>NC_090924.1:1213946009-1214249039 GCF_040938575.1 Ambystoma mexicanum
AAAGGTTAACAAGTTTCTCGAACTGGTAAGTACTTTTGAACCCCCCCCAATGCAATGTAGATTACCCCTTTACCAGCTACATAAGTCAATCACACAGCACGGTGGCTGTCCTGCAAGGACAGCCAGCCGGCCAATCACCTTTGGGTGCATTCCTGTAACCAAGGAGACCAAGCACAGGGAGTTTCGGGTACCTCACTCACTTCCTGCCCTGCCAGACACGCTGGAGCCAGAGGCAGGCTTCACCAGGAAATTCTGCCAAAGACAAATTGAACAAAGGGACCAAACCTGGTTTGGCACGCAAAGTAAAACTAAAAAAGGACCTTACAAACAAAAAATGGTGAAAAAAGAAGACCGGGCCATTTTGACAAAATGGGCACCCATGGGTGCTTTACTGCAGCTGCAATTGCACCCTGTGGTAGAAACACTCAATGGTAGAAAAAAGTAAACCACTGCCACCAACCATTAATTGTAAAAAGGGTAACGTAAAAATGTTACATGAGAAACTAGACAAAGGGGATACTAAGTAACACCTCTAGCACCCTGTTGTAAGATAGGGTGTGCTGGGTCTAGAAGGGAATAGTTTCTTACCTGTAACTCCATTTCTCCAGCATTGGTATCTTTCATGGATTCACATGCTTAGAATATTCCCCGTCGTCAGGCTGGGAATCCCCGGTACATTATATAGACCCTTTGCCGTAGGAAAACTTTTTCGACGCTTATGCGTCCTATCCACCTCGTTTTGTATCATGCGTGCCCGCGCCGTCAGGGCGTCATGATATAAATACAGGCCCCGCCCCCGCGCTCCCTCAGATTTCGGCCCCCAAAGTAGTGGGGGAACCGGTTTGCATGTTCAGGGGAGGCAGGTGGGCGCATGTGAATCCATGAAAGATACCAATGCTGGAGAAATGGAGTTACAGGTAAGAAACTATTCCCTTCTCCAGCATTGGATCTTTCATGGATTCACATGCTTAGAATAGATTACACAGCAGTACCACCCCCAAAGAGGAGGCGTGCATGCAAACCCATATACTTTGTTCGCAAGGCCCGTTCCCTTTGATCATGTATACATCAGTAATAGTTAACACAGGAAAACGAACCACATACAGTCATAAATTCCATAGGATGCAACCCCTCAGCCGGGGCTTACCTTACTGGAATAGGTGTCGAAGCACCGCCTGTCCCATCCGGGTATCTTCGGCATGTTGCTGCGACAGGCAGTAATGGCGGGTAAAGGTGTGTGTAGCCGCCCAGGTAGCCGCCATGCAAATGTCCCCCAGAGGGACTCCGGCCCACAGTGCCGTCGACGATGCCGCTGCTCTAGTTGAGTGAGCTCTTGGCCGTCGTAGAAGAGGCTTCCCTGCCCTAGAATGGCAGTACGAAATGGTAGATGACACCCATCTTGACAGTCCTTGCTTTGAAATGGCTTTTCCTTTAGCACCCAAACCATAGGCCACAAACAGTTGTCTCGTTTCTCTGAACGGTTGCGTACGATGGAGATAAAACTTAAGAGCCCTTTTTACATCCAATGTGTGTAGCATGCGCTCCGCTCCCGAGCATGGCTCCGGAAAAAACGTAGGCAACACAATAGAGGAGTGTTTATGGAACACCGAAGGAGCTTTTGGTATAAACTGCGGGTTAGTGGCTAGGACTACCTTGTTCTTGGAAAATCGTAAGTATGGTGGGTCTACCATTAGAGCCTGAACTTCTGAAATACGTTGTGCTGAAGTGATGGCCACTAGGAAGGCCAATTTCCACGACAAAAACTTTAGAGACGATGATGACATTGGCTCAAAAGGAGGCTTCATAAGAGATGTTAAGACCAGATTGAGGCTCCACTCCGGCGGAAATTTCTTCTCTGGAGGGAAACTCCGAAAGAGGCCTTTAAGGAAGTGTTTAATCAGGCGGTCGCCGAACAAAGGTGCCGAGTGCCGTCGACGAGTAAACCTGGAAATGGCTGCTAGGTGTACTTTTATTGAAGATACCGACAGGCCCTTTTGAGCTAAGAGCAGCAAGTATGGAAGGAGCTGTTCTGGCTTAATCGATTGCGGGGCCAAGCCTGGTTGATCCTCACACCATTGACAGAAACTTTTCCATTTGTACGCGTATGAGGCGTTTGTGGAAGTGCTCTTGCCGCTTGTAGGATACGCCGACAGTCCTCTGGAATCGTTAGCCGGCCAAATTCGGCGAAGTCAGGAGCCAGGCCGTCAACTGGAGGCTGTCCGGGTCGTGATGCCAAACAACACCGTCCTGTCGAGACAGAAGGTCGGGGGTCTTCTTGAATCTCATCGGTTCCGCCGCCGCTAAGTGTAGCAGGTCTGAAAACCACACCTGTCTGGGCCAGTATGGGGCCACCAGAATTACACGACATGGGTACCTGAGGATCCATTGCAATGTCCTCCTGACCAGGGGAAATGGAGGGAATGCGTACATGAATTTGTTCGTCCATGGGAAGGAGAACGCATCCCCCAGAGAGTCCTTCTGAAGCCATCTGCTTGCGTACTGATGGCATTTTTTGTTGTTCTTCGTTGCAAACAGGTCTATGGACAGGTGTCCCCATTTCTTGAATACTTGTTGTAGTTGCTGGTCGTTCAGTACCCACTCGTGAACTTCGTTCATTTCTCTGCTGAGGGCATCTGCTTCCACGTTTCTCACGCCTGGTAGGTGGAACGCTAAGATTTTCATGTTGTGTTGTAGGGCCCAATGCCAGATCTTCTGTGCCTCCGTCGATAGGGATCTGGAACGTGTCCCTCCTTGTTTTCTCAAGTAGAACATCGTAGTGGTGTTGTCTGTCATGACACGCACCACCGAGTCCCTCAGTTGCGGAAGAAAAGATTTTAGAGCCCATCGCACTGCTCTCAGTTCTAGCAGGTTGATATGCAGGGAGGACTCCTGCACGGACCACCGGCCTTGTACCTGTAACGTACCCAGATGAGCTCCCCATCCGCTCAGCGATGCATCCGTCAACACCGTCTTTTGAAACTCTGGTTCCAGTAGAGGCATCCCTTTCGTTAGATGAGTAGACACTCTCCACCAGCCAAGTGCTTGAACTAGTTGTTCGTCGACGACCAGTCTGTCGGACCAGCGACCTCGGCTCTGCGCCCAACGGTCCGCTAGAAATTCCTGGCAAGGCATCATAAACAGACGGCAGTTGTTTATTAGCGGAATGCAGGACGACATGGTCCCTAGCAGGGACATGAACTTGCGCACCGAGACCTTGGTACCGCCTCTCCATTCCGACGCCTTGTTTTGAAGTTTCTGAATTCTTTCTCTGGATGGTCTCACCAGGCTTGTGTGTGTATGAAACTCCGCTCCTAGGAAGACCAAGGTCCTCGAAGGCTCTACGGGGGACTTGTTGAAGTTTATTGCGAAGCCCAGTTCCTGTAAGAGGGACATTGTGGCTCGTAGACTGTCTCGTGTTTGTTCCTTGGATGAACCTCTGACCAGCCAGTCGTCTAGATATGGATAGACATGATGACCGTCCTTCCTTAAATGGGCCGCTATAGGGGCCAAGCACTTGGTGAACGTCCTGGGGGAGGACTTGAGCCCGAAAGGGAGGACCTTGAACTGAAAATGCTGTCTCCCGACGACGAATCTTAAATATCTCCTGTGTCGTGGGCGTATTGGAATGTGAAAATAAGCATCTTGAAGGTCTCGTGATGATAGATAATCCATGGGTTGCACCGACCTGATAACCTCTTGGAGCTTTAGCATTTTGAATTTTAGGCTCTTTAGCCACTTGTTGAGTACCCTCAGGTCGAGAATGGGCCTCCATTTTCCGTTTGGCTTTTTTACAACAAAGAACCTGGAATAAACTCCTTGTCCTTCCTGTGCTACAGGAACTCTCTCTACCGCTCCTTTTTGCAACATAAGCGCCGCCTCTTGTCGTAGGACTCGGAGGTGGGGCTGTGTCGAGAATAAAGGAGGAAGACGCGGAGGCTTGTCTTTGAATTGCAGCGCATGACCCATGCGAATCGTGTCTAGGACCCATCGATCTGTGGTGATGCATTTCCATCGGTCGAAGTGATGAGAGTCTCGACCCCCCAGGATGTTCCGAAGGCCGTCATTGGTTGCTGGTTTGCTTGGTCTTCGTTGACGACAGACCTGAGCCTCGCCGTCTGGAGGCTTGATAATCCCTGCTTCTACGTGCCGACTGGGACGCTCTTCTGAAACCTTGTGAAGAGTAAGAGGGCCTGTTGAATCCACGGTCCCTCAAGGCTCCAAAGCGGGAGTTTCCAGAAGCACCCCTGAAGGGGCGAAAAGAATGAAAATTTCTACCCGTTTGAAGGGCGCCGAGGGACCTAGCAGTATCCGTGTCTTCTTTCATCCCTTTCAGCGCTTCATCAACCTTTTCGCCAAACAGGTGTTCCCCTTCGCATGGCATGTCAAGGACTTTGTACTGTACTTCAGGACGGAAAGTAGTACATTTGAGCCACGCTTGCCGACAAAGCACTACTCCATGGTTGATTTGTTTGAACCCAGATTCTGCTAGGTCAACTGCGATATTGATAGCGTGGTTCGAGGCCTCTTCGCCATCCCGCACCAGTAACATAGCTGCTTTCCGGTGTTCGTCCGGCAGGTGTTCTAGGATAGGGGCTAATTTGTGCCACATTTCCCTATCATATCGTGACACGATCGCTAAGGAATTGGCTGCTCTTACCGTCGTCGCTCCGACCGAGAGCACCTTCTTTCCAAAGGCGTCCTGTCTCCTAGCCTCGCTTTCAGGTGGCGTTGAACATTTTTGCTGGACCCTGGCCTTCCTAGCCGCTGCCGCCGACACCACCGAGTCAGACAGAGGCTGTGATGTTAGACATTTTGGAGTGGACTCCGGAGCTTTAAACTTTTTCTCGATCCGTCCCTTTATGTCGGGCTCCGAGAACGGATGGCGCATCGTTTTGAGACCTTCTTGCCACACGTGGTCTAGGATCGGGATGGCAAAAGCCGATTTTCTCCTTTGACCCATATGGTCAAAAAGGAAACAGTCTTTCTTCTGCTCCTCCGGAATCAAGCCGAATTCGGAACAAGCTTTCCCCATCATTGCATGGAAGGCTCCCACATCATCCGGGGGAGACGGCTGTGACTGGCTCCTCGTAGACTCTACCTCTACATCCGAATTCCATGTTGGGTCCCTCGAAGGTGACAGGGAGATGTCTGACCCTGAGTCACCCAGTACAGAATCGGACTCCGACAACTCACCCTCCTCCTGTGCTCGAGGACGATCTTTTACTGCCTGGGGAGCCGATGGGTGTTTCGTCGTCGATCGAGCCGTACAAGTTTGCTCGTCGACGGAAGGTACAGACAAAAGTGACGATGACGTCCCAGGCTGAGGGAACTGCGTATCCAGCCGCTGCAGGAGCTTCTGAAGAGTATTAAGCACATCCAGAGACAAAACTGTCTGGGGGTTCAATAACGTGGACGATAGCGGTACCACACCCCCGTTTGCACTCGTTGCCGTCGTAGTCGACGTGGAAGGCCGTAAGCCTAAATCCGATGGCTCTTCTCCTTCCGCCGAGCCGGCCGTGTCTGGCTGCAGTAAGACCTCCGGGGGGATCGGGTCATAGACCTCGGGCAGCCAAGCCATGGACTGAGTCTCCGTCGACGGGGGAATGCCCACCGCTGCCGCTTGAACGGTAATAGGCATCGTCAATGACACCGAGGTCGACGAGCAAGTCGTCGTCGTCGAGCCCTTAGACTTCGTCGTCGATTTGGATGCCGACTTCCCGGCTGAGGCTTCCCGACTCATGGAAGACCTGGGACGGTCCCCTGAGGAGGATTTCGACAGCGCTAGCCTCTCCGTCTTAGATGATGAGGAGGAAGAGGACTTTTTATGTGATGAGGAGGATCCATCCTGCTTCCTCTTATGTTTGTCCTCAGAGCGCATTTCAGCTGGCCGCACCTTCTTCGATGGAGGTTCCGACTTACTCCTGGAGGCCGTGGAGCCAACTTCCAAAACCGGGTAGGCCCCTGCTCCGTCATTAAGCCAGTCGACCAGCCTTCTTTTTCGGTCCTTAAGGGTTTTTTGGGAGAAACCCTGACAAATTTCACATGTATCCGCCGAGTGGTGCGGGTGGAGACAGTAAATACAGTCCATGTGGCCATCACCTTCATAAACCTTTTTGAGGCCACAGGTTGCACACGGGCGAAATAACGCTTTTCCAGACATAATTCTCCAGAATTTGAACTTCGCCGAAGCGAAACAGACAAAAACAACCTAGTTTTCACTAGTAGTAAAACACGAGGATCCCACTACTTTGAAAGACGGTTGAAATCTGAGGGAGCGCGGGGGCGGGGCCTATATTTATATCATGACGCCCTGACGGCGCGGGCACGCATGATACAAAACGAGGTGGATAGGACGCATAAGCGTCGAAAAAGTTTTCCTACGGGAAAGGGTCTATATAATGTACCGGGGATTCCCAGCCTGACGACGGGGAATATTCTAAGCATGTGAATCCATGAAAGATCCAATGCTGGAGAATGTTACAAATGTAAGTAAAGTCAATTTCACTTCACTGCTCTTAGAAACAGTAGTTATCCAAGAGAAGGTATTTAAACCTTAGCAGAAATCCATAGGATTTCTATGTGACACTGCACTGAAGTGTCACAAAGAAATATAAATTATATTGTATTTTCACCAACAGGCCTGGTTCATGGTCCATTGTGACCCGGGGTATTTGAGACGGGTCGGGTACCGGCTCAATTTTAATTCGTTGAAATTAAAGAAAAAGCATTCCTATTGAGCACCACATCCCAGGCTAAGACCAAGTGTCCTGGTCCAGTGTGTGACGCCTGATTGGAACAATAGTCATACTCTCTTCCTTGTGAATCTAAACGTATTCCGGCCTGGGCAGACCCCTGTCTCTCTTGGGTTGCGGTGTCTTCAAGATCTTCCATAAAGATTGCCGCGTTGACAACTGCCGCGCATCAGGTTTGTGTGAACGTGCCTTGTCTTTCTTTTTCTTGTGTTTAGCCATTGGCGTGACCTTGCTTTTTTGTGTCTTAATTCCAGTAGTTCTTGGCCGTGGATGCTCATATAAGCCGCTTTTCGGTTTAGCAAACAGTGGGAAATTAGATGCCCGTGGGGCCTCCATCTCCTTACTTCCCTCCCTTGCCAGGGCTTGGTGTGCATGACGACTTTGAAGTTGCCTTTCGGAACCTTCCTGCTGCTCTGTACACCGAGCCTCTTCCCTCCTCCTCTCCATTGTACTTACGTCAGCCGATGTTATAGCATGCACCCCCACCCCTCCAGCTCCATTCTCAGGGATCGTTTTGTCTCTTTTTTTCCTGGCAAGATCTATTGGAGGTTGATGAGGCTCTTAGGGAAGCACTGGTATTAGTTTTGATTTCCCACAACAGGAAGTCTGTGTATGTGCCCGGTCATCCTTTGTTTCCCTTGAAGGCATTGGCCATACCTACGGCACTATGGGCAGGTTTTAACCGGCCGAGTTCTCTTATAAAGCCTCCCGCCTAATGGGTTCCAGCTCCATATTTTGGGTGGCCATAGTTTTTGTCCATGGGTTTTTTCTAATTGCCTTCTCGCCCATAGTAGGAGTCCCTCTCTTATTAGATGGCGCAGCTGGTCTTCTGCATTGACCAATTTTCTTGGCCTGTTCACTGTCACCGGTAATTGGTCCTGATCGGCCGTCAGGGCAGCTTCTTTAGTGCCAGCCATGACCCCTCAGTCCCTGTTGCTTGCTCTCTTACATAGTGACGAGTATTGTTATCAGAGTGCTCGGGTCGCTGGACTCGCTGGGTTCCAGATAGGTCTGGACCATGGGTGATGTTACCGACGCAGCCCGTCGTCTTTTTTGAGCCGGGGCTCCCACTACTTCGCTTAATGTTAGTGGATCCCTGTTTTTTGATGAATATCACCAATCATCAAAACCCTCAAGTCCCTCCAAGATTTCTCTGTCAGTAGGTTCTCAACCTTTTTCCCTTCTCTGCCATTATTCCAAATCGATTTCCAAAATGTTTCGGGGTTCTCATTTATTTGCCAAGCCCTCCCGACCCCTGGGGTCAGATGCAACTTTCCCGGTCTGTGGCGGTCACTTGGGTGAATAGGATTTTTTTTCCACTGGGGTTCCCCAAGATCCTACGCTCGCCGGGGGGCTGCTGCTCCCTCTTGGAGATTGCAGTGACGGAAGCGACCTCCACAGGATGGCAGTATCTTTCTTCCCTCTCCAACTCTGTATCCCATAGATCATTCTTCTGCCTCAAGTCACCCGCCTCTTGGGCACCGTAATGGTCAGGTTCTGTTGGTGTATTGATTAGGGAGCCAGTGGTGGTGATAGCTCTGGCAAAAGCAGTAGAAGCAGGGTGTGGGGGGGCTTCCTAGTCATACTTCCCGACCCCCCCGGCCGTATCTTCTAACTCAGATCTCCAAGACTCTTAGGGCCAACAGTGTTGTGAATGCAGAGTTCATCCCTCCCCGTCCGTTTTTTGCACCCACGTCTTCCTGCGGCACGGCTGGGAGCACCTCGTAGGCCAAACAGCCAGAGCTTTTTCCAAGCCGGTACCGCCAATCTGTGACGCTGCAGGCAGAGCACCCGCATACTGGCCTTGCACCTCCTCTTCAGCATTGCAGCACGGCTCCCCATCCCGCACAGCAGAGCATTGAGTCATCATAACAGAAGGTTAACCCGCATTTGCCTCCGCTGGCCCTCAATTTTTTCCACTGACTGGGCTTTCGGAAGGGAGACCCTCTGCATTCTCCCTGTTCTCCTCTGAGCTAGTTCTAGTTATTGGCTGTCTCGCAGCCTCTGTCTCAGTTGCTGGATCTTTCTGTCAATCAATTGCTGTCGAGGCGCCCGCAAGCATTGTCGGAAATGTGAAAATTGACTGAAGGTTGGACACATTGGTATGTGACTTATTTAATGTATCCTTAGACAAGCCCACTTTGCCTTGGGGTGCTGCCACCTTACCGGGAACTGTATGCAGGTCTTGCAGGACCATGATGCGAGGCGGCTTTAGAAGGAAGCGGTTCATCAGTGAAGAGCCAGACCCTCCCAGGGGAGTGATTCTGAGAGTTCTTGAATTTGTTGCGTCCACTGCTTCTCCTCTTAGACCCATCCTGTCATGACCAGAAGGCTTCAGGAAGCCTTTCTTTGTTGGGGGAAATGCTTCTTCCTCCATATTCACTCACCGGTCGCCTTCGGTCGGCTGACTGGTGAGTGACTGGGCTCTCCTTAGGGCTCCGCACCTGGATCTCGCAATTAAGTATTTTTTGATTTTCAAATTTCCTTAAAAGGTGCAGTGCAAGAGGAGCCGTGCCAGTTCACAGGAGGGATCCACACAAACAGTACCGGAACAGATTCCTTATCTTGCAGCTAACGCTTTCCCAATCCCAGCTATGGCTTCTCACAAGATCTGCTGCAAAAAAGAATCAGACAAGGCTATCCCCTCACCCAACTAGCGGGGGAGTGCCTTACTGCCTTAACGCAGGAAGCAAGTTGTTATCGCTAGAGGACACGGTTAACGCTTCTGGTCTGCAACCGCCAGTCACCTGGCACCACCTATCTCCACCAGCTCTCGCCTCACCTCGCTTCCCCGCATCACAGCACTCCGCCCTCCGTCAGCTCCTGCTCCAGCTGGGCACATACTGGAAACGAGATGGGGAGAGGAAAGAACCTCTCTGCATTAGAAACGTGTCAAGCTGCACCTCAACTGCAACTGCAAATCATGAGGCCGCCTCTGACACGCAATCTGAGAGTCTAAAACATTTGCTGTTCAGTGTACTTACCTACAAGCCACATCTTCCTCTTAGGATAAGCCTGACTGCTCTGCCACTCTACCAAGGTCTTTGAGTAGTACAGACTGATACTAAGTTGGGGATCTACAAACCACTGGGATAGCTTACCAAAGTCTTACCTCAAAGTGGGACTTTAGGAAAACTCCCCTAACACGTCTATGTTCCCCTGCTTCATCTCCATGGAGCCGGTCTCTCAACAGGGAGTCTGCAGATGTAATTAAGGTACAAAAGTGATTGTGCTTCTCGATTCAAGAAATATTCGCAATCCAGACAGTGTCCCCAGAGGTCAGCAGCAGACCTATTCTTGCCAGTGCAGCTAGTGGTGGCAGGGAGACGAGGGGCAGGGGAGGCTTTAGATGAGTGGAGCAGACTGGCATGACAGGTGGCCAAGGGGAGTGTTAGTCCCTCTCCACTGTCTACATCTTGGCGGTATTCCTGACAATTTAGAATGGGAACTGCATGCCAAATTGCCTATCCATTGTAGTGCTGTTCAACCTCATTTGTTATGCTCTTTCCTCGTGCTCTCCTTTGTCCTCCAGCCACCTCTCACCACACTTGGTCCAACTCCCTCCCATGCTCTTCCAAATTATTCCCCCTAAAATGCTTGGTAATCCCATCTCTGCTTTCCTCTCTTCTTCAAGAGTTTTCATGCCCTCCACTACTTCCCTCACTTTTGCCTTCTTTTTACAACCTTCAGAACTCACTTGCCGACTCCATAAATCCCTGCCAAACTGCCTGCCATTCTTATAGGTGACTGATCGCTCTACTTGGGCTGGCTGAACTCCAAGAGAGGCTGAGGTAATAACTGTGGGATTATTGTAGCCACGACAGGAACAAGTTCACAATGGATTTCACCTGCATGTTCTGAATTCTTCCTCGTTCCCCAATGATGTGGACAGAGACGGTTTTTCTGTTTAACCACCATCTTGGATTACAGCCACAGTCTGTGCACCACAAAGAGGATGGTCCTCATGCTCTCTTCTGCATTTAGGGGGACTCCTTTCACTCCACACCACCACACCACCACACCACCACACCACACCCACAATTTGAAAATTAGCACAACTATTTCTGGCTCTTCGAGGGCATAAAGCAGCAGCTCCCTCCTATCAAGATTTTATTGGTTCAGACTATCATGGTTGCGTGGTAAATAAATGGCTATAAACTCACGTACTGTGAAACAAAGTCTGCTGAGCACCACAATGTGGTGTAAGGTTGTTGCAGAAAGAAAGCGGCACCTCCACTCTAATGAACTGTGCTAAAATAATCCTAACTGAAACATTGCTGTATAGTAGTAGTCCTGGCAGGTTAGTGAACCATGAAAAAGACATGGAAGTAGTACTGTGTGGTGTAAAACTATGGTGGAACTAAAGTGGCAACAACACAGTTGGTGGTAGATCTTTCTTCGGCTGGGGCTTACCTCTGGAACAGCCTCCCTGCCTCTCTGAAAATTGAGGAGAACCATCTGAAAACAAACTGCACTGGTCACTTGGCTACCCACTGTTCTCGGGCCCAGGTCCCCTCCCTGCCAGCTGCACACCTGCACTGCTGCCCCCCCTGGCAACCCTTTCACTCTGGAGCGGTTTCTGTATCCCTATAGCCCCTACCAGCACTCGACACCTGATGTCTGCACTTACCTTTGCATATTTATTTCTTTTATTTTTTATTTTCTGTTCATCCTATGCACTGCACTTCCCCCTCGCACTTTGTTCACCTCCCCCACCCATGCACGATCTCAATGTCACCTGGCCTAGTAAGATTGAAGTGTGAGAGACAGATATCCTTATCTATGGAACGTTTTCCTTTAGTCTTAGTTTCATAGTTAGGGAAACCCACATTAGGTTAGGGAAAGTGAGGCGTTAATCACTGCCATTCAATAAAATGGCTTCTTGTGAAAAACCTTTAACAAGTTGTCCTTCTCGCAAGATACGTCCCAAAATTACATTGAGAGGTTCAATTAAAGAAGCACACAACATTGTATGCACTAAACACTGTACCTTTGCCAATTGTCATTTACATCATTGTATAGACGCCTCCCGCCCCCCAAACATTTCAATCATTAGCATTGGCAAGAGTGATATCATGTTCTTCAGTCTCATTTGCAGACTGGCTTAGCCTTCACTCCCCTCATCGTCAATAGCACCCCTGAACTCCATTAACCACCTGCGTTGGTCAGCAGTGGGTTTACAATATCTGTTCATAGGGGTACCTCACCACTTGAGCGGGTAGTCCTCGTCATAGCATAACATGACTGGTGTGCCCCCTTTATTCCATTGTTGAGCACAGACCTTGATCTCGCATTGTTAAAACAGTGTTAAAATGTAAAATAAAAAAAAAAAGGCGAGTGGGATAACATCAGCTTAATTGAAAACCACAGAGGGCAACATGGCATTATGTCCATTCATTTATCAATAGGTAGGAATTGCCTCAAAAGTAATTGTGATTCAACTGTTGATATAGTAGGGGTTTCAGGTTTTTAATTATACGTTATGGTTTCTATTTTCAGGTTATAGTCAAGTGCCAGCTGAACAGAAATGGTAATCAGAACTACTGTTTGCTGGCCGTTATGCACACAGACATTTTACTAGGTCGGTTTATGTTGCTTGAGAAAGTCCTGGCATGGGACAAGATGCATTGCATAATGGCAGCAGATTTTTGTGAATGTAATCCTGCAGTCTTTAGGGATTCAATGATTGCAATTGTGTCAAGACTTTGATGCTGCATCAGAAGGGTCCGAGTGTCAGAGATTTCTTCCGCCCTCTCCATGATCATGAAGGATCACAATGCAATATTCTTTTCTTGAGTAATACGTTCTTGGAAATGGTAAGCAAATTGCTCAGCTGAGAAATATATATATAACAAGGTTTCCTTCTGTGGCCGTCTTATCCTGTCTGCATCAGAGGTCTGAGATGCCAAGTATTACAACTTCTAATGAAAAATCCATAGGTATAGCCAGATTAGGTTAGTGCAGATGAAGGAAGAGATCAGATGCACATTCTTCCCACTAGCGACCACAAGAAAAGAAGCAGAGTCATTAGGTTCATTTCTTCCCTCCACTGGTCCGCAAGGCAGAGATATTGAGCAGGTAACTGCAACAAAATGGCCACACACACACATGGGGTCGTCTCTCCCTCTCTCCCTCCCCCTCCCTCCCAGTAAGGTGCCATGACCTCAGTATCAAATGGAAAATGCTTGAAAAGAATCATCTTGTGTGTTCAAGTCTACGTCTAGTTCGCCCACTGGAGACGAGTGTTGGGGGTGCTGCAACAACAAGATCTAACGGACCAGCTGTTAATTGATTTTGAAATTCTATTTATAATGCACCTATGCAAAATGTGTTTCAAGGCGCAACCAGGCAAGAGAGGGGGGACAAGGGAGGACAAGACATACAATCTTACTAGGCTCAGTGTCATTTAGATCGTGCAAGTGCGAAGACAAAAAGTGCAGGGGAGAGGGCACGGTGGAGGTGCACCCAGAGCAGCAGGGCCCTGAGTTAAGTGCAAGGAAGGTGGGACTCCAAGGGGAATCCCAACCCAGTTGTGCAAGGGTCGGCCAGGCAGCAGTACTGGAAGGCCAGCAGGCAAGTGCAAGGGGACTTGACGGGATGGTTGGGGGGGGTGGGAGCTGATGTCATACAAGACTCAGAGGAACACAAATTAGCCAGTCAGCATAACGGTGCAGGAGGAAGGGAAGGTTAGCTGGGAAGAAGTGGAGAAAAGGAATGTCTTGTGGAGCTTCCAGGACTTAAGGAGATATGGCTCAAGGCGGAGAGAGGCAGGGAGGCCATTCCAGAGTGAGGCACCTGCAGAGGAGAGAGATCTACCCCCCAATCTCTGCTTGTAGAAGATACTCACCCACAGGGAATTTTAGAAGTAGACAACCGGAGGGCTCTAGTAGGAAGAAAGAGTTGGAGATAGTGTGGGCCCCGGCCATAGAAAGCCTTGTGGACAATGCAGAGGGTCTTGAACTTGATCCTTGCAGCCACCCGGAGCCAGTGAGCCAGGGAGAGAGATTAGACCCCTGGGGAACACCACAGGTAGAGATAGAGGAGAATAGTGGATAGACAGTCAGGGATGAACGAGGAGGAGGAGGGCGAGGGTTGCCTGAAGGAGAGCTGGATGTCATCCGCATAACACTGAAAGTTAGAGGAAAGGTTGGAGATCAGGAGGGCCAAAGGGGCCAGTTAGACATTGATAAGCTAGGGAGAGAGGAAAGAGCCCTGGGGAACACCACATGTGGAGTGAGAGGTGGTGGAGAGGAAGGACCCCAGTTGAACCTGGGAAGGTCAGGCCAAGAGGAAAGAGGAAAGCAACGCCAGAGCCTGGTCCGTGATGCCCAGGGTATCACAGAGATGAGTGATCAGTATGTTGTCATTCACCATGTCAAAAGCAGAGGATAGGTCAAGGACAATGAGGACAGAGGGAGAGCTAGAGTCAAGGTTAGATAGCAGATCTTAACGGGTATACAGGGGAGCAATTTCTGTGCCTCTGCCTGCTCTGAAGCCAGACTGATGGTCACGGAGACAACCAACAGCTTTGGTGTGGAGAGTTAGCTGGGAGATAACCAACTTCTCCAGGAGTTTGACAAGGAAAGGAGCGAAAGAGATCAGGCGATAGTTTGATGGAATGTGGGCGCGGCAGAAGATGTTTTTAGTAGGGGGTGCACAATGGAATGCTTGAAAGGTGAGTGGAAGACTTGAGTGGCAAAAGAGTGATTGCAGAAATCAGCAGGGCTGGAGCGAGAGAACCAATGTTGCCCTTAATGGTTCTGGAGGAGCAGGGGGCTGTCACCTGTTTGCATGAGACTTTCATAGACCGGACTTGTCTGGAAACATCATCAGGTGTGACAGGAGAGAAGAGGAGAAGGAGGAGGAGGGGGGTGGCCAATGAGGACCTGAGAGAGGGAGAGAGAGAGAGAAGAAGAGGTGGTGAGTGCAGACAAGATGGTGAAATGAGAGGCCAGGACCGTGAAGAGGGCCTGGGTAGGTGTAGAAGGGGAAGAAACTGCAATAGGATTGGCCCGCTCCTTGCAGATTTTACATAGTTTGGCCATGTGGTTAGAGGCCGCAGAGACGCAGGCTTGAATATGGACCCTCTTTTTAGAGATGATGGAGTCTGTATTGCCTTTGGAGAAGGCGGCAGGCCAGTTTGTCAGAGGGAGTACCCGAAGCACCCCGTTCAGCTGCTCCACGCATGCGTTTCAGAGCGGCCAGATTAGAGTCATACCAAGAGTTGCACTTTTTGGCAGGCTTCATGTAGATCCTCATGACAGGGGCAAGGATGTCCAGAGTGTTAGAGATAGAAAGTTGAAGGTTGAAAAGGGCAGAATGGGAGTCAGCGGCAGGAGTATGTGGTGGGGAGAAGGTGGAGGCAAATGCATCCTCTGACACTTGCTTCATAGGTTTAACGGCCGCAAAGGAAGGTGACAGTGCTTGGTGGGCCTTTGCCAAGTGGATAGGAAGCTTCAAGTGAGACGAAAGAAGAGAGTCAGTCCAGGAGAGAGAAGTAGTGAGGGATTTGAGAGGGGGATGTCTGAAGAGATGAGATCATCAAGGTGTGCTCGGCAGAGTGAATTGGACCAGAGGGTAGAAGGGAAAGAGGCAGAGAGTCACATAGGTTGCGGAAGAGTCCAGACGAGTCTGGAGAGTGCAGGCGGATGCCGATATCCCCAAGTAGGAGAATATAGAAGGTAGAGGAAAGAAGAGAAGAAGTGAGGTCAGCCCATTCAGAGAGGAAGAGGGTAACATGGCCAGGTGGCCTGTAGAAGATGGCAAAGTTTAGAGAGAAGCCAGGAGAGATAGAGAACCTGCAGACCAGGCATTCAAAGGAGGAGTAGGTTTAAGTGACGATGCTGGAGGCATGAACCACTCAGGAAAGATCAGAGCCACTCCACCTCCGGGCCTGTTGGGCCTGGGCTTGGACAGGATCTTGTGGGCCTCAGGGTCCAGGAGTTCAAAGAGGTGGCAGATGTCCGAGGAGTGTATGACAGCTGAGCAAGAGTAGCAATGTGGGGCAGGTTGCCACTTTTGAATGACTTCCACAGAGGTGTACAGGGAAGAGAAGTACCCATCGGAAGTGGCAGAGGAGCCTGCGAGGTAAAGGGAGGAGGAGGCAGAGGAGCCAAAGAGGCATTACGAGGCAAGAGAGCCGGAGAGGTGGAGGCCGAAGGTGGAAAGAGAGACAGGTAGCTTGCAAGGGGGCCAGAGAGGTGTGGGACAGAGGTGGCAAGGGTGCCAGAGGAGAGGCAAATGGCAAGCGAGCCAGAGGTGTAGGGTGGAGGTGACTGAAGGGCAAGAGGTGGTAGATGGCAGAGGAGCCGGGATGGTAGCGGGAGGAGGTGGCAGAGGATCCAGAGAAATGGTAGCAGGAATAGCAGGAGAAGGAAGGAAGGAAGGAAGGAAGTTGATGAGGAGATTATCTAATAGTAGGAGGTTGGGCTGAGGCCCCTGGACCATGATGGTTCAATTTAGATAGACATAAAAGATGGCTCAGGAGGCCAAGATGACCTCCCATTGGGTGTCACCATTAATGGGTGAAGAGGAAGGAGAGAGAAGTGCGACCATGTAATGGGTCCCATAGGTTGGGTGAAAGAACGACAAAGAGGATGTCGGTGAAAGTCTCTCTTGAGGAAGCACTGACATAGGTGGCAGAGATGGGAAGGCCTGGGTTGGAGACCAGGGTGTCCTTCTTAAGCTTCTTCCTACCAGTCTTTGTGACAAGAGTAGGATAGGAGATAGAAAAACTGTTAGAGACGATGGGGGGGATAGAGAGCCCCATAGTGGGTGTGATAGAGGGAGGAGAGGGCAGACGAGAGAGGGAGAAGTGAAAGGAACACTGCACAGAGATAGATACTCCTCACATGGTGCATAGGAAGAGGATAAGGAGGGACTGATGGGGTGGAGAGAAGGGGAAAACAAGAGGCAACAACACAGCGCAGAGAACAAGTAAACAAGGAAGCAGCAGGTAGTGAGAAACAGTGATGGGAGCCGGCTGAAAAGACTGACTTTTCTGTTTATGAGCTACCTCGTTTTGACGCAATGAAGACAAATGTAACCAATGTTTGCTTTGGTGATGTAAGACAGAGGCACAATCTCTAAAAGTCAATTAATAGTAGCTATAGCAGGGTTCAAAACAGAACCTGAACACTTGAGTCTGTAGCTAACCGAAAAAAACAAACAAAAAAAAAAAACACATACATGAATCTACAACTTTGTAAGATACCTTAGACTACGCCAGAGAAATCGTCTACTTGTGGCAGGAATATCATGGGAACTACAAACCAAGACCTGGTGCACCAGGACCGCCGAAGAAACCAACATCTAACAATAACACGGACAGTAGCGAGATCACCAGTGGTGAATTAGAAGAACAGCCGAGCACGAGCTCCTCCAGCACTGTATAAATTCCTACAACAATAGTTCCTCCAGTCGTGCTACTGAGGGACATTGACATAAAACAGTCCCTTCGGTCCTTCCTCCTTTTTTAGGAGACGCCAGACCAGACGAGGCCAAAAGAAAACCAAGGCAAAAGAACAAATGAAATCACCAATAATTATGAATATTTCATCAATGCTATTATCGAAATCTCAAATTGACACACTCAGCCTTCGAATTTTCTTTATTTCTAACAATTCTACTACTTTATTTGAAGAAGAGATTAATTTATTTAAATTAATCCGCAAAATGGAATTGAAGATCTTTTTTTGACAATCTGGGCCAAACATCTTCAGCAAAAGAACACAACTACAGAAATGAGAAATAAAAGTACATTTCATCCGCAAATTAACAACCCATTGGTGAATCTGTTTAAAACAAAAACAACCAAAAATTGGAGGAGAATCAAATATGATCTATCTAGGAAACAAAATATTCGCAGACATCAATTTAAGATAATCAAAGATTTAGCAGAAGACAATACACTGACTATTAAACAGGCAGACAAAGGCAGTGCTCTTGTACTCATAGATACTAGCCTCTACAATGCAGGCTGTCTAAAACTTTTGGATGATAGACAAACATATCTTACGCTGGATAATGACCCTACCAATAACATCCGTGATCTAATCAAACAAGTAGTAGAGAAAGCAAGTTCGTCAGACTGGATCTCAGACAGAACAGAGGACTTCTTGATAAACAAATTTTCAGTCATTCCAGTATTTTATGGACTAACCAAAATACACAAAAACATCAATGACCCTCCATTCAGACCAATTGTCGCTGGTACACATAGTATCTTCCAACCACTGGCAATAGATCTAGACACGGTGTTACAACCACTTGTACAGAAGATACCAACCCATTTAAAAGACACAACACATTTTTTACAAACTATTAGGGCATTGGACATACATTTTTCCGACCCTTCGCTTTTTTCAATGGATGTTATGTTATGTTATTTTGCATTTATATAGCGCCTTATATACCATTGGTATGGTCTGAAGGCGCTGGTAGGTTGAACGCCCTTGGGAACCGAAGTTCAGGTCAGTAGAGAGAGTAGGGAGAGTCAACGGCATGTGTGCACACCAGGTATGTGTGCAGCTGGTGTGGTATTCGTGAAAAAGCTGCTTCTTAGCGGTAGGTGTGATGGTTGAGATCAGCGGTATCAGGGGTATCCAGACCGACCGTGGCTGCGTTAGGCCTGAGGGGAACTCCTGGCTGGGGGGTGTGTAACCAGCAGTGTTTATTTAGAATGATGGGGAGTAAGCGGGAGATGTTAGTATGAGAACAGTTATACCGAATGGTGTCATAGTATCACTGTGTTCTAGTTGAGTGGTTGTGTAAAGAAAAGAGTAAGCGTGGGGTGTGTTTATGGTGGGTTACATGTTCTTTCAAATGTTCCCTGCATTCCAAACCATACTATGTACGTCTATGCAGTTCTATGCGCTCCAGTCTTTTCTATGTACTTTTATTCATTCCATGCGTCCCCGTCTATGCTACACTCCGGTCTGCTCGACGCACTCATGCACTCCAGACGGCCCCGCGCGCTCCTGCCTGCCCCATGCATGCACTGCCGCGTTCCCGGCACTCACCCGCTCCCGGCACCCATCCGTTCCCGCACTCATCAGCTCCCCGCACTCACCAGCTCCCTTGCACTCATCAGCTCTCGTCACTTCTCCATTCTATGCACTCATCCGTTCTATGTACTCATCCGCTCAATTCACTCATGCTTTCCACACACTCAACTCATCCGCTCCCCTCACTCATTCACTCACTCATACACTCTTCCGCCCTACATACTCCTCCGCTCCACACACTCCTCCGCTCCACACACTCCCCCATTTTACACTCCTGGGACTCCGCAGGCTCCTCCCTTTACACGCTCCCATGGTCTACACGCTCCCTCACTTTACACGCACATACGTTCTGTACATTCATCAGATCTACATTCACTTCTCTGTAATTATGCACACATCCGTCATACATGCTCAACCACTCTTCACATCCAATTACTCCAGACGCTCATCTGCTTAGCATGTTCATCCATTCTATACCTTCATCCGATCTACATACTCGTTCAATTTACATACTCATTTGATCTATGTAGTCATCTGTTCTTCCACTCATGCATTCTTCCATGTGAGCAGTTTATACACGTCAATTCCGCATGATGATGGTATAGCTGCACTTGAATGGTTCCTACTAAAAACGACGACATTTCAATTAAAAAAACCTTTGCAATTGAATTGATACACATAACGTTGTACAACAATTATTTTAGGTTCAATGATCAGTACCATCTTCAAATATCAGGGACCACAATGGGTTCAGCGGACGCCGAATTTTACGGCAACATTTTTATGTTTCACTTTGAAAACACCTTTGTTCTTGAACATCCACAATGGAAAAACAATGTACACTGCTGGGTTCAATATATAGATGACATTTTTGGCGCCTGGAATGGCACAGAAGAAGAACTACTTGAATTCTGGCACTACATCAACCAATGTCACACACGCATTAAAATTTACCATAGAAATTGGTAAACCAAAAGTCAACTTTCTAGATGTATGTGTAGAATGGAATAACACAGAGCTTACCACCTCCATCTTTAGAAAACCTACTGATGCGAATAGTTCTTTACATTTCATCCAAGACATTTGAAAGAAACCCTGCCAAATAGCCAGCTACTACGACTGAAACGTATCACCTCCAATGTGGAAAATTTGCAAACAGAATTTGACACCATGAGATCCAGATTTCTAGATAGAGGTTTCGCGGAAGACGTCGTAACTAAAGCAATACAAAGGACGGGAACCCAGACACGTTTAAATATATTGACGAAAAAGACCAATAAAGATAAATCTAACCTGATTTACACATTGCAATACTCAGGACAGAGCTTCCAAATCAAGAAAATCACCTAGTTGGATCTAGGTTACCTGGCCTAAGCCCCGCTCACCTGCTGCCTTCCTGCTTGCCGCTCTTTTCCCTACTTAAGGAGCCCTCCAGCCTCTTTTCCTTTGCAGCTGGGGAGCAGGTGTAAGTAGATCTAGGTCACCTGGCCTAAGCTCCGCCCACCTGCTGCCTGCCCATTTGTTGCTCTTTTCCACCACTTAGTAAGCCCCGCCCACCTGGTGCCTTCCTGCTTGCTGCCGTTTTCCCTACTTAAGGAGCCCACCAGCCTCTTTTCCATTGCAGCTGGGGAGCTGGTGTAAGTGGATCTAGGTCACCTGGCCTAAGCACCACCCACCTTCTTAGCCCTGCCTCTTCCTGCTCTTAGATCAAGGGCATCTCTCGCATGGGCGTCCAAAGCGAAGGGCAGTCTCAAAGGAGTCTGTCCTGCTGCATTCTGGTTTCACCATAACCGTCTTGTGGCCAATGCTGGATTTTACTTTTATGGACTTGATTGGTTCACGGTGCGTTACCCATTCTCAACTCATGCTGGACTTCCTTTGCATCTTGTACTCACGGTGACCCTGAATCATGCTGTTCCCATATTCATCTTGTATCCTGGCTTGCAACATTATGTGTTACTACCGACTTCTGCAGTTGTATTCGCTCTCCCCTCTTGCTTCTCCACTCTTTTTGACTGCTTACTCTCTGTTCTCTCCACCCCTCTCCCTTTTCCTATCTCCTCCCCTCCTCCCCTTACTTTCTTCTACGCAAATTGTCCCTGGACCTAGTATTATAGCAAACTCGTCTGTCACTCCCCCATCCCCTTACTGTCCCCGCTCCCTCCCTCCAGCACTATCTGAAACTTTATCAGGCCTAGTACGATAGTCGCTTGTTTTGTTCCTCCCCTCCTTTTATGCACCCCTCTCCCTCACCTTTTGTTTTTCTCCAGCTCTACAAGAAATGTAGTCAGGCCTAGTACAGTAGTCACCTGTCTGTTTCCATTTCCTTCCCACTCTCCTCCACCCTTCCTTATCTATGTCTTAGCTCTTGCACTATCTGAAATGTTGTCAGGCCGAGTACGATAGTTAATTTCACATCCATACTGTTCATGGCCTGTAAGACTCATTGTATTTTCCCTTCTTCCCTCCCTTGCCTTGAAGCGCTTTGAAACACATTGTGTATAGGTGCTATATAATTAAACTATCATATCATATATCCACAAAAATTGGGATCTAATAAAAGCAGACCCAAACTTGAATCGACTATTTCCTACCCCACCAATGTTGGCATATAAAAGAGGGAAACATTTTCGGGACACATTGATTAAGGCTGAAAAAACGAAAAAAATCAACTTAGAGGAATCTAACCAAACAAAAACATGGTACATTCCCATGTCTACACTGTCAGCACTGCTCGAACATCATAAAAGGAGATCACATCAGGCATCTGAACACGGGAAAGAAGCTACCATTGAGGAGTTATGCTACCTGTGAATCTAAGACCGTAATTTACACCATAAGATGCCCATGTGGTAGATACTATGTGGGAAAGACAACAGGACGAGCAAAAGAACGGTGGACCGAACAGAAGTCTCAAATCAGAACCCAGAATGTGAAATCACCAGTGTTTCGTCACTTCAGAGACAACAGAACATTTCCCAAATGCAGTTTGCATCCTTGAAGTAGTACACCCTCTATCTAGAGGAGGAGATTTACCCGAATGACTTTCACAGAGAGAACTTCTGTGGATACACAAACTGGATGCTCTGGCACCACTTGGCCTCAATGAGGACTTTTACTTGGGGCCATTTCTTTGAGACACATCCACAGTACACTTTAAATACTCATTACTTACCTTTCCTTCTTGATTCTTGAGATCATACGCAATAACATAAGGCTATAGGATCTAGGTGAGATTGGAAACCCCACATGGGACAGATAAATGACTGGATTGAATGTTAAGTACTGTACTAGAATTTCTTTGTGTGGATATAACGCTATGAACTAATTAATCATTGTAATAGTTGAAATGTGAGACCATATCTCTTTCCACCAATGCATAGGAAGTTGATCATTATACTACAGTAGATACTATGTCACAGTTGAGGGATAAAATGCAAATGGATGATCACATTCAGTTCTGAAACACAATAAACTTACTACGCAGTCAACTTGGCACCCACATTTAGCCATATCAGAACGTGTTCCTTATATAATTACTACCATCATCAGACCCTGCTAACCGGGTACTTCCCTACACCCCTTATTAGCGACATCATACTCGTTCCAGTGGCATTACACGGGCACACCCCAGACCACCTTGGTAGTTATTGCAACGTCTAATTGATTTGGCCTTTGCCAGTTGTTATTAGCTTGCCAGACCTCACACATCTAGAGCATGCTTTCTTTGTACTAATTTCACACCTGATGCTGTCTTGCGCACAATCGCGCCACAACGTTAACAAATCCTGCATTAAAATATCTGTCCTCGTTTGGTTCCAGGGAGCCACATCATACGCCCCAACAACTTGTAAGGAGGCAATCTTGTTTTCCCATTTGGGCATATTACCATTGGTTACTTCTCCCACGTCCATCTATTGTTTATTGTAAAGAAATCTGCTCTCGATGACGTCAAGCGTGCATGCGCGAGACTATGTCATCAGGAGACACTATTATATATCCCATCCAAGGGATGGTATGTCCATCCTCAGATTGGTACCAGTACCCAACAGTACTGTTATGGCATTGAGCCTCGAGTAACATCATCTTTTTCCTTTAATACCCGTAAGATCGCAATAAGAAATGACATCACCCACGCATGCGGGGTATGACGTCACAAACAGACAAACGTTGCTATTTGCAAAATGGCGGCAGGCGTCCCTTCAGTAGAACCCAGAACTGAGTACAAAGCAGCTCGCTCAAATCTAAGAAGTTACTTAGTAACTTTAGCTTTGCCATTTCTACCTAGACACTGTCCCAACTGTTCTAGGGTTGGACAACGTACATGCCCTATCTGATACATTTCGGCACGGGGGACGCCATTAGTTCCATCTGAGCTATGGGTTCATTTCTCCTCCCTCTCTTTTTGATTCTTTTTACGAGAACCCCTACAATAATGGACATCCCCATATGAGGAATACGGGCTCCTTCCCTGGACACAGAACTACATTCCGGATTGGTGCTTTAACCCCTTAAGTGCCAAGGGCAAGGTATCTCGTCCATGGAATTCCCTCCAGAATGCCAAGGACGAGATAGCTCGTCCTTTTTGGCACATTGTTTTGAGCGATCCCTGCAAAGCAAAACTGTAATCCTCAGATTGGTACCAGTACCCAACAGTACTGTTATGGCATTGAGCCTCGAGTAACATCATCTTTTTCCTTTAATACCCGTAAGATCGCAATAATAAATGACATCACCCACGCATGCGGGGTATGACGTCACAAACAGACAAACGTTGCTATTTGCAAAATGGCGGCAGGCGTCCCTTCAGTAGAACCCAGAACTGAGTACAAAGCAGCTCGCTCAAATCTAAGAAGTTACTTAGTAACTTTAGCTTTGCCATTTCTACCTAGACACTGTCCCAACTGTTCTAGGGTTGGACAACGTACATGCCCTATCTGATACATTTCGGCATTTCGGGACGGGGGACGCCATTAGTTCCATCTGAGCTATGGGTTCATTTCTCCTCCCTCTCTTTTTGATTCTTTTTACGAGAACCCCTACAATAATGGACATCCCCATATGAGGAATACGGGCTCCTTCCCTGGACACAGAACTACATTCCGGATTGGTGCTTTAACCCCTTAAGTGCCAAGGGCAAGGTATCTCGTCCATGGAATTCCCTCCAGAATGCCAAGGACGAGATAGCTCGTCCTTTTTGGCACATTGTTTTGAGCGATCCCTGCAAAGCAAAACTGTAATCCAACCCATGGGCTATGTGAGGGGGAGGTCCCCCCCTCACCGTCGGGGGGCTGGATTACCTTCAGTTTCACGTCGGTGTGGGTAAAGCATGCCAATGTGAAAGTGAAAGTAATTTTCACTTCAGCAGCCATTTTGGGCTGCTGCGGTGAAAATAGAAGGTGAGTGACCACCTTTCTCCCCCTCGATCTCCGGCTGTATTTCAAGCCGGAGATCGAGGGAGGTGTCGTTGGAAAGGGGAGATTCGCCCCTTTCCAACGACAGCCTTTGTGACAGCATGGCTGGGCGCGGATCAGGCGCAGAGCACTCGATCCGCTCCCAGCAATGCCACTGGACCACCAGGGGTAAGTTTGTGACGTGGGGGGCTGGTTACAGTACGCAGCACTCTTCCCCCCCCAACCCCCAAAGCATGAGGGCACATGTGCACAAGCCTGGGGGCAGATGGTGGATCATCTGCCCCCAAGGAAGGGGGCAAAATAAAAAAATAATTTAAAAAAACAACAACTGGGATGGGGTGTGGGGATTCTTTTTGCCCCCCTGAAAGGGTGGTGGTCCTCCCCTTCCCACACCAAGTGGAAAGGGGGGCCACCCTTGTAGCCCTCCATCGGGGCAGATTTATGCCCCCAGGCAGGAGTACATGAGGTGGCCCCCCATCCAATTGGGGGGTGGAGAGGAGGGCCACCAGGAATAAGTGTACAGGCCCCCCCAAAGCATGGGGCCTGCAGGTTAGGGCCCCCTGGGGGCAGATGGCTGAGCATCTGCCCCCAGGGAAGGGGGCAAAATGAAGAGAAAAAAAATTAAAGGGAATTTTGGGTGGGAGGGGCCACTAGCCACCAGGGATTTATTTTACAGAAAAGGGGGGTGGCCCTCTCCCCCTCACCCCAAGGGGAAATGGGGGCACCCTTTGTAGGCCTCCCTGGGGGCAGATATCTGCTCCTAGGAAGGGGCATCTGCCCCCAGGGAAGGCTGAATGAGATGCCCCACCTTGCATTTGGTGTGGGGGGTAGAGGGTCACCCCCCATTACATTAGAAAATTACCTGGCGGTTTAGGGTGCCCCTCAGCCCGCCCTAAAGTGTAGTTTACCATTTTCCATTTTTTTCTTTGTTTACGAAACTTGCCTTGGCGCAGAGGGGCACATTGGTGCGCCAATCTGGCCCCAAGGTGCCCAACCTTTACTGCCTCACCCACTGCGGTGCCTATCTTACATTTTTTGATGGCCCTCTCCCCAGTCACCCCAAATGGGTGGCGGAGGCACCTCATGCAGGCCTCCCTGGGCCTCCTACAAATGGCTGCGTGAGGTACAACCCCCTCCATTTAGGGTGGGGGGAAGAGGGCCACCAAAAATGTGTGGGACAGGCCCCCCGGTGGGTGGGACAGTAAGGTTTGGGCACCCTGGGCAAAGAAAACAAAGAAAAAAATAGAAAATGGTGAACGCATTTTAGGGGGGCTGTGGGGCACCCCAAAGGGACGGGGAATTTTCTAATGGGACGGGGTGGGGACCCCGTCTCTCTCACCCACAATGGAGTGGGGGCCATGTCATGCAGATATCTGCTCCTAGGAAGGGACGCCTGAGTCCAGTGCGGAGTGCAGGACAGCCCCCCTTATCTGCCCCCAGGGAGGGCTACATGAGATGTGCTGCCCTCCAATTGGGGTGGGGTGGTGCACCCCCCTTCACATTAGAAAATTCACCAGCAGTGTAGGGGGCCCCTCAGCCCCCGCTAAAGGGCAGCCTGCCATTTTGAATTATTTTCTTTGTTTACTAACTTGCCTTGGCGCAGAGGGGCACATTGGTGTGCCAATCCGCCCCCGGGGTGCCTAAACATTACTGCCCCACCCACTGGGGGGCCTGACCCACAATTTTTGGGGGCCCTCTCCCCCCTTACCCAAAATAGGTGGCAGGGGTACCTCATGCAGGCCTGCCTCGAGACAGATATCTGCCCGTAGGAAGGGGCAAATGGGGTTTCACTGGGGCGGTGAGGTTCAGTAGACCACCAGGGATGGCTTGCAAGTGGGGGGGTGGAGGGCGGGGCATGTTTGAAAATGATTTATTTCTTTTTGCTGGTGTGACCGTAGGCAACACATGTTTTTTGTTTTGTTTACAGCTTTTTCTACCCGAGCAGCTGCAACGTTATGAGAGTACTTTTTATTATTCTATGGTTAGGGCCCACTGTCAGAGGGGTGGGTGAGACTGGGGCTGGATTGTTGGTGGTGTAGGTAGGAATGGGCCGTCTGGGCAGATATGTTGGTGGCCTGGGACACAATTGCAGGGGCAGGACACAAATTGCCCCCCATGCCAGCAGCACATTGGTGTTTCCCATGGAGCGGATCCCTCCCATGTGGGTTGCCTGTCTGCAAGCCCAGGCTCTACCTCTGGCTGTGCTACGTTACAGATCTCACCTCCGGGGAGGAATGGGGATCCTGCAGGGGCTCCCTGGAGCTGCTGCTGTGCTTAGGGGACGGTACACCCACATGGTACATGGATGTCCAAGGCCAGGGACATCACCTCCAACCGTCCTGGAGTTGTGGCTGGGCTGCATTACAGCTTATCCCTTCGGGGAGGTATTGGCACACTGCTTTGACTCCCTGGTGGGGAGAAGCTGTAATGCAGGGCAGCCAGGGCTCCAGCAAAGTCGGCGGTAATATCCCTGGCCTGGGGCACCCTTCTCCCATGTGGGTCTTTGCCGGGTGTTCTGGGCCGATTTGCATAAGTCCGACCTCAATTCCCACGGGTGTCTTCTTTTCAGAAATGCATGGGGTTCCCTGTTTTCCTTTCTTTCTTCAACACCCTAGGCCCAAATCTGTAGGTTGCCCACATGAACAAAATGTGCCGAAAGGCTTGGGGTTACCAGTGGGTTACCCTTTTCCTTTTGCGTCCCCGGTAGGTGCACCCACACATGTGAGGTACCGTTTTCATCCGGACACGTGTGTGGACGCGAGAAGGTAGGCCATATAGGTTGTGTCCCGACGAAAACTGTACCTCACATGTGTGGGTGCACCTACCGTGGCGCAAAAGGAAAAGGGTAACCCATTGGTAACCCAAAGCCTTTCGGCACAGCACATTTTGTTCATGTGAGCAACCTACAGATTTGGGCCTAGGGTGTCGAAGCCAGCAAGGAAAACAGGGAACCCCATGCATTTCTCAAAAGAGGACACCCGTGGGAATGGTCTGACTTGCGCAAATCGGCCCAGAATCTAATACCCAGAACCCCCGGCAAAGTCCAAATTTAAGGGTAAAAAACACAATTTTCTGAAATTTCACTCTGATCACCCCCCCGAAACATGCCGCCAACAACAGATGTCATACTTTCTCGCATTCCCACAGGTGTCCCGACAAAAACGGTACCTCACATGTTTGGGTGCACCTACCGGGCCACAAAAGAAAAAGGCTACACCACTTGTAACCCTGCAAAGAGTTTGAGAAGACAACCTACAGATTTGGGCCTAGGGTGTCCAAGCCACCATGGAAAACATGGAAACCCATGCATTTCCCAAAAGAGGAAACCCGTGGGAATGCACAGAGGTCTGACTTGCGCAAATCGGCCGACAATTTATTACCCAGACACCCCGGCAAAGTCCGAAATGTGGCCAAAAAACCCACATTGTCCGCACATTTCACTCGCTCACCCACCGAAACATGCCGCCAACAACACAGGGCCTACCGTCGTGTCCCGATGAAAACGGCACCTCACATGTGTGGGTGCACCTACCTGGGCGCCAAGGGGAACGCCTAAAACACTGGTAACCCAAACTCTTTTCGCACAGCAGGATTGCAGGATTTTGAGTAATGTGCACACCATACAGATTTGGGCCGAGGGTGTCCAAGCCACCAAGGAAAACTCGGAACTGTGTGCATTCCCACTGGGGTCCTCTTTTCAGAAATGCATGGTGTTCCGAGTTTTCCTTGGTGGCTTGGACACCCTAGGCCCAAATCTGTATGATGTGCACATTACTCAAAATCCTGCAATCCTGCTGTGCGAAAAGAGTTTGGGTTACCAGTGTTTTAGGCGTTCCCCTTGGCGCCCAGGTAGGTGCACCCATACATGTGAGGTACCGTTTTCATCGGGACATGTGTGGGAACTCGGGAAGGTATGACATTTGTTGTGTTTGTGTGGTTTTCACAACGTTTTGACCCATTTCCTGGTGCCCTTTGTCATACAACCCTTTCATTTCCCAAATGTGCCCTACATTTAGTCGCTGCTTTAGGCACCATACACGTTTGTAACATGCACAAGTCACCTACCCTTGAAAAGGTCGGCCTGTGCTCTTTCAAAAAATGTATGCTTGCCGTTCCTCACCACATTGGTTTTCCTGATTTAAACATGCTAAGTACGTCTGTTCAGGCCGTAAGCATAAAACTCCTGTGTATCATGGCTCAGTGTTTGGCTTGTGGTAATGCTTGTTTTGTGAAACACTACAAAAAACGTGTGCTTTCCTAACCGCAAGAGTCGGGGGAATGTAGCGGAGCATTTTTTTTCTCAAAATTCATAGAAGCCATTGCCATACCAAGCCAACCATGTCCACCACATACCTTTTTTGTTGGGTCATTTTCCTGCTTTTCCCCCAATCTATGGCATTTCCCCTACCTAGTTGTTGCCCAACCTACGCAAATCACCCCTTGCTAAACTTGGAATTTTGTCTACTTTTCAGAAATGTATGCCCTTCTACCCTCCAATTCGGCTTTACTACCCTTTTCTTCCATTCCGTCCATGCATGTCCAATTGGCAAAAATGGCCAAAATCGCCTTCCTCTCACAAAACGGTTGATAACCACATCAAAATAATGTTTTTTCGTTTCCACTCAACCTGTTTTTGAAAGCCAGGAAATTGGGGAATTCAGCACAGCAAACCATTTGTTCCTAGCTCTTACAAGGAAAAGACCACAGGCTTCTTTTGTACATCATTTTATTCACATTTTTTGAAAAAACACATTTTCGCTCTTTTTGGTTATTTTCTCTCATGTGGGAAAAAAAGGAGCCAAATATGCCCGAGATATCTCATATAACAGAAAAGTTACAAGGCACTGAATGGCCCCATACCGAAATCACCAAAAAAGGCCTTGGCAATGGGGGGGGGGGGGAAATACCCATGGCACTTAAAGGGTTAACCGCTGTAAATTCTCTAAACCTATTTTGGCATATAAACATGACATCGTTAGACATGTCCCCCAAGGCATTTCCATACTTTGATTTACCATGCAGGTTTGTTTTTCTCCGAGGCTGAGGCTGAAAGGGCCACCTTTGAAACCTCAACACGAAGAGACTGTGAGCCACTTGAACTATCTACTACACAAGAAGATGTTTGTAATCTAAAATCACAAGGTTAGATACTTAGCATACTATTTTTCTTTACATTAAATTTTTTGGAACCTGATCAGACATTGTGGTAGAGGTTTGTGAGTAATGAATAGAAATAAATTAAGAGTTATCCACTGTGACCAAGTTAGTTGCACTGTGTTCTTTGCTTTAGGATTACAAAAAAATAGGTAATGGATGAATTGAACGCTGCTGAAGTTAATTGACATCATGATCTAACTATGGAGTTCAGTTTCTCTTGAAATTCTTGAAATGTTATAGAACTGCCTATATTTGTTGATATTATTTATCCTAACAGAATGTTATATATACTTCTTCTTTAGAAAATCACAAGCCCCTGATGAAGAGTGAATGGCACTTGAACCGCGTTGGGCCCTCTTGGTATCATCACCATGAATAAAATGAGGATTTTTTTGTGATAAATATCTGACTGAAGTATTATTCTTGAAAACTGATGACCAGCTATCACATATAATAGTATGCAAATTACATATTATTGACTACTTTGAATGAATAATTGCTTAAACTATACAAGTGATTGGTCTGGTTTTCCAGGCAAAGGATAGTGTGCAGGGGACACGAGTTCCCGAATTCGAACTTTTTCTTTGTTCTTCCATATAGTACAACCTAGGTGTCCAGGTTGTCTTTCTCTGCCCTGCACCTCTAACTCTATCTTTAACACACTACTTTAGAAAAACAAACCCACACGAGTTCTCCCAACAAACAGTATTAGAAAAAGGGTGTGCTAGGAGTGTTTACATTTCTTTTTGCAGAAAATAATACAGAACACAAGTGAAAAAGGACTACAGGATAAGGACAGCGAGACCCTGTCCCTCCAATGCATTTCCAGCATCACAGTACTTACTTACCCAAGATTTATATTGGCCTACTTGTACTTAAATAAACCATCCCGCTCTCCCTGCTATCACATTCTCAGGTGGTACAGCCTTATAGTAAGAGTGGAGATAATGTACTGCCTCAGATGTATAGGTTTTATGAAGTCCTTACTTTAGAAAAACTGTCCTAACAGCAGTAGTACAGCGATAGAACTACACAAATGCACAAACAAGACCTGTAATGTTTAAACACTAATTTTAAATGCTTACCTTTTGATCAGGTCAGCAAGTTTATTTTCCGGGTCTTTCAAAAACATGATGCACTTTTGGAAGATGCAACTGATGTAGTGCATTTTCATTGCCAAAACCTCGTTCATGTCTCTTTGTTTCATGCATTTTTCACAGATTAAATCCAAGACTCTGGAGCATTTTTTCAGTGCTTCTACTTCTGCCAAAAGTGGATTCTCTTTGACTAATGAGACTATCTGGAGACAGGTATTAAAAATAAAACCTGGTAAGAAAGTAAATAGAAGAGCAACATGCAAATTTCTCATAATATAAAATGTGAAAACTTAAATGAAAGGTAATTTCAGCAGCTTTTCTGCACCATTCAAACGTGGAATAATCTTTTTACTGGCACGTGCTCATGACATGGAGTCATTGCATTCAGAAGGTATTACTAAGGACTAGTGGACACGGTGAACACAATAGTTTAAAGGTAATTTGATAGGATTAGCTGGAAGATGACCTTTTCTTTTTCGATCAGGCAAGCCACAATTTATTAATCAGCAACGTGTACGCTTGTATTACTAGAGGAACACCTTCATCTCTGGTCATTTTGTGAGGTACATTTAAACCTGCAGTGTGATTTTGCATTAAAGCTGTATTGAGCTAGGGGGGAAGAGGGTAGTCCCAAGTAAATACTTGCCAGGTTCAGTTTCAGTCCCCCCCCCCCCCCAAGAGAAAACAGAGCACTTACCGTTTTGCGGGTGAACAGGCGCCTGACAGTACACCTTCCCCACCACACCACCATGGATTCTGGTGGTAGCATTCAGACATCTTTGGTGGTGGCATGATGGGACTATTACTATCGTGCACTAAACTATTAACAGCTAGATGCCGGGTACAGTCACAGCAACAATTATTCAACTGTAAATCTCATCGTGTCAGACTGCATTTCAATACTCAGTACAAACGGAAATATCAGACAGTATGAACACTAATTCCAAAGCTGGAATTTCTCAGGACAGTCAAATGTGTAGACTTCTAAATGAAATCGGCCTAACTATATAAAATATTCCCATGATTTCACCTGGACAGGATGCAAATTTGTACTTGTGATGATGCTATGTAGTGGCCCCGCAAGCTTCATTGGCAATTTGGGTTCTTTGTCAAGACCTTGTAGCTTTGTGTAGTAGTCCAATTTTTCACGTGGAAAGAAACTGTTGATAACTGTCACGCAATCATGTTGACCTAAGGGACAAAAACATACAGGTGAAAGTGAAATTCTACTTCCATACAGTAAAGACAAAAGCAGCTCTGTTGTAGCACACTCATGTGAACAAGATGCCAAGGCTCAAATCATAAAAATACAAAATCGGTGTCGATACATTTTCAAATAGAAATCTGTAGAGGGGAGGCCTCAATTTCACTACAGGGTTTAAATGACCAAATAGAGGGAAAAGGATCGCAAATCAAAAATATCGTAGTACAAAAAGAATTTTAATCCTAGAGATATGAACGTCACACAATTTTTAACAAGCTGTATAGTATGTGAAAGGTTTACACACAACATACAATGCCCTTAGTTTGGGGTTTGCCGCATTTCATGTTCAAATTCTTGTGACAAGCACAGGCTCTGCCGAGCACTCACAGTTACTTTGTAGGTGCTCTACAATACAGTGGACAGATCGCTTAGATAGCGTTTGTCTGTGCAAAACGAAATGTGCATGCCTTTACCTCATTTCTAAAAACATAACATTCGCCAACTGCATAAACCGCGATGATTTACACAACAGTTTTTTTTAACAACTTTATTTATTACAGTGGCAGACATGTTACCATAACACATAGCACTAGTCGAGGAAGCTACAACATCGCATTATATCAACAACAGGCAAGCATTAACAATTGCAACAACGCCAATAATCATTTCAGTTTGTTATACAACACAGCACGGTTAACAGTTCAGGTGACCGGTTTCAGTAGGTAATTACGGAATGGGCACCATATGTCCTTGGGTCTGCAGCTGGGCACAGTTAGTGAAATATAACTGTCTTCCCTCTTATTAATATAGGCTAGTTCCTTGAGCCATTCATCAACTGTGGGAGCAGCACTGAATTTACAATATCTCAGAATGCATTGGCACTTAGGCAACCCAAGTTGAAGAGTCGGCAAACTTTTACATGAACCTTCCCAATAAATATTTATGGGGGCGGGGGGAAACCGCATAGGTGGAATCCCAGTGAGATCACAAAGCACTTCAGCGACTGTCGGCCAGAACTGGACATTCCGAGGACAGCCGCAATACATATGCAGGGAATCCGCCGACTCGGAGCGATATTTTGTACAATTGGGACTAATAGCTGGTGAGAATTTGTTTTGGAGTCATTTACAGGTGTGTAATGTAGTTGGTTGAGCACCTTGAATTGTAGAAGCCTAAAACGGGCACTCAGGGAGACCTCCTTTGTCAGGCAGCACCAGTGCAGCCAATGTTCCTCGTGGATTGTTATGCCCAAGTCTTTTTCCCATTTCCCTTTGGTCCTATTAATGGATGGTTGAACAGACCAACAGGCCTTATATAGTCTGGACACTAGCCTTGTGGGGTATTTGGTGGTCACCAGCAACTCCAAAGCAGTACAGGGATTCGGTTCTACTGGGAATGAGGGCCATCGGGAACGAAAAGCCGTCCGCATTCTGAAATTTTGAAGTATTCAGGGCGGGTTGTTGCCCGATTTGACAGTGAAATCTTGGAGTGTGACAAACTTCCCGTCAGGGAAGAAATCGTGAAGTGTTAGTTCCTCCCCAGCATCCCACCCCCTCAATGTTTTTGGAGAAAGTCGGAGGGAGACCTGGACATCTCCACAAGGGAATCGATCCACAATATGGTGTTGCTACCTCTAATCTTTTATATAGTCTTGACCAGGCGTTCACAGTCGTGTAGACCGGATCGAACGAACAGGAGTCGGAATGTTGAGTTGGCAGGATAATAGATTTCAAATTCATGGGAGAGGCGCTATAAGTTTCGAGAGTCAGTGTATTGGGGTGTCACGCAAGGAGTACCAGTAGCCAGCATATTGCACCTGGGAAGCAATGTAGTATAACTCGAAGACCTGGGGGCATTTGGCCACCCCGCTCAAATGGTTCGATCAGCGCCTCCCATTTCATGCTTGAGGCACTAGCCCCCACCATGTATAATTGATTGCCAGGGAACTCATTTTATCTAAGAAAACTCGGCCAGGCCAAACCGCTTTATTGCAGAAATAATACAGTCATTTGGAAACTACAATCATTTTCAGCAATGAAAGTCTGCCATATAATGATATAGAACATTTTGCCCAAAGATGTAGCTTAGAAGCCAACGTGTCTATGTAAGTTTCATGACTATCAGCAAGCAGGAAGCGGTGAGAGCGGGAAACCAATATGCCCATGTATGTAAACTTGTGCAGGCCCATCTGAATCCCCTCACGTCTGTAGGGGCACGTGTGTTATCGGTCAGCGGGAATACTTTTGATTTAGCCTCTTTAATAACTAAAACAAACATGATGGATTTTCCTAGATAATTCTCTTTTCTACATGTGAAGGGCATGCACACAGAGAAATGTTGGAAGCAATCATGGTCAATCATCTGGTTATCTACACAAGAATCAATATTAAGCATATGAATCAATCATCTGGTTGGTTATAGGAGGGACTCATTTATTAGTTTACTTAAATAATAATGTGCCCAGCCAGCTGATTAAGTTTGTTGTGGGAGGGGCTGAGATCATGACCCAGGAGATCAGTGTCACTCACTTCAACTGTTTTTAGAAAAAACAATTTTAAAGAATAGGAAATAGCAGCCTGCTGGTCTAAAAGAAGAGTATACAAGGACACTGCAGGACCAGTGTTAAAATAAAGCCCATAAAATAAGCTTTAAAGAAGTATTTGCAAGAGCATCCAAAAAATCCTGGTGTGCAGATTACACACAAGGTTGCAGACTACACCTACTGGGAAGAGTAGAGAAAGGGCTAGAAGCTTTGCAGATAGTTTTTTTCATCTGCACCTTCCCTGTAACATAAGGGCATTTGATCAAATTCTCACTTTACCCTGCGTCTCTAATTTTGAAACCTGAATAAAATGTACTATTAATACAGTTCTCATAACAGGTTTTCTTTTCCATGGTCTTTGAAACCCAAGCGTGGTCATGATTTAGCCATGGTGCGATGCAAGTCTGGGAAAAGAACATTTCAAAAGGTCTGCTCCTCCATGCATTTCCCTAGCCAGGTTAAGTGGACCCATACACGAACTGGTAGATGGAAGGGAGGAACCCAGGAGATGGACTTCAACTCTTAGATGTATTCAAAAACTGGTGGCTTTTCATTGTTTTAGGTAATTGTTCTAAGAGGCAGAGTCCTTTAGTAGAGCATGTTGTTGTCCTTTCGATTTCAAGGCGTTAGGGGAGTTTTCGTAAAGGTCTACCCATGGTAAGACTTTAAAACTATCCCTTGTTATACATGCCCCAACTTCAAGTATACGTCTGTACTACTCAAGTGTCTGGTTGCATGGCAGAGCAGCCAGGCTTATCTTAGGAGGGGGATGGGAGCTGTAGGTAAGTACTGTTTGATAAGATTTTCATATTTATGATCATTCCTCCTGACCTGAGTCAACCCCAGAACCTTTTGCTTGGACTTGCCCCTAGGTATCCCCCTACCCCCTCATACCTAGTCTTTTACTCTTTTTATGGGTGACCTCTTTATGTCTCACCATAGTATGTGATTGGACATAGTTTCCTATGACTTTTGGACCGACTGATGTACTATGCTAGCACCCAGCATTTAAATGCAGTGGTGCCTGGTTGCTTTTGGGTTCCTTTTGTCATTTTTCTTATTAGATCTTGGGTGAACTACTGTTGCCAAGAAGTAAAGTGGTGTTCCCATCCCCTTTACATTTTATATAGTGAGACCAGCACACCCCAACATGTACAGAGTGCTGGGGAGATACACTGTATCCCATTTCTCACTTTCCTGTGTGAATCCTGTGAGGTTGAGTGGGCGATTCGTGTTGGTGGGAGTTTTCCCATACCATTCGCTCAGGCCTAATGCTGGAACACATATAGGGAGCTTTCTGTGAAGTCCCTAACCACTTTTTGACTAACTCTGAAGCAGTTACTTACGAGATATCCTCTGAAACTCTTGACTTTCCTGCAACTGAACTCTATCCTAACCTGCCTACAACTGGCTCCTAGACCAATAGGGTCCCTTTTCTGCCGCTGAGAAAACTCATGCTCTAGAATAACAGAAGAACTTTGATGATAAGGCTTCTGTTTTTAAATCTATAACAAGTGTTGAAAATACCTACTTGTAAATGAGTTGAGTAACAGAGTAAGTTATAAAGTCTCCCTGAAGTTGATACTTACCTTTAATTTGCTTTTTGCTCCTTTAAATAATATAGAAGTTATTTTTACTAGCTTTGAATTGGGTTTCATTCTTCTAAAAAGCAATATTGTTGGTAGAGTTTTATCATTTCTAAAGTAAATGAGTCTAAAAGCTTTAACCAAATTTAACCATCGCCAGAGCGAACAAATCGCCCAACAGAAGCTCTGGCTCAAACTTTCAACAATCCGGCACAAACAATAACACTGCTTCGGAATCAGGTTTTCTGCCTGCGAACGTACTCTATGCACAATGGTGTAGCCAAACTCCAGCATACTACGTGTCCTGCTATTGCCCTTCAACCAACACTGACTAGCGATGTTAATGTTGTTTTGCCTGCAGCCCCACACCTAACACTGCCTAGTGATGTCAATGTTGTTTTACCTGCCACAGCCCTTGAATATGTGCCCACCTTGCCCCCCTCATCGGCCAGCCCATCCAGCTTCTCAGATATCGCTCTGAAATGTGCTCTGGTGAACTCCTGCTCGCTACCAGCACACACACACTAGATGTGCACGACCTTATCATTAAGGACAAGCTTGACCTACTCTTTCTCTGCGAAACGTGGCTACACGAGACCTCTGTCCCTGCCCTCTCCCTTGCTGTCCTTTGTGGATACACCATATTTAGGCAAGATCGGGTTGGGCAAAGAGGAGGTGGTGTGGCTGTCATTGCCAGAGACACGCTTACCAGTAGGAGAATTCAAGGGGAACTGGGTCAGAACTCGGACTACCTCCTACTCAAGCTCTCGCCTAACTGTACCATTACCTTCCATCTTGTCTACCGCCCTCCAGGTCCTTCTACCGATTTCCACAAGGCACTCATCCACGCATTATCAGATAACCTCAAAAAGTCGTCCAAAGTCTTGCTCTTAGGTGACCTCAATCTTGGGCTTGATGACCCGAACCACGCGAAACGCCTCCGCCTTGCAAAAAGCACTAACCATTCTAGGGTTTACCCAAGCCATCTCCAAGCCAACCCATATCAAAGGTTGTACGCTTGACTGGGTTTCTCATAACAACTGTTCCATCCTCGTCTCAGAAATCTCTCCCATTCCCTGGTCAGACCACTTCTGTATCAAATTAGACATCACCACCTCCGAAGTACCCACTAAGTCTACCATCACTCTACCATGATAAGATGATCCAGTCCAAAAAAGAAACCTACAACGACAGAAGAGCCCAAGCCAGTTCCAGTACTAAAGAATTATTCAACATCCTAAGAGAACTATAGAACCCCAACCCCCCCGCCAGACACTTGCACCAAGGATAAAGCCTGGTGCACCAGTATACAAAACGCCCTTTCCAACAAAATTAAAGGACTTCAGATCAAAATAGCCGACAAAAGATCCCAATTTACAGTCAACATCCAGTACCTGCCCCCACCTCACACATTAACTCAGGCTTCATGTTTAAAAAAGTTACCATACCGGTAGTTCAAAAAATGATTGCGTCTCTTAAACTGTCCAATTGCAAGGGCGACAGTTGCCCGGCTCAGATTATAAAAGATGCAGCCAGAGACCTAGCCCCTTTCATTATGAAGCTCATAAATTCCTCCTTTTCTAGTAACTCCGTCCCAAGTAACCTCAAACAGTCCTGGGTTCTACCGCTACTAAAGAAACAGACCCTTGACCCGGCTATACCCACCAACTATAGACCATTTACGACAGTCCCATTTTTACTGAAAATCTTGGATAGAATTGCCTACTTGCAAATAAAAGACTATCTTGAAACCCACAAACTACTCGGAATCTGTCAATCTGGCATGGCACAGAAACCGCCTTTGTTGACCTCAAGAGCCAGATCAATGAACTGAAAGATAAAGGTAAGATGGCCACCCTACTCCTTCTGGACCTCTCAGCGGCTTTTGATCTGGTGCATCATTATATATTTTGTGACCACCCATCATCAGCAGCTCACTTCTCTACTTCTGCAGTCTTCTGGATCCAATATTTCATCGCAAACAGAACAATGCGTGGGTTCTCACCTTCGGCAGCTGCCGATCCCATCCCCTGCAGAGTCCCCCAAGGATCATGCGTCTCGCCCACTTTGCATAACATTTTTACAAAGCCACTATTTGACAAATTGGACCGTCTGGGTGTCACCTACACAAATTATGCGGATGACACCCAGATACTCCTACCCCCATCAGGAACTCATGACTTAGATGTTGCACAGATCAATTAAGTCTACACCATCATTCAGGCATGGATGGCCACACATGGCCTCTACCTGAATGATAAGACAGAGCTACTCCTAGTTGGCTCACCTAACAACCTGCTCAAACTAAGCGCCCGCTATACAAGCATCCTCATTGATGGGTATAATATACCCGTAGCCAAACATGTAAAAACTCTAGGTTTTTACCTCGATGCCCAGTCTAACCTAACCAAACAGATAAACATGACCTCATCCGCCACTGCCTACACCGGCAAGCTGATTAGAGCCTGCAGACCTTTACTATCTCCCATAAGCTGCCTTACACTGGCGAGAGCGCTTATACAAACTAAATTGAATTACTGTAACAGTCTCTACCTAGGTGCCAATAAAGCCATTCTAAATAAATTGCAGATCATGCAAAACAACGCACTCAGAGCAGCGTTAAATATTCCCAAAAGAGAGCACATATCAGAAATAAGAAAGCAACACAAGTGGCTCTCTATACATGATAAAATTGACCTAAAAACTATCTGCCTCACTCACAAAGCGCTTAACCACCAAGCCCCCCCCACCCGCATCTCACAGACAAGTTCACATGGAAAGTGTCCAACAGAACCACTAGATCATCTAACATACCATGCCTGGTGGTGCCCAGATATAATCTAAAAAGAGTTGGTGGTACTAGCTTCCCGGTATTAGCCGCCCAGCTATGGAACACTCTCCCTCAGAATATTCAAACGATTCAAGCATTCAACAAATTCAAAAGCCATGTTATAACATGGTTACTAAATAAAACAAACACCACAGTTGAGATACCACTGACCTTGTGAGACTGCTTAATTTGTACATATGTTGCCCTGTATTATTGCTATGACCTTAATGTTCACTGTATAATATGTATATACCTACCTTTGTAATCTTACTGTTGACTGTTTAAACTGTATCTCTCATGCACACAACTGGCTATACTTTGCCATGTAACCATTAATGTCCTACCAGTGCCCAATTACCTCTGGGTCAGGTGCGCAACATAAATAAAATAAACAAAACAAACGCAGAGTGCGTGCAGGTGGCACCAGCTTCTCAACTATGGCCGCAACCTTCTGGAACACCCTCCCAGCCTAGATGAAGACGATCTAATCTCATGCAGCATTCCGGAAGGCCATCAAGACGAGGCTCTTTGTTTGAATGGTCTTCACTCCATGCCATATGCATCTCTGTGTCTGCTTCAGTGTAACGTTCATCCACTGTACTATGTAATGAAACAATTGAGCATGTAACAAAACAATCTGTACTACGTATTACTTTGTTGGGCCGCATTCCTGTAACCCTGAATCAAGCCTTGCATTCCTGTAACCCTGAATCAAGCCTTCTTACTTCTCCTTATAGCGCCTCGATGCCCGTGGGCTGTAGTGTACTATACAAATCCAAAAAATAAAATAAATACATTGTGTCTTTCTAAAGGTCTGTTATTGAGTTTTGCTTTCCCTGATCTGCTTTATTGCATTTCTAAAACAGTCTTGGAGTTAATACTTGTCTTTGAGTTGCTTGTAGACCCTCTGAAAAGTATACAAGTTCTTACTTACCTATGAATTGCTGAATGCCATTCTTAAAAGTATAATAGGTTCCTTACTTACCTAATGTATAATTTCCCAAAACTGCTGTAGAGCACTTCTAAAATGGTCATAAAGTTCCTACTTAGCTTAGCATTATATCCTACACTTCTGAAAAGTATCCTTGGTATAGCCATCTTTTCAGTGGACAGAAATAGTGTTCTAGTGTAAATACGAATAGGTTATAATGATTTTGAACAGCTGTTGCTCTTCCTGAACTGTAATGGGTTTTGCTTTGCCTGAACTGCTTAGTGCACTTCTAAAATAGTTTACTGTGTTAATACTTATCCTTCAATAGCTTAAGGCCCCTCCAGAAAGTATACGAGTTACTTCATTAGCTCTTAACTGTGTTCTTAAAAGAAATACTTGTGGTGTAACTATATCTGTTCCTAATAAAAGAAAGTTACAAGGATATTTTGCAACATATGTAACAGTGTTGGTCCAATTAAGTGATTCTGTAACTGAATAACACAGTTCATTACGACCAATAGGGTCTACTACCCTTGAATTAGTTATTGTAATCTAAAAATAACGAACCTGGTGTAATACCCCCCCTCCCCCCACGCCCTCCCCTGCCCCGAAGAACAGCATATTGCCTTTCTGAATGTATAACTTTAGGTTTGACTCATCTTGAACTGCCTATAGCTATTCTTAATAGGGTTATACCCTGGTTTGTATACCATACGTATTGAGTTGTTTTTTATAGATGTGTTTATAACTTATGTGAATAGTACTTACTTCCCCAAGATTCAACTTGGCCTACTGTATTTAAAATAAACCATTATTTTTACAATACTTAGTGTATCAGTGTTTCTTTGAACCATACGTATGCGACAATTTCTTTGTACTGACCAACAGCCCTCTCTCCCTCCTAAGATAAGCCTGGTTGCTCTGTCTACTCTACCAAATGTTCTCAGGTGGAATAGCCGTATACTAAGAGTGGAGATTTTGTACTGCCTCAGATATGGATTTATGAAGCCCTTCGTTGGACTTTAGCTGATTTCTGTCTCCTCTATCTTCTCTAACTGCTACTCTATCACCTATCCTATCTCTCTTTTGAAGTCTGGAAGGAAAAATGTCAAGAAGGATTCTCCTGGTCTCCTATCCACGACTGCCCATCGCCGACATCCTCTGTCGTTGCCTCTCAGGACCTTTGGATTCCCCATATGGTCACAGTGCTCTACCCTTTCTCTTCCTCTACCATTAATGGTGCCACCCGTTGGGAAGTACTCTTGGCATACTTCCGTTCCTCTAAGGCCATCATTAATGTCTACCTAAATGGCATTGTCATGGCCCAGGGCTCTCAGCCCAACTTCCTCTTTCTTGATAGGAGTCTTCCATCTCTCATCAACTTCCTCGCTTCTCCCGCCAGTCCTTCTGTCCTTCTGCCTCCGCTGTGGCCCCTCTTCCCCCACCGACAGGTCACCACATTCCTGTACCCCTCCTCGGAAGACTTTGTAAAGTGGAAACCAGGTCCACCTAGCTACCCTCAACTATCGCTCTGCAGTCAAACACTCCTCTGACATCTGCCACCTCCTTGAGGATCTCGACCACCTTGCTCTCACCGAGACATGGTTCATGGCCATCTCGGTCACAGGTTTTGACACTACTCCCAGAGGGCTACAATATCCTCTCCAAGCCCAGGCCGTACCAGTCCGGGGGCGGAGTGGCCCTGATCTTCCCTGAATGGGTCCATGCTACTATCATGCCCACTCAGTCCTACTCCTCCTTTCAATGCCTCATCTGCAGACTTGGTGTCTCTCCTATCCTCTCGCTGACTCTTGCCACCATCTCCAGGCCACCTGGCCCGGTCACCCTCTTCCTCTCAGAATGGTTCAACCTCCCCTCTTCTCTCCTGGCCTCCGCCTCCAAGCTTCTCCTCCTCTGAGACTTCAATATTCACCTTTACTCCCCTGATGCAGCCTCTGGACTGTTCCGCAGCCTCTGACTCTTTGTCTCTCCATTCTTCCCTATGGTGCGTCACACTCAGCCAGACACACCTTTGATGCTCTCATCTCTGCTGACATCCCCATCTCCAACGCTCTCACTATTCCTCTTTCCTGGTCTGATCATAATCTCCTGTCCTCTCACCTGGAGCTCCTGGGTCCCCCGGCTAAGATCCGACCTGCACTGCCAGTGTCTTTCTCGCTCATTCGACCTATGATGCAAGTGTCAGTTGCTGCTTTTGCGGCCACCTTCACTTCCTCCCCAAACTCCTTACTGACTCTCACTCTGACATAGCCCTTAATAAGCTTCAACTAGCCATCTTCAACACCCTCAACATCCTTGCCCCAGCCATGAAGATTCACATGAAGCCTGGTACCAAGTGCAACTCCTAGTATGACTCCGACCTGGCCTCTCTGAAATGCAAGTGCAAAGCTGTTGACCGGAAGTGGCAGGCTTCGAGCACATCCTCGGACAAACTGGCATGCTGCCTGCTCCAAAGGCAATACAGACTCTCCATCTGCTCGAAGAAGAGGTCCTAAAATCAAGCATGCATCTCTGAGGCCACTAACAACGGGGCTGAACTTTTCAAAATCTGCGAGGAACTCGCCAATCCTACTACAGTCTCCATTTCTCCCCTGCCTTCCCTGGCCCACTACACTGCAATGGCCTCTCACTTCATCACTAAAACTCAGAACATCCTGTCCTCACTCTCCAAGACACCACTCCCTTCTCCCTCGTCCACTCTCAGGCCTCTCTTGGACTCCCTCCCCTTCCCTACTATTCTTCTCTTTCTCCGCATATCACCTGATGAGGTTACTAGACAAGTCCGCTCTATGAAAGTCTCATCCAAACAGGTGCTCCCCTGCTCCTCCAGAACTATCAAGGAAAACACTGTCTGCTTTGCTCCAGCCTTGGCTGATTTCTGCAATCACTCCTTTGCCACTGGATCTTTTCCCTCACTTTTCAAGCACTTTGTGCACCCTCCCCTCAAGAAGGCTTCTGCTGACCCTTTCCGTCTGACTAACTGCTGCCCTATCTCCATTATCCACTTCCTGAGCCAACTCTTGGAGAAGCTAGCCATCTCACACCTTATCTACCACACTGAATCTGTTGGTTGTCTCCACAACCACTGTTAGGGAGAATTCTCATAAATGTGCTAATTCCCTTCACCTTGGAGACCTTCCAGCAGCTTTGCTGGATTTTGAGGACTTGATTTTTTTACCTGGAGAGAGTGCAAGCCTTTTTTCCCCACTCCTTCATATATTTGATGTGCGTTTTACTCTTGTGTTCTTTGATTATGGAGTTTTAGACAACTACATAGGCATCATCTTTTCATTTGTGTCACACAGTACCCTCAGTACAGTGACACAGGAAAGCATTTTAGGCTGTCCAAGGTTTAAAATACCTTCTCTGGGATAAACTACTGTTTCAAAGAGAAAGTAATGTGAAATTGACTTTACTAGTCTTTTCCAAATTCCTAGACCCAGCACAACCTATCTTACAATAGAGTGCTGGAGGGGTGACTTATTATCCCCTATGTCTAGAAACTCATGTAGCAGTCAAATGCTACCCTTTCCTCTCGCAATGGCTGGTGGCAGTGGTTTTACAACGAACTACCACGATTTATCCCGATAGCGTTAAATCGCGGGAGCCATGTTTTTCAAGATGGCGTCTGAGCCTCCTTTGTTTAAACGGGTCCCAGTATTCTTTCTTCGGCATTTCTTTTTGGAAAGGTCCTTCTAGAGTTTGTCTCTTCATGCCAAACCAGGTTTGGTCCCTTTGTTCCTACGCCTTTGGCGGGCTTCAGGACTGAAGACCGCCTCTGGCGCCCGAGTGTCTGGGGTGGCCAGGAAGTGAGGGAGGTGTCCGAAACTCCCTGTGCTTAGTCTCCTAAGAGACACAAATGCAATCGGCCGTGATTGGCTGACTGACTGTCCGGCAAGGACAGCCACCCTGCTGGGTGAGTGGCAGCTAGGCTGGAATGAAAGGGAGAAAACTGTTTGAAAGGCGAGTCTCTTGGCTTGGAAGGCAGAGTCGACCACTGGAACGAAAGAATCGAAGACAAGCTGGAAGAGGACGGCTGCTGCAACTCATGGACCTTTGGTTTGCCCACCGGTGAAGCCCTGCTGCAGGTCCGAATTGCCAAGTTCATCTCAACAGAGAAGCCCTTCAAGGACGACTTCTCCCTTTGAGTCGGTGGAACCAATAAACTCGTAAGCCACCTGGATACCATTCTCGGAGCTGGTTGTATTTTCCTCAGAGTGCTGCAGGAAACCGCATAGCCAGGGAGTAGGACACCAGTTTGTGTGCTTGACGACAGCTACCAGAATTGAAGATTTGCCTTTGCCAGCTTTTTGACCAGTCGCCGTGCAGTGCAAGAGTTCCCCGACGTCCTCCCTCTTGTCCCCACGACTAGCTCAGTAACTGCAGGAACAGCCAGGAACAGACATCTTCAACTGCATCTTTTTCTTCATTGTAAGGTACTGTGAAAACCTGACCGAGAGAACTTAACTCTCACTGCGAAAGTGCTTGGAAGTTTGGCAACTTACAGGCCTAGTCAGCTTGTGATCCAACATATGAATCTTACAAACTACTTCGGAGAACTTTGGCAAAGACTTTTCCATTTAACTTCCAGAACTGCTTTATCCTATACAAGGCTTTAGTCCATTGCGTTTGGCCTAACCTATTGCATTGAATCAACTCCACTGGGGAATAAACTATTTGCACTGTTTAAGAGTAACTGTAATATTTGTTTTATTAATTTATGCCTTTTGCTCCTTCTTCAAATGCTCTCAATGCCATTTTGCTCCTCCTTCAAAGTAGTTTAAATCCCTCAGAACCTGATATTGTGAAGTACTGAAGTATATTTTTGTGCGATATAGATTGCCTCCTTCTAGTGAAAGTTTTCTAACTGACTGTAATAAATTAATAAGTGGTTTACCAAGAAACCTTGAGTATAAGAGTCTATTTGAATACTTGTAATTAAAGACATCTATGTAACACCCTTACAGCTCACATTCCCTCTTTGAGATAAGCCTGACTGATCAGCAGCGCTGCCACAAAACTGTAGTACAGACTTATACCAACGGTTGGTTTGGCTTACACCAGTAGTCCTAGTTGTGTATAGTGGTCCCAAAGGGTACTGCATACAAACTCTGCCTAACAACCACCAGTCTGGCGTCAGAGCTGCCAGAGGCCAAAAACTGCACTCCTGAACACCAGTGAAGACTTGCTCTCTAATCTCGATTCCAACTCTCCTTCTGTTCTCATCCTTATTGAAATTTCCTCTGCCTTTGATACAGTCAATCATGCTACCCTTACAAATCGGTTCTGCGATACTCTTGGCACCATAGAGTGCCTCAGCAGTGAAGAAGTTGCATACAGATGCAGCAGCTACAGGACCCAGTCTCTAGCTTTTTGGTCTTCAGACAAAAGAAAGGACACTGGATGTGAGATTGCAGCAGTAGTCAAGAAGAAAGGCTTCCAGTAAAGGATTCTTTGGTGCTTATCATGGCATTGTGGTTTTGCCGCCCTTTTCAAGACACCAGATGAAGAACAGTTCATGTCCGATAGATTAGTCTCGCTTCCTCAGTCCACCACTCTGGGGAGGGGACTGCAAGGAATGGAATCTTGCTCTTGGAGGTCCAGCAGGAGTCTACCAAAGTGTTTGCAAGATTTGTTCTTCGGAAGACTATGCACAGACCTCAGCCTCAGGGTATTGGCAGTTTGCAGCCCAGCCAGGTCACAGCTCATCATGGGATGGCTCGAAATGCAGTTCTTCCTGAGACTGATTGGTGCCACCAGCCTAAGGGTCGGAGTCGTCACCTTCAGGACTCTTCAGTCGTATTGAAGGAAGGGTAAGCACAGTCAGTTACTCAGCAGGCATCTTTAGTCGCTAGAAGAAGCTACACCCATCTTCTCTTCTTGCTCATCAGATTCAGCCCCAGTGGTCGACTAGTGTTCAGCTTCCAGATCCAGGCCATTTATCCATGAACCCAGCCAATCAGCACTCATGCTACATTCAAACTTTGAGAGGTGGCTGTCCTTTTGAAGACAGCCAGCCTGCCAGTTAGGACTGGTTCCATGCAGGCATGCTAGAAGACAAAGGACTGTAGAGTTTCGGACTCCTCACTCATTTCAGTCTTCATAGACACTCTGGAGACTGTGTGGGCTACCCAAGGGATACCTGCCGAAGACAAAAAGTCAAACCAGGATCCCGCTCACCCAGCACAGCAGGAGAAGGAACAAGAAAGGACAAGCACACAAGAAATGGCAATAAATAAATAAATAAATAAAAAAAATAAATACAGCCACAGTTTGGGGTCAATGGTGACCCTTCTGTCCATTACCGGGGCTGTGGACACAGCCTGCGGGTAAAAACGACAAAAAAAGTCAGTAGAACACGTCCACTGGCACCAATCAATCAGGTAGGCTTGTCACTGAATACAAATGTTACAGCAGCAGTGAGAAAGGGGATATAGGGTAACCCCACAGCACTCCACATATGGTGGGGTGTGCTGATCTCACAATATCAAATCTACAAGGGATCAAAAGTATCCATCTACCCTTGGGAACATTAGTTCACACAAGGAGAATAAGGGAAAATAAAGGGAATCCCAAAGGCTCCCCAGCAACATGCACAAAAAGTGCTGTGTACTAAAGGTATAGGAATGTATGATTCCAATAATAAAGTTTGAAAAGACACACAAAATGACTTCCATAGATAAGAGTAAAAGAAAGGGTGAGTGGGGGAGGGGGGCAAGGGTCCCACTCACTCAGTAACAGAAAACAAATCTTCAAATCCAGCAAAAAGTGCTGGAGCCTCACAGGTGAAGGTGATTTGGCATATTATGAAAATTTGACCTAACACATGGATTTACAGTAAATAGAATAACACCCGTCTACTTGCTCGCCAATTCCGACAGCACAATTGGGTATAATTATGGTTACACCGTGGTAGATTTTGGGAGGCTATATATATTGTGCCCGTCTAAGATTTAGATTCCTAGAAGGGAACAGGAGTACGATGTTAGCGGTATAGCCAATTACATTATTGCAGACTGTTTTTTTACAACAGTATTATTTATAATGTTCAAGTAAATGTTGGATTACACGTTTAAACTGTATAGGGCATTTATTCACAACATCTAAATGTAATAATTAACAAAGTTAATAAGACTTGATTCCATGATTTTCTAAGGCCCATGACAATTTTGTTGTCCAACAGTAAGGGATAGCAGTTTCCCTTATGCCAAGCACAAAGAACTAACTCTCGCCAGAGGTTTAGACTGGTTACAGCAGTATTTGGAATCACAACAATGTCCAAAGCCACAGGGGGCATTTTGATTACATCTGTGGTAGATCTTACACTCTAGCAAGCAGGGTAGGAGGACAATCCTTACTAGCCATGCTTTCTAAGCCCTCATGAAAGTAGCCTAACTGTTCCTCCCCTGCACACGTTATCACATGCACTGGGTAAGAAAGTCACTCGCTAAGACATTCCAGTTTATGTTGTGAAGTAGTACCCAGCGAGGGTCAACCAGAATGTAAGAAACATTCTGATTGGCCCTCGCCAGGTCCATACCTCGCCCGGAATACCTCGGCCGGGATTCCATTCTTTTGTCCCCAGTGGGGGGCGTGGCAGCCCCTCAGCCAATAAGGAGGCTCGAAATGGGTCCATCCCCACTCCGAGCCGCCAGCCAGGCTGGAGGTTGCCTTCCTCCCCCACCGGGGATTCAGGTACGTTTTTTGCTTCGTTCAGGTCTATAACTATGGGCCCCGGGCATTACCTGACTCAGTACTACCCCGCGGCTCGGGGCATATGCTCAAGTATATGAAATTACTGATTGATCAGATTACAAAAACGGCAAATAATGGATTCCACATGGGAGGAAAGAACCCACAACTTGACTTTAACTAGGCATGCAAGCACAATGGACAGTGAAAAAAGGGGTGATGCCCCGCATGGCATCTCAAGAATAGTACAGAAAGGAAAACGTGGCAGCCATATTTAATTTGGGCAATATCACAGCACACATGTAGTAACGGTCCACTATTTACAGAATGTTGTGGATTGCAAATACCAAGCAAGACAATCTTCAGATACCTCTTGCTACAGTCCGTTTCCCAGACTACTCCCTCACATTTAAAACTCACAGCAGTCTAGTCATTTCATTGGGTGTCCTATTTCTAACTAGCATACTGGAAACAGGAAGTGGCCCACTAGACGCTCTCAAGAGAAATCTCGCTCAGCCCATTTACAAGGAAGAAGCCCAAAACTCCCAAAAAGCAAGAAAATGCAAGTTGTTTTGTGCTTTTGACCCAGAAAAACACCAAATCATACGACAAAGAGAAACTTGAAGGTAAAGTTTTATGCAATTGCATGACAATAGGGAACATCATTTTAAAATTGACAATTTTCTCCTTATGGGTTACATCAACTCTTATTAACCTGGAGGAACACCATTAAAAAAAATTTAATAAAGGAAATCTGCTGCTTTTGCCCAATGCTGTGTGGATTCCTATAAGGAAACTGGCAAAGGGAGTATGCTTTTGTTGAGACGTAGTACACTATTACAATTCCTAGGATGATGTGATCTTTGCCCATTCCTGCGCCGCCACCCTCTGCCCAAAGCTCTTCGTATTGGTTTAAATACATCTTATCAAGTTACTGGTTATTCATATAATATAGACAATTTGAGCTGTGTGCGTTTCTTTGATGCCATATGTTTGTCCTGGAAAAGTGACCACTGATCATTCTGTTGGATTGGTGAACAACGCATTAGTAAAAACAAATACCAGAACAAAACAAACCAACGACAATATGAGACTTCAACGCAAGTAAAAACCTCCCTTTCTCATACCCTACATGCACCGTTCTCTTATATTCAAAGGAACACATGCATTTGAACGAAAGGGGAGGTCCACACAGGGCAAGGAATCATACTGAAACAATGATGCAAGCAGGGAACAAAGTCCCACCATACAAGACTTTTATACTAGCTGCGTTCTCACATGTAAGTTAGTGTTATCAGGAAGCACAGAATTAAGCAGTACATTAGTGGAGCTGGGTATACTCCTCAGAGGTCCACACACGGTCTGAGGCAGGTGAGCATGCTTATAGTGTGACTACCATCTGCTAAAGCAACTTGTCCTAAGAAAGTTGGAACCTAAAACATGCTTACATATGCCAAACATGGGAAACACGTAAGAAGCAAGAGATGTGGATCCAAACATAGCGGCACACTATGCAAAGAGTCTTCCTCACAAGGACATGAGCAGTAAAGCCTTAAGCCTCACCTAGGCAAGAAAAAGTTGATTAAATACGGCAGTTCGCAGTGCCTACTCAATATTATAATGTAACAGTGTGCTAGGGGAGTACATAACAGTTTTTAAATTTCAGACTTCCAACACATGTTTTAGGATTGCTATACTTTTTATGCCAATGGGCCTCATTATAGGTTTGCTGGTCCAGTAACAACGGTACCAGTAAGCTTGCTGGTACAGTTGTTCCCGGACCAGCAAACTGAGTTCTGCTCACAGGTGCCTTTTTGCCCACCAGGTCTGACCTGGCGGGCGGACCGGCACCCGCGAGCAGACCATGTCGGATGCACCGCCACCATTCCTGAATGGTGCCGGTGTATCCGGCCTCCCCATTCCCATTGAGCCCTATTCGGCTCAATGGGAATGGGGAGCATTTCTTTTCCTGGTGCCCGAGAATGGGCAATTACCGGGTCAGGCGGGCCGTAATGACCCAGTAATTGCCCATTCCTGGGGCGCCGAGAATAAAATGATACCGGCACAGCTGCTGCCGGTCTCATAATGAGGCCCAATGTCTTCTTAAACTGAACAGGTTTTTAAAACTGTTGTGCTGGAAGTCCATGATTCAAAGTATCTAACAACTAAACTGCAATCTTACACCTACCTACAAATGCAGCCATCTGAGCAGCCGTTCTTCCAACAGAATTGACAGCATCTGTGTCTGCTCCTGCCTCCAACATCATCATAGTAATTATTTTTTTGCCTAAATGTAAGAGCACACAGTCACACAAGTTAGGCTTTAGTACATATTACAACAATCATCATGACAGAAACTATAGCTTACTTTTGTTTTCCCTCTATGCTTCTAAAAACAAACAAATAAATTCTAACAATTAGAGCAACCAGCAGCCACTTACCTGCCCACAGTAACACGATTCAATTCTTCGTAACCTCTTAAAACTGCAGATAAAATGTGTGCATAATACATATTTTTCCCCACTATTACCAACAAAGACTTATCAAGGAACTGCTGCATGCCCTCCTCCCCCTCTTTTCCAATATATGTTTTGTGTGTGTGTCATTTAAAATAAGGTCATAATGAATCACATCAAATTCCTGCATGTTTTGGTTTAGTGAAGCTGTGTCACCAATTTAGAATGCACACAATTTCAGATCAACCTCCCCAACCTGAGTGAATGGTTTTCAGATTCTATTGAAAAAATATAAATGGAAAAGAAATTCGTCTCATCTCTTTACAAATTCATCAATGTCCAAGAAGAAAACATCACATGGTACTACATGAAAAAATGGGAAATCACGTTAGGGAAACAAATCCCGAGCACGCAATGGACGTACCTATGGCACATCATTCCCAAGTGGACGCGAGCAATTCAAACAAAGGAAGCATGGATCAAGGTGATGATCCAATGGCATTACACTCCGGAAAGGCTACACAAAATGTTCCCGACAACCCAAGATAGCTGCTGGAGGGGATGTGACACAGTGGGCACCTGGAGGCATATCTGGTGGGACTGTCGGGAACTACAACAATTCTGGACGGAAGTGAAAGACAAGATGCAGGAAATGTTCATGGGAACGGACAACCTAGAAGAAGAAGTTTGGATGTGCGGAATGTGGGATCCCAAAGATAGAACTCTAAACAAGACACAAAAACGAAACTTCATGGGGTTCCTCATAGCGGCCTGGTTGGCAATAGCACAAAAATGGAAACAAAAGACCCCCCCAACGATGCAAGAATGGCTCCACAGGATATGGACATATGTAACGATGGAAAGAATAACGTATAACCTACAAGGGAACAGACAGCGATTCGCTACAGACTGGGGACACACCATAGAATACCTGCAAAGTGATTACATGCTCCAATGGTGCCCACATAACATTCGTATCTTAGATATGTTCACAAGCTAAGCCCGAAGCAAACATGGGACAGTAGGAACTGCAGAGAAACCAATACCGGTGGGGAGGGAGGGGGGCGGGAAGGGGAAGTTGGGGACAATGTTGTGTCCCGATGTTAATGTCTAAGAAATGTCAATAAAAAAATCCATTATAAGAAAAAATATAAATGCCCCTCACTTGTGCATTCCATATCAATGTCGCTATGCAGTTTCAGAATGGAGGGGGTCACCTGGGATTAACATTCACACAATACATTTAGGGGAATAAAAAGAACTTTAAACTTGCTCCATTTTCCCCATTTCTTATTAAATAGGTATGGCCTTGAACAAGGCCCAATTATACAAATACCATCCAGTTTCAGCACTAATGGCGACCGTAGCGCTTCATCATAACAGATTTTCCAGAGTCAGATACCCCTCCTCAGTGCTCAGACCTTTCTTTTAAAGGGTCCAAAATGAGAATGTGGTAGCATGGCGAGCAGCCAGGCATTTCTTGTGAGGGCAGTAGCTTGGTACAAAGAAATTGTAGCATAACTATGGTCCAAAGAAACACTATGTACTGTACAAATAAAGGGTTTATTTAAATACAAGTAGACCAAGATACATCTCGGGAAAGGTAAGTAGTAAGTACTATCAACATCATATAAACACAATCATAAAAATCAACTAATTACTTATGGATTACAACCCAAAGTATAACCGTATTAAGAATACAATCAGTAGTCAAGGTTAGTCAATCCTACAAAATATTCAAGGTGGCAGTCAGCTATTATTGTGGCAATAAGCCCCGAGACTGCGGGCCAATACCGCCCCAGGTAATGCCCCCGGGGCCGTAGTTACTTAACAAAGCCCGGGGGCATTACCTGCGGCGGTATTGGCCCACAGTCGAGGGGCTTATTGCCATTAGTACCCCGGCCCGTCAGACCGGGATACTAATTGCTTTTTTTTCCTAATCCGAAACACTTAACAAAAAAAACCCCAAAAAATAAAAAAACTTTTTAAAAATGGCTGCCGGGAAAGCGAAAACAGTCTGTTTTCCCTTTCTATGGCGGCCATCGGGAGCGGGTGCGCTGGGAACACTCTGTTCAGAATATTAAAATGTAGCAACATCTATTACTTCTCAGAAGGGGGGAACCCCCATTCAAAGTTGTATACTTTTTATAGAGGCAGAATGCAACTCAAAGGGAAGCATAAACTTATGACACTTTGTAACGTCTTCTTTCATAGAAACACAGTTACCACACAAACTTGTTTAGCAACTAGTACTGACTTGTTACACTTCAAGACAGAATCCTTATCTTATACAGTCCTTCCCTAATCTATAGCATGAGTTTTCTCAGAGGCAGAAGAGGGACCCTAGTGGTATATGTGGCATCTGTAGGCATGTCAGGATAGGTTCCAGTTGCAGTAAACTCAATCCTCCAGAGGATATCTTCTTAAACAAGTAGGTATTAGCTTCAGAGTTAGTTCAAGTGTTTAGGGACTTCAGAGAAGGCTCCCTACGTGGGTTCCAGTAGTAGGCATAGGCTAGTGGTATGGGCAAACTCCCAACCACACAAATCGCCCATTCAGCCTCACAGGCTGCACACCAGACTTAAGGTAAGTATTACCAAAGCCCACACAGTACCTTCGGAGAAAAGAAGAACTTTGGAGTGGGTGCCTTCATGATGCAGCAGCACAGGGCCCAGTACCCGGTTTCTTGGTCTGGAGACGAAAGAACTGGACACTGGATGGGACCATGCAGCAGCAGTTGTCAGAGGAGGGAGCCAGCAAAGGTTTATTCACAGATTCAGGCGGCTCTTTCCAGCAGCAAGATCAAGAACGAATATTGCTGGTCGCATTCTCCTCACTCTCTCGGTCCTGCACTCTGGTAAGGGGCCTTCAGGGATTCAAATATTGTCTTTGGAGATCCAGCAGGAGTCCACCAAAGTTTCAGACAGATTCGGACTTCGGAAGACCATGCACCGCACTCAGGCTCGAAAATGTGCACACTCTAAGCAATATAATGTGGCGTTATGCACCCGTGGGTGGCTACAACATGGCGGGGCAGGGAAGGCAGCCTGTGGGTTCTGTGGAACGCGGGTTAAGATCAGGAGGTTTCAGCCCATGATCCACAGAACTAGATTGGCTGTGCCGGCTACCCCGGTGCAAATATATTCTTTCAAGACCAACCAGAACCCTGACTCTTTGGTTACGTCAGCTTTTACTTAAACTATGTGAAATACAATGAATTTAATGTCTGTTGTTGCTTCAGTGTGCATTGAAAAGAAGATCTTGCCCTTAAAAATGGTCTAGCTGCACACAATGTGTCTCCTGCTTTGCAAAACACCTCAGTCTTTAGAATGTGGCTATCCCCAAGATATAAATTCAGTCTAGCTGCACAAATAATATCTCTTGTGCATACTCTCCAGACTACCTCTTTGCACCCACCTACATGCCTGCTCAACATGTGTAACTAGCAGGGAATTGGCCTCCTCTACCGACCTTCATATTGGATAAAATGCACACACACATTGTATGACTCACTGACATATTTCCCATACTTGGACTCAGTCCCCAAGGGTGTTCACCCTATAGCGTGTTGAGACCAGAAGAGCCCCAAAGAGGACGAGACTCTCACTTATACTGGTGAGTCCAAACAATCTCAAGACAACATGCATTTCGAGACATCCCACGACGAGCTGTGACCTTCACCGGCTGCAAACCACCAATACCCTGGGACCTGTGGCCATTGTGTAGTGCATTGCTTTTCAAAGTTCGAATCCTCCCGAAACTTTGATGAACTCCTTCTGCACCTCCTGAGTCAAGATTCCACTCCTTGAGGTTCCCTCACTAGAGTGCTGGACTGAGAAAGTGACACAAATCGACCGGGTGGTAATCGCTCTTCACTGGTGCTTTGAAAAGGGCACCAAAATCGCAGAACCATGAAGAATCCTCTGCCCGAGCCTCTTCACTAGACTGTTGCTGCAAGATATTTCCAGTGTCCCTTCTTTCGTATGCATGGCCAAGATTCCAGTGACCAGGTCTGCTGCTGCTGCATCTTCTTCACGTTTAAGGTACTATGAGACTCTTGGTAGAACTTACCTTAAATTGCTTTGCTGCTCCAGTGTTGCTAGTGCCAATTTGTGTGTTTGGGAGTTTATCCATACATGTTCGCCCAGGCCTAACGTCGGTGTACCTACATGGAGCCTTCTACGAAGTCCTTTACCCCTTTTCCCTAACAGAGTGTGTACTTACTTGCTACAGAAGACTTTCTCTGGTGCATTTGGACTTTCTACAGCTTGTGCCTGGCCTGCTTGACCCTCCAATCTTATCCTGAGACTCTCATAACATAATGGGATGAATCTGATGATGTAATCACTCCTTTCTCTGAGGTAGCCTCTCCTCATGGGGAGAGGGGACATCAGCCGCTACCTGATTGTGACCCTTGGGGTGGCTATTTGAGGGAGGACCACATGGGCAGTCGACCCCCCGTGAGTGGATCAACACCATTGGGGTGAGACATGGTATCCCCATTCCCTTTTAGGGACACCCCTTCAGTACCTCATGACATATTGTGGCAGCAATCCTCAATATTGTCCAACACTTGGTCATAGAACTATCATGTAGTTACATCAGTAACAAAGACTGCCACAAGGAAGAGAGCAACTGGAATGAAGTTTGCTCAGCTAGACCACAGTGAGCGTTCTAGCTGTTGGAGAAATCTGATTGGCCCCAAACGGCTTCCTTCAGTAATGCAGGAGTTCAAAGACGAATCCGTGGAGAAACGCAGAGTGATCCGGCCGGCAAGGGGAATTCAAGCTGCTAGGTGGACATGCGAGCAAGAAGACGAAACAGAATCCAGGAGGCAGCAAGCAAACAGAGGCGGCATGGAGAAAGGGGGAGGCAGCATCTGGACCGGAGACACATTGCTACAGGCAAGAGAGACGCCGAAGCATGCCTTTTTTTTTTCTTTTTTCTTTAACATATGTGTACTTTTCAAGCTAACACCTTAGAGTTCCGTTTAGAATGAGAGGGTTAGGATAGGATTTCGGACACAGGACATTTTTGCTTTGGACATCTTGACACAGGACAGACCTTTAGTTTTTGGTTGAGATAGGGAAATACCTCCTAGATTAGGGACAGTGAGGCATTTTCCAACCCCTTTATTATTTAAATAAAAGGTATATCAATCACATGAGTTATCTGGGTCCGTGTCTCATTCCTAGTTCCACACAACAGGGATGGACTGCTAAAGCCTAAGGCCTGTGGGAAAATATTACAAGTATGTACCTGCTTTATGTTTTGTTTCACCCATTATTACCTGAAAAAGATATTTTGTAAAGTTATTACAAAAGTTTTATTTACCTTTGAATTTCTACTAGAAGTCTAAAATTATTACAAACGTGATTTACACACTGTAAAGATTATATTAGTTGTTCTAAGTTACTTAGAGTGTTTTAGTACTTACCTTTCTGAAGACTCACCTTTACATTAGTGTATATATAAAATAAAGCATTATTTCTATATCACTTTTTGTCCCTACAGCCCTTCTCCCTCCTATATTACACCTGGATGCTCAGCCATTGCTTCCAAACCTTTTGGGGAGTTCAGGTCTATGCTAATATTTGGAGCCCTGTACACTAAAAATGAGAGTCTCGTACAGTTCACCTTTAGTATAAATGTTAAAGGTATTTGTACCGCACACCGTCACCAACGGAGTTGGTCCCCAGGTGCTCTGGCGGATCTGCAGATGAGAAGGTGGGATGGGTTAGTAGGTGAAGCGGGAGTAGGATAGTGAGAGGAGTGGTGTTCTGTTGGCAGCTTCAACTCGGTATACACCGGGTGCTGAGCTTCGGTGCAAGTATTGGATCGATGTCAGTCCTCGTGTGCTGTTGGTGTTGCTTATGTGTTGTTGCGGTGTTGTGAAGTGCGTGCGGGTTGTTATGCGAGAGATGGTTGTGTGAGATTTTTGAGTGAGATAAGTTGAGCAAAGATTAGTTTTTTGTTAGTTGGTTGTATAAAGTTTAACAGAAGTTCAGAAATCTGTCCGAGTGTGGCACTCGCCAGTCCTCCCAATCTCATCAGGGTGGGCAAGGGGTTACGTCTGGCAGGGTTTGGTTTGTGTAGGGCGCTCCCTGTGCTGTTCTAACGCGCTCTGTAAGTGTTCTGATTGCTCCTCGCCGTTCTATTCTAGCCAGCTCTGTAGGTGTTCAAAAGTATTTGTTACGCTGCCACAATTGCCAATTTAACCAAAACAGCTTTTAAATAGAGTTTCTATGGTGCAAAGTTTTGAATCTGCATCTAGATTACTTCTTCCATGTACAGTAAAAAAAAAAGTTTAAAAAAAAATTACTAAAAAAGTGCTCCTTTAAAAAACAATGTTTGCATGTTATAAAATCACTGGATGATTTATTTGACGCTTTCACTTTATGTGCAGTTCGATTATGACAAGCACAGTTCTTGTTTTCAGTTCTGTCTATCAAGGAAGCCAGTGACTGATGAAAATGTGCATTTATTTAAAGTTCTTTAGGCCCCTCTAACTTTACACTGAGGCAGTCTAAAAGGGGCCTTTAATTCACACCCACAGTACCTAGTAGTGAAAGCATACATGCTGTGCTTCCTAACTAATAACAGCAGGGTACGGTGCTGCAATGCTGCCTTTAACGTGCAAGATACAAAAAGAAGATCACATGCAATACCCATTAAGCAAGTGCATAGGTTATACAATATTCATAAATACACATTAAAAACGGCAATGATGAAATCATAAAATGTGATTAAAACAGCCAATACATACAAATGTGTACAATTAGCACTCGGTTAGTGCATAAAAGTGACTAGCGGGGAAAAAAGTGATGAGTGGCAAGTAACACATTGTAAATAGACTAGATGGTTTCAGCGCACAGCGCCTTCTATTCAAGGCTGTATAGATACATTTGGCCACTTAATAAACCACATCAAGTTTATCAGTCGATTTACATAAAATCCTTGCACCCTCTATAGTTCGTATATGTGCCCTCAACAAAGAGATATTTCAATCTAAAAAAGGAGCCATCAAAAAGCAACATAAAGTGGACCTGGATTCCCCCCCCCCCCCCCCCAATTCTACAAACCGGCCACATTTCCGTGCCAGAATTGGTCCAAGTACTAGTGAACGCAGCCACTTTTAAAAGGTGTTCAACCCGAATTTGATATACAAAGCAAATGTAAACTGGGGTTGAATGAGGTCTAGGTATTCTCTGAAGCCGGGTTCCCGTTTACTTAACAGATATAGGGGTCAAAGGCCCATGCTCTGCCATACGTTTTCCAACCTCGATCTTGACAATGCAGATGCCACCATTTTTGTTCTGGTTTTGCTCTCATGGTCCATAAAAGACGGATTTTCCCATTTGACCTCCAAGTTCCTGGATACCAACCACCTTTTACATGGGCAAGCCACGACAAGGCTCTTTCCCACCCATCAAGTGCTAAAATGTGCTGCAAAGATTCCCTATATTTAGATAGACCGGAGTTCACCACAATCTGATCCAGTAAAACACCTGCCTCCGATCCAGTTCAACAACAATTGGGTGCAAGGTACATTCCATTTATATTTGGGGTACTTGTGGGCACCAAAAGAAGCTTTTATAGGAATCTGTTTCCAATAAAAGCAAGGTTTTTAACATTTGCAAATCCCCAGATATCGGCACCATATGGAGACAAGGCTTTTGCCTGGAACTGGTACAACTTGAGAGCAGAGCTGACAGCCCCTCCTCTAGGTGTAAAATATGTTTCCACAGCTTCACTATTCTTTTATGAAGTCAGACAGGCCTTGTTTAATTGGGCTAACCATGATCCGTTATCGACAAACCATCCACAATTATATTCAGAGAACGAGACCTTGAGTGTTTCGGTCTGAAGATTATTGCCATAGTTTTTCCTGTGTTGATCTTAAAATCGAATTGGTTGAATTTACTAATAAATGCCATCGACAGTCCTCTGTAGACCCATGGAGACGTACCCAACAAGACTGCATCATCCACAAAAAAAAAAAAAAGAGAATCTGTTCCCAACTCTTGGAGGATCCAAACAATTAATTACCAAATCTTCAATAAATTAATTGATGTAGATATTAACCAAAAAGGGGAGCAAGAATGCACCCATGGTCTTCCCCCTTTTACACAAAGTGGCTCAGTTACCTCGCCTGCAAGTCCCCAACTCGCAACCACCTGGTTATCTGAATAGAATAGCTTGATCAACTGCACGAGCTGGGGAGAGACAGTCCTATTCTTAGGAACTTGCCAAAGAAGACTAGGAGACACCCCATCAAAACGCTGTTCTCAGATCTACAAAAACTGCGTAGATCGTGGTTTTACTTATCACTGTGTATTTCTGCAAGATCAAGTGTAATCTGAAACTTTGGGCAAGAGCACTTTTACCTTCCCGAAAAACCTGCTAGAAGGTGGTTTACATTTTTTTTGTATCCTAGCAGTCCTGTAAGTGCTTCAAAAGAACTTGGCAAAAATGTTCACTGATGAGTCCAACAGTGAAATAAGGCGATAGTTGCCAGGGCATCCCAACCTTTTGTAGATCTGCACATTGCCATGACCTAGGGAATATGTCAAACACCACTGCCGCACTGAAAAGTCACCAGACTACAGGAATCAGGTCTATAGCGATTTTATCTGGCCCGGGGGCCTTTCCTTTTTTCCTGGGATCTTATTGCAAGCTCAATTTTTTGCGTGGAGAGCCAAAGTAATCCCTCCGTTTGGCAGCTCCGGCCTTAAAGTATTTGGCAAGGTGACCTCATCTTTAATACGGACAGGAGAATCCCTGTATAGGCCTTCAAAGTGTGCACGCCATGTCTCTCGTGGGATGCTACACTGTATGGTGTTCTCACCACCAGGTTCTTTATTGCATACCCTCTTCCAAAATACACTTAATGTTGCTCACCCTTCATCAGTATTTCACGATCCCCCGACACCATAAATGTACCTTTTTTTTGTATCCCGGTCTGGATCGCTGCTTTGTCTGCCTAACATTAGCTGCCTTGGAAAAGGAAAAGACCCTCTTTTTAGCTCATTTTCCCAAGCAACCACAGTTGGGCAAGAATTGATGTAGTAACCCTATGGGAGACTTCACTACCCTGGTCCTCTTGGTATTAGGTAAACCACCTATTGGTATAGGACTGTATTACACAGGTTTGTAGTGTGACTAAGTAGCCAGACTTTTCCCAAGAGGGGTAAATGTGAGCTGTAGCTATGAAATCCACCAATATAAGTATCCAAATAACACTTACACTCAAGATTTCTAGTTAAAATAATTATTTCTATTTAATAAGTTATTTTTAAATAAGTATTCTATAAAAAGGGCAATGTGCAACAATAAAAATACTCTTCAAAATGCGTTCTCAGAATCAATACAATGCAAGTGGATACTCTTTAGAGATGCTTCATACACACTTCCTACAGCCTGAGATGACTTCACTAACTAGGACAGTAATGGCATGTATATATCACTTTTGTACTTTGTAATTCTGAGGTCGGTAGAAAGGAAAGGTTAAAGGAAGGAAAAAGGTTAAACAGATTATCAGAGCATGTGAGCACTTTATATCTTCCAATGAAGTCTAGATAAAAACCTTTCTCAGCAATATTAGTTTAAAACCAATGCATCACCTACGAGGGACAGTAAAAATCAAAGTCAATGGAATAGAAGAGTATGCAGGGAGCCAGAACAGCCAAAGTCAATTGGAGCAAAGTCTATGGAGCTGAGGCACTTCTTAGCTAGCAAAAAGGTCTTGCACAAAGTTAGAAGTGTTGAAGAAAAATCCCTGTAGGGCCACACGCTGTTACACTTGTGAAAGTAAGAGTTGAGATCAACTCTAGAAAAGCAGCTACTGCAAGTCTCAACTGAGAAGAGCAAGCTATAGACAATGAGGTAAGTACCCCAAAGTCAGAACATTACCTTTGGTTAGAAGAGGGTCCAGCTGGCTTCTGTCTGGTTGCAGCAATGCAGTTGCTGTGTTCCTGGGCCTCAATCGTGGTAACAAGAGGGAGGATGCCTGGGGACTCCTGCGGCGGCAATTCTTTGGTCGGTGGCAGCTACGGGCTCTTTTCGGATCAGCAGCACTCTGTGGTTTCAGCGTTCGGTAAATAGAACCACCGCAGATCTTGGACACCGGTTGGGCTTCCTTCACTCCTCGAGTCCAGCACTCTGGTGAGGTGACTTGAGCTTTGACCGTCCTGCTTCGGGATGGTCCTCAGGAGGGTTCCATGTTCTTTCATCGCCTGCAATTTCTCCTGGAGCTTTTGGACGGCTTACAGACCGTGCACCAGACTACGGATTTCTCAACCCCTGGCACTCAGTATCTGCAGCAGCAAAGTAGTACAGCCAGTTGTGGGAAGGTCTTCCGGCAAAGATCGTCTCAGGGTTAGTTGGTCCCACTAACCCAAGGGAGGAAGAAGTCCTTTCCGGAGCTTCTCTCGTCGATTAGAAAAAGGAGTTTCAGCACAGCAGCAGGGCTTCAGCAGGCAGTTCAACGGTCCAGGAGGATGCAGCAAACTTTGTTCACGGTTTCTTCGACGGGATGTCCTTCACAGTAATCGACTCAGTCTTCAGTCCAAGAAGCCTCGCCTTTTATGCAGGTTTCTCCCATTCATGCACAGCCTAGCTGCCACTCACACAGCAGGGTGGTTGTCCTCCAAGGACAGCCAGCCAATTAGGACTGGGTGTCTTCAGGTAACCATGGAGACAAAGGACAGGGGAGTTTTGGGCACCTCCCGCACTTCCTGCAGACACACTGGAGCCAGAGGTGGGTTTCAGTACTGAAGCCCGCCAAAGACAAAATGAACAAAGAGGTCAAACCTGGTTTGGCGCACAGAGTAAAAAAGACCTCACAAACAGAAAATGGCAAAAAAAGAAGACCAGGGCCATTTTGACAAAATGGTCACCAATGGGTGCTATACTGCAGCTGAGGATTCAGCCTACGGTAGAAAAGCAAAATGGTAGGAAAATTAAACCACTGCCACCAGCCATTTAAAGTAGGACGGATTACAAAACAAAATGTTGTTACATAAGTAGGAAAAGGGGCTACTAAATAACCCCCCAGCACTTCACATAAGATGGGGTGTGCTGGATTTACAAAGAGAAAAGTGTGCTGGACCTTCAAAGAGAAAAGGTACGTAAAGTCAATTTCACTTTACTATTCTTGGGAACTGTAGTTCACCAAGAAAAGGTAGTTTAACCTTAGATGAAATCTAAAGGATTTCTCCAACACTGCACTGAAGTAAGGTACATGCCTATGGAGTTCGTCAGACTCCAAAAACAAGGAAATATAAAATCCAAAATCAGATCAAAACACATGAGAGAGTGAGAAAAAGGGCTCACTCACTCCAGGGTTAAAATTAAAAAAGTCCTAAAATCCAGCAAAAGAGCTGGGGTCTCTAAGGTTAAAGGGAATTAGCACAGAAATGAGAATTCTCCCCAACAACCACCTTATATTGGACATTCTTTACCTTTTTGCGTAAAAAAAAAAAATGGTATGCAATTACCTTCCTTCCATTTGTTACAGTTGCTAATGGCAATAATGCCTTCCGCGACAGGGTGTACCAGGAGATATTGCAATGCTGGCTTCATTAAGGCCCTTGCCTGGGCCCATTAAGGTGGTTGGCCAGCCATTTACACCAAGTACAGCACTTCAAAGGCCTATTGGCGTGCTCAAATTGTTGCACCCATTACTTTTTGGTTTATAAGGCAGGTTGAATTGCCTGCATGGCAATGCAGGGTTTATTGGTTGCTTTGCAGAGGAGAGTACCACCTTTTTGCAGTCACTAGGATAGTGTGCATTGGTAACATCTTCGACTATATAGAGGGAAGAGGCATTATACCAAGAACTAATTATGCAATGGTCATGCCTTCAGGAATTCAGGAACCCAGGGCAGGGAAATGTCTCTATTGAGATGTATTTACATATGCAAAGCAGGTCTCAAACGGGGAATTGGAATGGAGCCAGCTCGTCAATACCAACCTATTAACCTGCTTTTGCAGTCATGGATGCTAGGTAAGAATTTCATACTAATGATAAATCGCCCTGAACTGTGTCAACTCCAGAACCTTTTGCTTTTAACTAACTGTCCCTAGGTGAAGGGGAATCTTTTCCCCACTCACCTAGTCTTTTACTCCTTGGGTGATCGTTTAATGTCCAACCATAGTGTATGGTTGAAGTTTCAGTTTCCTACGACTTTTGGCCTTAGGCTGGGTTGGCCCGATGGGCTTCCCTGTTAATTTCTCTTTGATGTACTTGGGTGAACTACAGTTCCCAAGTAGTAAAGAGGGATTTTCATCCCCCTTTACATTTTATATAGTGAGCCAGCACACCCCACCTTATATGGAGTGCTGTGGGGATACCCTGTATCCCCTTTCTTACTTACCTGGTAACATTTTGTAATTGCAAGCTTTACATGAATGGCTGGTTGCAGTGGTTTTACCTGTATGACTTAGACTTTATTACTCGCAGGCTTTTAATTCAGCCTCAGTAAGGCACAGAAGGGCCATCATTTTTTCTAAAATGGTGGGCTTCTTTTTTCGTCACTTCTTGTGGGCTTTCTGTCTGAGGACTTGCCCTGCCATTCTAGGCAGGAACGACCTTGGTCTTCGGCGGGAATCCTGTGGATTCCCCGCCCAGACTCCAGAGTGTCTGGAAAGGCAGAAAGCGAGGGAAGAGTCCAGAACTCTGCAGCCCTTTGTCTTCCACCATGCCTGAAAGGAAACCACTCCCAGTGGGGGGGGTGGCTGTCCCGAATGGACAGTCAGACCGCCCCTTATTGTAAAACGCAGGGAGAGAATGCAGAGGTTGTGCTGTAGTTCCTGATAAAATCTCTGTACCTGGAAGTTGCTGACAAGTGGACCACTGAAGCTGAAACCGAAGAGGAAGATGAAGAAACGACAGACGAAGTGTTTTCAAGCGACCAGAGAACCTGCTGAAACCCTTCCTTCCAATTTACTTGTGGATCCCGAAAAGGACGACCCTGATCCAGAGCCTAATGAGATTCACTAGACTCAAGAAGACCTGCATTTTGCACCATTCCACCTCATGCTGCGACCTTGCGGGGCTGCAATATCCCAAAACCCTGGGACCCCCAGCAAGTGTGCGGGCATGGTCTTCCGAAACAAGCTGAAACTTTGTGGCAGTTATAGGTATATACTGTTCGTTGAATCTGCATTCCACTATTCAGAAAAGCATCCCGATAACAGGTTTGGTTGATTATGTGATTTCTTTGCCGAGTGTCACTGCATAACTGACAAGGTCTAGTACCCTTGTATTACAGAAAGTAATCTAAAAGTAACTAACGGTTTTTACTCTCCATGCATAGGTGTGGCCTATACTGAATGTGTATGAGAAGGTCGGACTTCCCTAGAATTACTGTTAGGTATTCTGAAGAAGGTTTTATGCTTTGGTCTGTGTACCTTGAAGCATTGTGTTGTGTTTTTTAAATGTGTGTACGACTCTATGACCAGTACTTACCCCAAGACTTAACTTGCCCTACTTGTATTTATAATAAACCCTTTTTTTTTATAAGACTTCTGGTTGTAAGTGTTTTTATTGAATCATTGGTATACTACAGGTTCTATGTACTTTCCTACAGCCTTCTCTCCCTCCTAAGATAGGCCTAGCTGCTCTGTCCACGCTACCACATACTCAGGTGGTACAGCCTTATACTAAGAGTGGAGTCTTGTACGGTCTCAGTGAATGATTTTACTAAGTTGGACTTCGGAAAAAGTGTCTTAACACTGGTGAAGGTCTTCTTGTGTTGTGCACAAAGGGCATGGACATAGCTGTAAGCAGACAGGTCAGTTGAACTCAATGGTCTTCCTTCTAATGAAAGGGTTTAAATAACCATTATAAAATAGCATGCACGAGTCTGACTTTTTGACCGCAACCACGTTTTAAGCAATTGAATCAGATTTGTACCCTTTAATAAAGTAAAGTACACCTCAAAGTGTAAAAGAGAAATGGAGTATGGACAAGAAAAAAATAAATATATATGATCAAATAAATCTTCCCCCCGCGTATTTTTATCAACATACAACCTTAATCATTGTGTTATGTGGAATTGATCAATCATAATTTTACATAGAGTCAAAGAACAGGAATAGGCATAGAGTCCAAAGGTGTGCGCTTTGCACATTTCAAAAAATATCTATGTTGCAGTGGGAGAGCCCTGCAGCGGTGCTGTGGTTAAATGTCTGGGTATGCATATCAATGGCCAGTGAAGAGTAACTTGATAGGCCTGACGGAATTTCTCAATAAATCAAGTCAAAGATTGCATTTGTGACTAATGCATATGTTATACTGTATTTATTAATGGTGTTCATTAACAAACTTAAGGGCTGCACGATTGTGCGGGTTACCATATATTACATATTTATACATTGTTTTGTACACTTACAAAGATCAAGAAGAATTGAACGGTTTGAAATGTACATTTACCAGAGAGTCCAGCAAACATCAATGCGGTATATCCATGTTCATGCTCATTGCAGTTGACATCAGCCCCATGCTTTAACAATAGCTTGCACATGTCTGCTTGACCCTTATACGCTGCATGCATCAGAGGGGTCATCCCATGCTTAGGAGAGAAGAAATGGAGAGTTTGTGTTAAGTGCACTCATTTCAAGATCTATGAAATAATCATTGTCAAAGCTTAAACAAATAGTCACCTAAGCAGTACAATGAAATGGAAAGGCAGCGGTTTAATGAAGACCCGTAGGTGTAGCATTTAAATACACCAGACTGGCTATTTATGAAGAAGATCTGGGAGAAGAATTACCTCCCACCCACCTTTTTTCAAATCAAGAATGTATCCAAGCATCACACAAATGAACGACCCCTTCCAAGAGGCCTACCTTTTAAACATGTAGTTTCCTTTCAGGACAAAGAAACAAATATATAATTTCCCCCCCCCACCCCCTCCCCCCGAGGGAAAATATAAAAAACAGAACATATTTGAGTGCCGATATACTGCTACATCTCTTATTAACGGGATATAGAATTCAAGTTTCTACCAAGTTATTAATTATATTTTTCTCTTCAATCATCGGGGACGAAGGGGGAGCAAGAGCATTTCAACCACAGAAAACAGTACATGAATTTACATTGAGCAAAGACAGTGTAGGACTATATAAACCAGTGTAGGGGTCGCAAAAGTGCAGCTCAAGCAGCCTACCAGGATTATGGTAAACATAGCACACTAAATGTATTCACAACTGAGATATAAAATGATCAAGTGTAGAGTAACTACTTAAGCATCGACTGCCACTGCCCTACGACCCAAGGTAACATTTTAAGGGGGATTACAGAGTATGCAAAAGATAGCATCAGAACCCAATAGTGCTCCTGTTACATAATCCATTTTAAAATCCACACCGGGCCCAGCAACCAATGCCAAGTATTGGGTCAATCTCTTTTTCAACTGGGTGAAATCATAAAAGCAAAAGGTCTCCACTCATCACCAAGTTTTGAACTGACCACCTGAAATTGGAAGGGGTGCTGTTCGCCAGTCTAAATTGGTTTTTCCACCATTAAAATGATCTAAAAAAAGTCTGAAGGTACCATGATACCAAGTGGTTATTCAAAATAAGAATACTATGGATTTCAAACAGAATTGGTTGACTAATCTCTACAATGCACCAATCTGCCTGCTGGAAACCATTACAAAAACTACAACAGTGAACGATTAAAAGTAAGAACACTAACTGGTAGCCTGATAACGCACACCATTTTCCAAATGAGTTGTAGAAGGAAGACTGGAGAACTGTCAATGTAGCACAACTGGCAGGCTGAGTGGAAGCGGAACTCTAGCAAGCTCTGCTGATGGATTCCAGAACCAAGCCACTGAGTGGTGAATTTATGACAAGGACTCACGTTCAGAACTTCCTCAAGAGATACACATATGGCCCACATAGGATGCTTCAGAACACCGGATTCCATCATGCCATTAAGTACCAAGACCTGGATGAGTAAACTAGGACACCTGAGACTATAATGTATCCCTACTGGGAGCATGAGAATCCTAAAGGACATCGTTATCCAAGAGAAATAGAACATCCCTCTTTACAGCCCAAGCGCCAACCCCCGAAGGTGGTGTAAGGAACTCATGGTGACAACAGTAAAGACAGACAAGTGATGTTTATTAAACTGTAAATGCAGGGTGGAAAAACGCCTAACCTAAATTTAAATCTAAGATGGGAACAAGCGTTGACCATCAAACGAAAAATAAGGCAGTCCTTGTGGCGTGTCAAAGTAAAAAATGCCTACACTAAAAAAAAATATTGCCAAGTCCTTCCAACTAATTACAGAAAGAGTGTGGGATAAGGTATTCAGATAAAGGGAAAGTGTTCACAAATACAAATAATAAGTCAGGATGTGATTGCCTTGAGGCCCTTACCCACGATTTTAGCACGGGACAAGGTGGGACTTGGAGCACAGCATAGCTTCAGCCTTCCCAGCACGAGCTAACTGTTCCGTAGTAGCCATCAGGTTCTTCATAGGATAGGTCGCCTTTCAATAAAAGTCTCTTGCCTTCAAGGCCTGATGCTTTCACCAAACACACACAAAGGTCTTGTTCTAATAACACGTTGGGTGATGGCTTCACCCCTGGGTCACCCTCTTCTGGGTGCAGACCCCTCTCAAGTCGTATTCAATGAATTTACAAAACAGGCATTTTCTCAGTGGTAACTTTGGGTGGTAACTTTCCACCCCTGAATCTCCCTCGCCCGGGCTCGGACCCCAAATGACAAGGGGGACTCTTCACCCCCCCTTGTCTTGCAATACTTCTAGCTTTCACAAATCTACTGTTCTTTTTAAACAGTTCTTCGGGCTTTGCCCCTGGTTGTCTGCTTCCCTTTGTCGGGTTCACTCTTGCCAATCTTTATGAAAACAGTTCATGTACCAATCTTCATCATGCAGGATTCACTTCCCTTAGCTTTCATAATCATCTGTCGGTCAAAGACTTTCGACGGTACAAAGGATTTTACAAGACCCTTGTATGCCCACTTTGAAATTTCTTTGCCTATTCCCAAGGCCTTCTGGTTACGGTAGTCTTAACTGTTGGTTAATCACCCAGAGATTCTTGAGTGAGCACCCACGTGGCTCTGCTGCTGGTTTTCCCCCTTCAAAATATTTAACAGTTCTTTGTTCAAAGTTCAAATTGATACTTTTTGATCAACACAGTTCTGTTTCTTATCGGTTCTCCCCTCAACTCACCGGCGGTGATGAACCGCTTGGCTTTCTTACTCCTTGGAGTCAAGATTGGTACCACCGAGACAAGCGTCTCTCCCAGGCTTGGTAGTCAGCAGAGGGTCTCGTGTACCACAGACATCTGCTGCAGCACACGTTGGCTATTGTTCACAGACTTATTATTCCCTCTGCAGAGGCTTCACAGGCTTTGGTCGGAAAGGGCAAGGTTGACTCTCTCCTCGTCACCCTCTCGGTCTGTGCCACCTTTCTCCTCCTCTTGAACTGCCTTGCTGAGTTAGCTTGTACGTTGTGCGGTCTGCCTTGCTCGTACTGTGCTGTCGTGCTCCACCTTTTATCCCTGTCGGGAAGGGAAAGGGCCGTCGGGTGTGTGCAATTCTGATCAATTGCCCGACTTTGCCTGACCCTTGTATTGGAACATGTCAGGTAAATGGCTCTGGTGTTAGTCCGTTGTCTTTCGTTTTGTGCGAAAGTGTTCTCGTCAGAAAAGGGGTGGGGGGCAGTGTTTTGGAATATCCTATGTTGTAGGATGGGGAAAAGGTGTTGAAAGGGGAGGTGGGATACAGCGTCTTGCCAGTTGGAGTCCCACTCCCCAAGGACCCCCCCATCCAGGTGATCCTCCCTCACTGGTCCACCCCCAGGAACTGGATCCAATAGCGATGGCCGTGTCCTGGCCACCTGGATGACAGATCCCCCAGGGACTAGCTAGGGAGACACCTTCAGTTTTCTCACAGTGGATAAACAGGACAAGGGCAGAGGGACGCTCACATCAGCAGGGAAAGGTCCCGAACTGCGTGACACAAACAAGAGTGAGACCCATACGTCAGCATGGGAGGCCCCCAAACCAAGTACACCGAATCGGGGATAGAGACTCCAGATCCCACAACTTAAAACTCGCTTAAGCATATCGGGTGGAACGCTGAAGTTAGGGCCAGCGAATAGCCAGAGAAACCAAAAAGGCCAGAGCCTATCCAAAGGTGGTGGTGAGACCAGGGACAGGAATCTTTGCTGGACCAGGCGTCCTGATAACGTTGCCGATACAACGGATGACTGAAAGCACCAGTCAATACGGTTGAGTGCAGTATGACCGCAACACCATGCAGAAATGGGAAATCTTGAGAAAAGAGACCTAAAGCAGGAGAGACAATGGCAGTCTGGGCAACGAAGAAGGAACTATGATGACAAAGGCTCCCACAGAGGTTCTGCTATCATCAGGAAGGTAGCAGGGAGAATGGTAGGCCTGGGGAGACCCAAAAGGATCATTAGAACAATCAGTTCACTCATCCCACTACAAAATCTGAAAAAGAGTGGAGTTGGAGAAAAAGGGAACCCAAGAACAATACATAGTTTGAAACGAACTGTTGAATGGGTAAAATCAAAGAAGAATTAGAAGACCTAGAGCTACCCTGGTAAAGGGGAAGTAAACTGCACATTCCATACACAGTCAAAATAAGTTTAAAGAGGAAACCAAATAGGAGCAAAAGTCTAGAGAAAGTTGGCAACGGAATCACAACTTATAGTATAAAAGTATATCAAGAGACCATAAAAGTCCATGCTGAGAATCCCTACTCAGAAACGAGGAATAAGAGAATCCCTAGAGGGATAAGATGGAAGGAAAGAAAGCCAAGTAATCCCATTAAGGAATTAAATGAGAAGAATCACAAGAGACCATTCATAATTCATCTATTGAAAAGTCAGTCTTCACCAGTTCATTCAGTCCTAGGGAAAGGCACCTATGCGCAGATAGTGAAAAGAGATTTTCGGGGTAGTGTTGGAAGCAGCTTCTACATGAGCCGCGCAACACTAGCAGTGCTGCTTGACACCAATGTTCTTTCCTCCATCGTTCTGTTCGAAGTAGTGACAACGGCTCATTGGAGAGCTGCGAGAGAATTGCTTTTGCCAACTGCCTTTGCCGGCTGCTAAGAGAAGGTGCCACGTGGGGGAAGTGAGCATTGGCTCAGCCGGTAAATCCTCCAGACTGTGTGCAAGGCCAACAGCAGTGCCGCTGTGCTGCCGAGTCGCCCGAGGTAAGCAGCAATATCAGTGTTTTCCATATATGACACAGTACTTCTCCCGGATGGTGGGGAAGTCCCAAGCCTGTCAGTTGTGCAGAGCAGTGACTTCTGGACTGTTAATGTTAAGTGGCTCTTCTAGAGTGCAAAAGGTATCCCAATGTAGGTGTCTTGGTACTAAGATTGCAAACGGTACAAACAGCTAGAACTACTTGCATCAGACAGGCTGATTTAACAAAAAAAGTAAGGCTTAGCAGAAGGCTGTGAGCACTTTGCTGGACCCAAGACTTCAGCCAGCGCAGGACTCGGAGCACAGTAAAACTGGGAGCATGTTGGTCCTGCACAGTCAGAGAGCAGATTGAGAGAGAGAGAGAGAGAGAGAGAGAGGAAGGCAGGGGGTGAGGGGGTGTGGGGTTTGCAAAGTTGAGAAGGTGAGTGGCAGGCTCCCAGGTATGGTTTTGAATCACAGAGAGAAAGCATGATGGTGATATGGCAGGATACCCAGTATTACTTAGTTTGAGTTTTTGAGAGGTGGCAAATATAATTTAGGGAATGTGGCAAGAGGCATGTACATTTGTGGTGTGTGTGAGGGGTGGGGATGGGAGTGTGATGTATGAAAGGGTGCCCATGTATGCTGTGCCTGCTTCCCACACTTGTCCAATCTCGCTCCACTGCAATACTGGTCTATGCTAACAATTCGGGGTTTAAAGGAGCCATAGCCATACACATGACGAAAATGTAGATGGGAAGTTAACAATACACATTTGGGGAGTGGGGGATGCACGGCTGAAGTACTAGTATACTTCAACACTGTTTAGATCATTAAAACCCATACATTCTGAGAAACTTCTGGTGCAAAGGGGTACATTCCTAGGATAACAGGATAAACATGGACATCTACACACGCAAGACTCGCAACATAATGAGACGCCAAACTGCACTCTGAAGGGAAAATTGCCTAACAGTGGTTAGTATATTTGAGTATTTTATTCATATGTAAAATAGAAATCAAAGAAACAATATATACATTCTCATCAAAATATTTACTTCAAAATCTCAAAGTGTACGATTGGCCATCAAAAGGACCAATTCAAAACAAGTCTCCAAATATAATATAATATCAAGTAATGAATCAACAGCATGTATTATTCTCAAAACAAGTATTGTTCGCAATCTTCTTCTGTACTCCCGGCCCGTTTCAGATAATAAGACATATCCTTTTTCAAGGGAACTCATGCTGCCTTACTAGAACAGTAACCAATACCAAACATTAACCCATATGTTACAGAACACAGCATAATGCCAAAGAATATGCCACTGACCTTCAATCAGAAAATGTTCCACAAAAAATCAATAATGCCTGTAAACACAGTTCCTACCAGATACCTTAACAGAGAACCTAGTAATCAACAATTCACATTTCAAAGAAAGTGGCTCATCCCTTACCATCAGGTTGTTCACAGTATCCTTTATAATATCAACAGCAAATGGGTTTACACATATACCGCAGATGCTTCACTTGAAAAACACAAAATAACGAACTCCAATAAAGATGCCCATTCAGCAGGGCAACTTTCAAGAGCAACGTTCACCACAGAATCTTGTCCTGATTTCCGGCCTGACCCCAAAATGGCAGTCGCGATGCGGCACGGAAACGCGGCTGCCTGTAGTTGCTAAGCAACTATCTTCAGTTTTAACCAATCCTCACCGCCGGTAGGCGGAAGCCAGCACTCGGAAGAAGGCCCGAAGAAAAAGGCCCTGTTCCGCCCCGAGACGCTACAGACCGGCGGGCACATATGATCGACCAGCTTCCACCAGCTACAACTATTTGATTGGACACCGACTACTCCCACCCTTAATGAGCAGCACTGCTACACTGGACCGTTACGCACCGGGGTCAGAGCAGGAGCTCCCCCACAGCAATCCGCCTGCAGGAACATCACAGAGACTCCCATTTCCTTTGACCCTTGTCCTGTAAGGTAAGCCGGCGGGCTATATCTAACCCTTGTACTATCCCCAGACATGCATACAATTTTCATATGTGCCGCCCTAAGTGCCATAGTCATTTTATTAGTCACACACCTAATGCACATGTACTCTTACTCTGCCCAGTCCATGCCACTATTAAAAAAAAAATTAAAAAAAAGTTTTGTATGCCTACCCCATCTCAAAAAATAACCATCAGCCTTCATTCTTTAGTGTGCCCATATAAATTTGTACCTAGCCATTTTTTTGTTTTACCCTGCCATTTGAATCTAGCCATTTTGTTGTGCTACCCTGCCATTCGAATCTAGCCATTTTGTTGTGTTAACCTGCCATTCGAATCTAGCCATTTTGTTGTGTTACCCTGCCATTCGAATCTAGCCATTTTGTTGCATTACTCTGCCATTCGAATCTAGCCATTTGTTGCCCACAGCCCAGCCTTCACGCCTATATAGTGTATTGTGCATTCTGCCCTCTAGGCCAATACTGTGTAATCTTTATCTCGCTCTCAACAGTAATACATGCACCGAGAATATGAGCAAAACGAACCCACACACAATATGTACTCTCTGCCCGTCATCACATGCATAGTTAGCACGCTACTCACCTTTATGACCACACCACACCCATCTACATTAATGCAACTCCAACACCACCAAATCACCTCGAGGACACACGATGGACCTCCTGCACAAGCCCTCACACACTCCAAATAACGCAGCTCCGATACCTAGCCTCAGCCTCAGATTAAACAGACTCAGAGCCCGCACCCGCCCTATCCACCATCATGCCACCCCTACACAAATACCACACAGAAATCGCAGACTTAGCTCACGCACCTTTAAAGTGCACACCCCTCACCACCATTATAATACCTCTATGTGCCACAAACCCAAACCCACGCTTACTAGACCTAGAGGTAACTCCTACTCTCATTGTACCGCTGTACCTAAAGCAGACACCCACATCATACCCACAGAAATCTCAGGCCCAACGCTATACAAATGCACCTTAATCAATGTACGATCTCTCAATGCCCACACACTAGAAGTAAATGACCTAATAACTACCCAAAATCTAGACTTACTCGCAATCACAGAGACCTGGCTCAACGAAGGCCCAGCCATCTCACTAGCCCTACCACAAGGAAATGCCATCCTTAGACAAGACAGGACAGCCAGAACTGGAGGGGGGGTAGCCATTATTCACAAAGAAACACTCTCCATCAGAACCTTACCCCACCAAGAGGAAGAAAACATTGACATCCTATCAGTCAAATTAGCACTCTCTCCAAATAGCACAATAAATATTCATACCGTATACCGTCCACCCGGCCCAACCACCAATTTTATATGTCAAGTCAGTCACCTCCTAGGAAACAACCTTAAAAAATCCACAAAATCACTACTTATAGGTGACCTTAACCTAGGATTCAACGACTCCAAGGACAAAACTGCTATCTCTCTAGCCAAAGTCCTCCAAGACCTAGGCTTCTCCCAAAAGATCACTTCGCCCACTCACGCTAAAGGACGCATCCTAGATTGGATTATAGACCACAACTGTAACACAACCATCACCTCCAATACTAGCCTCCCATGGACAGACCACAACCTTCTCCTATTTTGACATCCCTGTCTCACTAAGCGCTAAAGTGCCTACCAAAGCACTGGCGACTTTAGCCAGAAGTGCCAAAAAACTCACCGCTGACAATATCAGTGCACTCCTCAATCTGCCATGCCTACCGCCCCCGTTCTCCGCTGACCCCAACTTCCTCGCAGAAATATTCAAAGACACCATCACAATGGCTGTCAACACCGTTGCCCCATTGGAAAACAAAAAAGAAAAAAAATCCTTCAACTCCAATTCCTGGTTCACAGAGGAACTCCAGACTTTGCGCAAAGACAAACGCTTAGCGCTCAAAAATTGGCAGTCTAACCCCTGCGATACCACAAAAGCCAACTTCAAATCCATAGCAAAAAAATACAAAGACGCAATCTTCCTTGCTAAATCTGAAGCTTATAACCACCGCATCTCCAATGCCAACTCCCACTCCAAAGAACTTTTCAATATATTCAAAGAACTAACCGTACCACCTACATGCCCTGATGAGATCATCAAAGACGAAGCATGGTGTACAGGCATTAAATCAGCTATGCTTACTAAAATAAACCTCCTCCAAAACAAAATATCCCACCACTTCAATTCCTTACCAAGGCAAAATGCACATGCACAGATAAAACCTAAAGTAAAAGTAAGAAACATGCCCAAATTTGCATTTACCGAAATCTCCGAAGCCGAGGTCACTGACATCCTCAGACACCTCAAACCCTCACAATAAAAGGGTGATGTATACCCCCTAAAATCATCAAAGATTGAGCAGAACCACTCGCCCCTCTTCTCACAGCCTTCATTAATGCATCCTTCAAAACGGGCATAGTCCCGGACAGCCTTAAAGAGGCCTGGGTACGCCCTCTCTTAAAAAAACCACCGCTAGACCCGGCTAACCCTAACAACTACCGACCCGTAACCACAGTCCCATTTCTCCTGAAACTACTCGACAAGGCCGCCCATAAACAGATTCAACTATACCTTGAATCTAACGCAATCCTAGGAAAAAGACAATCTGGGTTCCGCAAGGGACACGGAACTGAAACCGCCCTTCTAGACTTAAAAAACGAAATTACCAACATCCTAGACAAAGGCAAGCCCGCACTCCTCCTTCTCCTTGACCTCTCAGCTGCGTTTGACCTGGTAGACCACTCTACACTTACCAGTCACCTGACACACTCTGCTCACTTCCCAAAGGACGCAGCATCCTGGGTAACATCATTCTTAGAGGGTAGAGCTATGAAAGTGTTCTCTAACACAGCATATGCAGCACCCTCCATCATTCACTGTGGTGTGCCACAAGGTTCCTGCACTGCCCCCATGCTCTATAATCTTTTTACCAAGCCACTATTTTATAAACTAGACGCGCTGGGGATCACCTACACAAATTACACCAATGACACGCAGGTTCTCCTCCCCCTAATAGGGAATTATCACCAAGACGCCTCTACCCTACAGAAAATCTACTCTACCATACAAGCTTGGATGGCTACTAACGGCCTTTGCTTGAACGGAGACAAGACCAAAATCCTCATTCTAGGTCAGAAATCCACCCTCTCCAACCTCAACCCACTGTACATCAATTTCAACATTGACAATTGCATCATCCCAGTCCTATCCTCAGTCAAAACACTGGGGGTTCACATAGACGCCACGCTTTCCATGGACAAACAAGTCAGCGCCATAGTCTCGGCCTCAGCACTGAGTACTAAACTCATTAACGCAATAGAACCATTCCTAACCAAGGATAACTGCCTCCCCATCGCCCGAGCAACTATAGGAGCCAAACAAGACTATTGTAATGCGCTCCTAGCTGTTACCTCCAAAATAAACTTATCTAGGCCCCAAACTACCCAAAACAACCCTCTCAGAGCAGCCCTCAGCATACCAAAAAGAGAACACATCACACAAGCCAGAAAGGCAGCTCACTGGCTCCCAGTCAAAGACTGTATCTCCTTCTAAATCCTCACAACCACCCATAAATGCATCAACCTCACAGCCCCCTCTTATTTATCTGACACGATAGGTAGATATCAATCCACAAGACCAAGAAGAGCACAATACACAAATCAACTAGCAATACCTTGCATCAACAGAACTAAAGCAGGAGGAATAGGCTTCCCTTTCCTCGCACCTAAACGCTGGAACTCTCTACCTACTGACCTCAGAGCTGATACAGCGCTCTTCTCCTTCCGAAAAAAACTCAAAACTGCCTTATTCAACTAACCCCGTTGTCAGGTGCTCCTGCTGCTCCTGCATATCTGTAAAAAAATTATATTTCGTCCAATGTAACCGTACGGACATGAACTGTATGTAACTAAGCATAAGCAACACTGTAACAAGCGCCACGATGTCTTCGGTCTGCTGTGCTTAAACAAATGCGAACAAATAAATAAAAACTCAACGTGCCTCACCTGTAAACGGGAAAATGCACACGAGAAGCGAGGCACAGATCTGGGGAGCCAGTCGGGTGCCCAGCTCTCATAATTTATGAAACTGGAGTCAGGACAGACGTAAAGACTTTATCCAGTGGAAAGCCCATGCAGCAGACATCTTGGAAAGGTGTAAGTCAATCCATAATACGGTGAATACCCTAGACTTGAGATTTAAAACAAGGATTCCTGCTCCCATCTAGTACTTACTAATACTGTCCAACACTGATGACTCTTAAGCCCATCATGTATGTACTTTCGGGAGATGTCGCTCACAATCTCATTCTCTCAATACAAAAGTCCTCTCGAGAATGTCAACAGAATACACATTCATATCGCAAACTGCATTTATTGCAATAATCTCGCTCTCTTGTGGAACAAAAACTGCTCAATGTTGTAGTCTCGCTCACAATCTAAATGGACAGCTATCATAGGTAACCACTGTAACATCCCTCAATATATACATAGGTAGTGGAGTCAACTAATACAGGTACCTGTGAGGAACATGAGGGGGTCATCACTTCTTCATAGCCTCTTCTCGGGTGGCTATCGCTCTTAGATCCTGACCCTGTGGTTCACCTGGGTAGAGGAGACTTGGGAAGGAAACGTCCTTAGGTGAGACATGATACACCCCCCCCATTTCCCTTTCATAATAAAACCTCTATAGGCTAATGTGAATCCTTTAAAGGCATGAAGTGCTATAGAAATTGAGTCATCTGTGGAAGCAGTGCTGCTGACAGCCGGGCGAAAGCAGACCTCTCAGGAAAAGCGACGTGGCAGGTGGAGCGCTCAAGACCTTTTAGAAGATGCAGATTGTATGTAGCAGGAAACGAAGCTGAAGGACGCTGGATGTCAGTAGCAGACTTTGCAACCAGTTTGACTCACCAAAGCGTTCATAAGAATCCAGAGCTGCAGGAGGAGCGTTGTTGGGTGGGTGAAGCCAAGGAGAGCCGCTGGGAGAGTAAGCGAGGCACTGCATGGGAAAGGAAGAGCCTGTGTCAGCAGGAGACCTTGCGGGGAAGCCTTAAAATCCAACTGGTGAGTCCAACAAGTAGGGGGGGGGGGGGCAATGTAATTCAAATTAATGTTCATTCTGGGCCAGCCAGGAAGCGCAAAATGAACATTAAATTTGAATGAAAGCAAGTATCACTTTGAATATTGATTTGAGTGAAACTTTAAGCAATTCTGAATACCGATCAGAGTGAAAGAAAGTTTGTGAAACCTCCTAAGCCAATAGAATTCAGAATTTAAGGAACTGTATAATATGGAAAAATATGCATTGGCAAGAGTTGAGGGAATTCACGGAAATGTATAATATGAGAAAACAAGCATTGGCAAGAGCCAGGACACTATAAGAACGTGCAAAGTGCATGGTGGCAAACCAAGCCACGATACAATAAGAGGGTGCGATATCTCTGAATGAATCAAGCACCACTGTCAAGCTGAAGCAGTAGCCACGTGTTGATAGAAAAGAAGCAAATAAGGAGTATCGGTTGCATGACCTGCAATGGGTGGACCGTGAGGTCCAACAACTGCATCTAGACCGACGGCACCCCTATATTTTAAAGCCATTTGAAAACACCCGCAAAGAAGCTTGTGTTTGAATTACCAGGAACCTATGTGATTTGAAGTCAAGGAACTGAACTGCATATGTAAACTTGTGAAAGGTAACCATACCAGAAGAACTTGGAAGGGTCTTAAAGGAATGTATTGTTTTGGAAAACTGAATTCTTGGGAAAGGGAACCTGTGCTTTGTGAACTATCTTGAACTTGGAGAAGCCAAAGCAGATTACAAGCTAGGAGCTGGAAGAAGCACTGAACTCTTATTTTACACTAATTATTTTGATGCTGACATCCCTACACATTGTATACATTTAGAGGTGAGGGCAAGTATATGTTTTGGACACAAAGACATTTGCTTTGGATTTCCTGACACAGCTATCCTTAGTTTTCTTTAGGTAGGGAAATCCCACCTTAGCATAGGTCAGGTTAGGCATTATTCCATTGTACACTTAGTTAATAAAAGGTTTTGTAGACCAAACTTTAATCAGTTGTCTATGTCTCATTTGTGATGCCTTCATATACCTTAGCTGTGAGATAAAGGGATAGAGTACAAAACAAGTGCATGTTATAGAAAACTAGATAGCTCCCATTCAGCATTCATTCCCGTTGGGGTCATGGCTCTTAAAAATCAATTTGAAAAAATATCCCTTTGCATTAACAGATTGTTCAGGTCCCCTCCTCTTCTGTGTGGTAAAACATGTTCCAGAATGACAAGCTGTATTTGTGCTACATTATGCCAAGCCTCAGCAAAATGCAACGCCACAAGAGAGTTTATATTTGTAGGCCTGGTGTTAGAATTCTGCTCTGTCTAGCACATTTTGACTTTTCGTGCAGTGATGCCTACATAAAAAAAAGTTCACACAGACATTTCAAATCATACTTAACGTTCATAGAATCACACGTACATTAATGTTAATGAGATCCTCTTCCCTGACTAGGGAAGAGCTATTGTCTTCCCTCATAAGGTTACTGCAATGCTGGCAATTATTACAGTGTTGCGTTCCGATTGTGTTACGCTCACCTGGAACCCAAAGGGGTGTCGATCGGACCCGGACAGCTGCGGTCTCCGTCAACGTGATGCGTAGTGCAGAGATGACTGTCTGGACTGGCCCGTCTAGTCTTGTCTGCTGGACCCGAAGAAGTATTTTCCTGCAAGTGGAGACAGGGATTAGCCACCTGTGGGTTTTAGTGATGGCCTCCCAACTGTTCTCGCTCTCCCCCACTAATCACCTCCGATATCCCCTTAGTAACCTCACCTTATGTTTGTAAAAGATGAGCTCACCGTCCTGCGTGTCTTGCAGGGGCGCGTATATACCAGTTACTTCACTGGTTTGAAGGCGCTGGGAGAGTTCCGGTAAGCATTGACTCTGAAGTCCCAGGCGGGATTGGTAAGTATCAAGTTCAAAGAGTTCAATGTGCCCGCTGTTCACTCTTGTCCCCTTCCTTAAGTTGCAGCTGAGTTTGTGAGAAGAAGGTCTCGTAGCTGCTGCTGGCGTTCAGGTAAGAGTCTGTGTTACCCAACGCTGTCCAGTAACTATTGCATGCGTTAACGTGTAGTTTTTCTCCCTCTTTACAGATGCGGCATATGAAGATATGGAGAATAATACCGCCGGTGGTAAATCAGGTAAGTCTATGGTGGTAAGAGGTATTTGTTGATTCCCTTGGCTCACCTTGTTATTCTTGTGCCCCTAGGTGCCGGAGTACGGCGAAGAAATGATGGAGACAGTGTCGGATCGAAAGAACTGGCGAGTATGGCGCCGTGCTGGAGCTGGCGAAGCGAGGCGTGCAGGACTGATGTACTTTCCAGGTCGGGAGATGAAATGGTTCCGGAATCAGGTGAGGAATTTGAAATGAGTTTGTTTCTAACCTTGTCCTTTTCTTCCTCTTTATTCTAGGAGCTCCGGATTCGAGGCGGGCGTGGCAGAAGACTGGATGCTCGCTGCAGGCACGCGGGCGTGGCAGAAGACTGGATGCTGGCTGCAGGCACGGTGAGAGTCACGCTGCTGGATGCAGAATAACACGAAGCATGTGCTGCTGTTCGGGCGTGGTTTAAATAGCCTCCAAAGTAGTCCCAGGAAAGAAGTTCCCCAGGATCACACCCGAGTAAAAAATAGTCCCTGTAGTAAAATAGTCCCATCCAGGCCTCACGTTGGCTTGGATTTATTTGCAGCATGGTCTGCATGAGGTAAGTAATGTCTATGAGCCTGGCGCCTATGGCGCCAGGACTGATTTTTATTATGAGCCTGGTGCCTACGGCGCCAGGACTGAACCCAGACAGCCCCTAGCTGGGGCTGCTGGGGTTTTTGTAAATGTCTGGATGCCTGCTCCCGGGGCTGATGGGCTTGATCCGGATGCCCGGGGGTAGGCATCATGACAGATTGATTCATTTTTTTCAACATCATCTCTCAAGATAGTTCCTTAAAGACCTACTCTTCCTGTAAGCAAATACAAGAGGAGAGGAAAATAATCCATATAAAGTGGGGTCAAGCTTAACGATCTGGCAATTTTTCACCACAATCTGTTGGATTTTAGACCTCTGTTCAGAAATTGTAGGGACATAAAACAGAGTTTGAGTAATCTTCTCCCCCTTCTGCACCAACAGCGTATCTTGTGGTGTATCGCCCACTTGCTGTGCAATTAACTCAATCAGTTCACTTTTATAGTGTCCGTCTAGACATTTTGCTTCAATTTCTTGAACCGTTCTTTACAATCCTCCTCACTTTTAAAGGAACACTATCGAATGTTCTTCTACAACGTAAACCTGTTGCTAGGAGTAAACTGTCCCAATCGGTCGGCTTGGAAACAATCGTTTTCAACTCACCATTCTCACAATATACATCAAAGTCACAGAAATTGTTCTTTGTATAGCTTTATGTTGTAGAAAATCGAATGGGTGGGTGAATTTGTTTCATAAACTCAGAAAAGTCAAAAAGCTTGACTAACGGGCCACTCCATACCCCAAAAATATCATCAATATACCGGACATAACTTTTGAGATTCTGCACATGCTTTGTCTCCAAGTAGAGCATAAAGGTAATAGCATAACTGGGGGACATGGCAGCCCCAATAGAAGTACCGGATATCTGTAGGAAAAAGCACTCACCAAATTTGAAAAAAGTATTAGATAAAACAATGGTCAACAAAAACCCTATCCGGATTATACGGTTCTGAGGATAATAGCATCCACTCCATGGTTTCCAAACCAGTTTCATGAACAATGTTTGTATAAAGACTGGTGACTTCCATCGTAAATAAAATATAATCCAGGACAAAATGATTGTCCCTCAACTTTGCAAGAAAATGAATTGTGTCCCTAATGTAGGTAGGGTTCATTTGTAGAGTGGTTGGATAACCCTGTCCAAATACTGAGCTAATGGCTCCTGTAAACTATCAGCTGCTGCTACAATTGGCCTTCCTGGAAGATTATGAGAGGGAAGACAATAGCTAATCCCTATTCAGGGAAGAAGATCTAATTGAAACATTCATGTACATGTGATTTTATGAACGTTGTGTACGATTTGACATGCCTATATGGACATGTGCTGGCCCGAGCACAAGTCTAACATCAGGCATAAAAATGTAAAATATCCTGTGGCGTTGCATTTTGCCGAGGCTCAAAATAAGGTAACACAAATACAACTTGTCATTCTGGAACATGCGCTACCAAACAGAAGAGGGGTCCTGAACAATCAGTTAATGGAAAGGGAGATTTTTGGGATTGAGTTTCTAGAGTCCATGGCCCCAAGGGGAATGAATGCAGAATGGGATCCATCTACTTTTCTATAACAACATGTACTTGCTTTGTACACCATCCCTTTATCTCAAAGATGGGATACCTGTAGTAGTTAACTCCATTGCCTATGTATTTTGAAAGGGATCAAGAGTAAGACTCTGACACAGTAATCAGTTTCAAGATGACTTATAACTTGTATTTTCAAAATAACAAGAGGGTTGGGGAAAATCCTTTGTATCCCTAATGCTAAGAAGGGTTTTCCTGCCTCGACAAAACTAAAGAATGTCTGCGTCAGGATGTTACCAACAAAAGAGCGTCCTCCGTCTTGTGTCCGAAAACCCTAATCAGATCCTTCAACTCTAAACTTAATATAATGTGCACAAGTGGATTTCAACAGGCTATGCATTTGGAGCCTTCTTCAGAGTTCCAAAAATATTAAGTTTAACAGCAGAAAGAAAGAAATGAAGTTTCACCAGGAGAAGGCATCCTCCCTTACCCTATGTTCTTTTTGTTGTTGTAAATTGTTGAAAAGAATAAACACAGTTTAAAAAATAAAATAAATATAATGTGGTTCAGCGAAAACTCTCTGCCTGTTCCATAATAAGTCCTCAATCGCACCTATACAACTTTGATCGCCATATTCAAGAACTTAATATTATTTTGTACCCCTTTCCCAGAGACACCATTGTAACATCCCCCCAATCTCACCAGTTAACCTCCAATGCCCAATACCAGTCTCTCAGGCGGGTTCCTCATCTGGGCTCAGCACAGTCAGTCCTGCTTGTAAATTAGGCATGGTATCAAACAGTAAAACAGACACAAGTGACCACAGTTCCAGGGTGTTTATTGAACTTCAATTGGGTTTGAAAAACGTCCATCTTATCCCAAATCGAAGGATGGGAGCAAGCTACGAACATCAAATAATAACGCAGTCCTGGTGGTGCCTTGTCAAAATAAAAGGGCCTATGCTAATAAGCCTATTGCTAATCCTTACTTCAAGAAATGATAAGTCAGGATAGTTAAGCAATTTGCTTCCCCACGTTTTCAGCCCGGGTCAAGGTGGCACACTCGAGTTTAGCACATTAACTGGCTTTTATAACACAAGGCTGCAGTTCAAAAATCTCAGTATTAGCACCTTCTTTGCCAAAGTCTCTTTGTCATTCAAAGTCTCTTACTTCAGAGGGCCTGATGCACCAAACAAACATTCAAAGTTCCTTTCTCCTCAGGATTCTCATATGCACAACTTTTCTGATGATTCACTTTTCACCCTGGGTCCCCCTCTGCCGGGCTCAGTCCCACTTTAACACAAAACCTTCAATTAGTCTCCCTGCTCAGGGCTGGGACCAATTTATCTAGTTTTTCCAAACTTTCTTTACTGTATCAAAATCGAAGACTTTCGACTGTGCGCAGGATTTGCTTGACCCGTCGCAGGACCTCTTCGATTTACAACTCTAACTTCACTTTTGCCACTTCTCAACTGGATACCTTACAGAGACCTTTGATTGAGCACCCACGCAGTGCCGGACCACTATCAAAAATATCATATATTTTCCTTTCAAAGTTCAAACACTCATTAGCAGTTCAACTTTACTTGCGTCTTTGATCACATGCGTTTTACCAATGTTCGTTCCAGTGCTCGCAATACAATGTTGCTGCTTACAACCTTGGCTTCATAACAGACCGGACTTGTATCCTGGCTGCATTGATTTCACTAATGCTGCTTTGTTCTTGGAGCCAAGGTCAGTACCACAGAGGCTGCTGCTCCCCCCTGCCTTGATTAATGGCACTGGAGGACCCCCGGGTATCTCTGACACACAATGCAGGATTCTTCAGCCTGGTCTCCTGGTCTTACGCATTCTCCTTTCAAGGGTTCCTGAAAGTAACGGTTCCTTGTGTAAGAGGATTCAATTCAACACTACAGCTAAGTCAATGCCTAGTCTGGGATACTGAATGGAAACCCTTATTGATATATCTTTGTGTCCAGTTCATGAGTTCTGGATGACTACCCCTATATAACACCCCTCTCTTGGAATCCCCCTGACCCCAATGAGCCAAGAAGTAGTTCTGTTTTGCAAGTTTAAAAGATTTGAGAATTTAAACATATATATATATATATATATATATCACACTTTATAATACATTAATAATTGAATATCACACTTAATCTGAGCAGTAATCAATAATGGATAGTCTGGCACTAGCACACTTCTTTATAATCAATGATGAGTGGGTATAGGATGGATAAGATAGCAACAATACTTTTATGGTTTCAAATAGATGCAATGTGGAATGAAAATGCAGTACAGAAAATAACTTGATAGGATTTCAGCAAAAGACAATGTTATCACTTTCTTGGACAATTCACCCCCCCCCTTTATGCAATGTAAGGAGATGAAGAGGAGAGCACTCAGTTCTTAGGAATGCAATCAAATAGAATTCAGTTCAATTCCCCCCCCAGCAGCTTATACAACAGATAGGAGTTTTGAAACACAGACCCAAGTGCTTTGAATGTGGTGGCAATGCAGTGAGAAATATGCTGAAAATGCTTTTAATTAATTCCCTTTAGGAGGTTCAGGGTGAGTGATAGCTACTTTATATGAGTTCGGGATCACTTTAACAATGCTCTAGGAGTAACTAGCAGGTTAAACGAGTTTTTGGCAAAGTAAAGCAAGGAAGCTGCCGCTTTTCACACGTGAGAGAAATCAGCTGAAATCGCAAATCGCGGGAAAATTCGTGAATGCGTGAATCGCGATTACGGCAAACGTATAAGGAGTAGCAAGTCGATTCGTTGAAAAGCTGAGATTCTAAGCTTTCAGAGGAAAGTTACAGCAAGTTTCTAGCCCAAACGGTTCCAAAGATATGACTGATTTTGTAAAGGTCGTTTTTCGAATTTAAAGTAACTCAAATTGACAGGTGACAGCTTTTAAAAATGACAGGTGACAGCTATGCGGCTGCAGAATTGACAAGTGACAGTTAGGAGGCAGTTCTACTTAGATTAAATAGATTGAATTATATCACTGGAAACTAAGATTTGGTTTCACACCGTCCTAGCTGTACTCACAATGTATTTGGAAGGTCTAGGTCTCACGGATCGGGTCAAGATGGCTTTGGTTCTGGTTTCGCCCCAGACGGTCTCTGCGCACAGCGTCTGGTCTCTGCTCTGCTGGTCTGGTCCGACACTGCTCCTGGCCCGGCTCCTGGATCTCTGGGTACAGCGTCTGTGCACAGCTCCTGGATCTTTCTGCACAGCTTTCTCTGGACACAGCGCTGATCCGCACGGCTCCTGGATGCTGCTACCGCTGTTAGGTTTTGCTGGATGCTGAGGCCTGCTGAGAAGAGTTCTCAGTTTGTGGGTTTAGGCCCTTGCTTTGAGTTCTGAATCAAGTTCTTTGGAGTTTTAAAGTCTAGGTGTTGGATCTGGTATCTTCTGGATGTTGTGTGGTCCGGCAGAGCGCGTTGCAGCAACTGGATTTGAATCTCTCTACCTGTCCCAGCAGTCTCTTTTTATGTGTTTTGAAAGTGGGTGTGTGCCTGGGCCTAGCTAAGCCTGCCCCTCTACTTGTCATTGGCCCAATTCTCCCCTCTCCCATGATTGGGTGAAGGAAATGTGAGTCAGAGTGATGCTGTAGGTTTTATGGGTCAGAGGATCCTCCCCTGGTCAGTTTGCCCACAAATCTAGATTTGATTCAAATACATATTGCACAGATACACAGTTGTTTAAAATTACATGCACCCATCACATATCACATGAGGTATACTCTGTTCAAACTCTGCTCTTCCTGGGGGCTTGCATTCAGAAATGGCAACATTTTGCACTTTTTAACTGGTTTTGCAATATCGGACATTTACCCAAATTTACACACATGTGCGCAAGGAGTATGGACATTAATTGATGAAGTGTCAGATTTTTAACATGCAGACATTTGGAGTGAAACCCTATTTTCCGCTAGCAACCCCCCAGATCATACCACCAGGTCCTGAAACCTCTTAAAATGTGGGCAGAAAAATCACAAGAATTATGGTATCATTTAGCTAATTTTGACAAGTCCGCACCATGAGTTATACATCTTTCTTAAAATCGTATTCTGGCCAACAGGGGTGTGTCTTCCCAGGTCACATGGTGGAGAAACCAGTCTATCCACTTTCTTTAAGCTCAGCCTGTCCTCAGAGGGGCTGCCCCTCCCCGTTTCTGCCAAGAGGAAGCCACTTTACGACTTCCCCTATAAACCATCTGCCTGGGCCCAGGACAGGCCTTTGTTCAACTCCCTGTAGCTGCTCCACCCCTAATCTAATCAGAGAGGTGACAACTCCTTTTGGCAAGGGGAAGAGTGGCTGAGCAGGTTTTAACTCCTGTGGGGGGTAGATGTCAGGCAGAATTCAGTTTCATTAAGCCAGGTTTCAGCTAAATGTCACTTTTTGTCCCCCAGTTTAAGTCTATTATGATTTTTACATACACATTAAATAATTACTTCCTTCAAGTCATTTCAGAGTATAGTTTTACATTGTATCCACCTCTTAGCAAGTCTTTCCTTGGTCTGGTTGTGTTTCATTTGTTCAGTTTTACACACAAGTCTGGTGGTTTTAAAACGCCGGCTTTCTGATAGTGGCGAGTTCTGGTAATGCAACCATTTTTGGGATTTAAGAAAATTAATTCCCCACAGTTCTAGGTTGCTTTTGACAATCAGCATTGCCATTCCCAATGGTTTCAGGCTACTGTGTGGGTAGCCCAATGGTGGTTTTAGGCAGTGCCCTCCTGTGCTCACAACATAGGCAAAAATGGGTGGCAGCCTATTCTTCATGCATTTCCCTGTGCATTTTCTGGGAAGTTCTGGCCATCATGATGTTTTCCATGCCAGTACTGCACAGTTTTCCTATTCTGGCGTACATGTGGGCTTTTTGGCCATCTTGGATTTTCTAAGCCCACAGCACCAAATGTTGCAGCATGATAGCTCAAACGTGTGTTAGGACACCCAACACTTGTCAGAAAGGTCAAGGGAATGTCCATCCTTGCGATCCCCTCCAGTTTTGCAGTATTTCTTCTCTCGTCAAGCTGCCGTCTCGAAACTGCCGTTTCCTTGTGTGCTTTGCCTCGCTCAGAGTGTGCTCTTGTGCTCTGCCTTTTATCGGTGTGGGGAAGTTTAATGGAAGTCAGGTGCGAGTAGTTGTCGGTAATTGCCTGACCTCACCTGACCAATGCATTGTCTCGGGAGGATAGTTCAGGGGAAACGTGCTCGCCTTAGAAGCAAGACGACGCGGAGCACCACAGGTTCGAACCCCGAGTCCGTGATTCAAAACCTCTGGTTAGTAAGCGTGTTATAAATAACATATCATGACATGCCAGGTACACGGCTCAGGTGTTAGTCTGTTTTCTCCCATAGTGGGCTGTCCGTTTGAAAGTGTTTGTTTTGTAAATGGGTTGGGGGGGATTAGAGCTCCTAAGTATCGTACCTGGTAGGATGGGGTAAAGGTGTTACAGGGAAGAGGAAACAGCGCCTCGCCATCTGGCGTCCCGCTCCCACTCCGCAAAGACCCCTCACCCAGGTGATCCTCCCAAACTGGTCCACCCCTCAGGAACTGGATCCAAAAGCGATGGCCATGTCCTGGCCACCTGAATGACAGATCCTCTGATACTAGTGGGTGAGACATCTTCTGGTTTCTCACAGTGCTCACACACAAGAACAAGCAAATAAATATTGTGTATATGGATTCCATATATCTTTAGGTCCTGCACACAGGTAGACAACCATTCCATATTTGGTTTCCATTTAATTAAAATAGAGAATGCCCTCCTTCCATCCCTCCCTCGGACGTTGAGCTCTTCCCCCATACCATTGCAAACCTTCTTTTTGCCAAAATTAATCACAATCCTGCCAGTCTCATCACTCGACCTGTCATTTGTTTGGTATATCCCAGTAGAGCCACCACTGGTGTAGGATCTACCTGTGCTTCCCAATGATGCCACTTAGTGTCTGAAATACCCCTTCTCAGAAGTGAAGGTCAGGGGGACAGCCCCATGAAGGAAGTCCGTCTGTGTAGCCTTACCAAACACATTCACCTGGGGTATCAGGGAAAAGGAGTGTAATAGAATTGGTGACGAAATTTAAAATGTGGCAGTTTAAACCTACTATTAAGTGCTATTTTCTTAGTTTGCGCACAACAATAACGCCATACCTCAGATATAAAAGCCCCTAAGGTCACCACCCACTTTCCATGGGACGATTCCATCCATCCCTCCCGAGTTCCTAATATTTTGCTAGAGACCGTCCTGCTATTGTCACCACTACTATTATTTCATCCAGCATAGAGGCTGTCGACCGGTTCAGAAAAGTTGGAAATTATCCTTTCAGGTTCCTCAGCCGGAAGTATAAAACAAATCCATGGATGTAACATATCCCATTTTATAATTATTGGTAAACCTGAGATGTAAGTAACTGGCAGTTTGGAGGGTGGGATGATTACAGAACCTCTTCTCTCCTTCCCTCTTCAATATTTGCCCCTGCTCTGCAGGTCAACTCCACCATGTTCTTCGGTTTGGATGGTCTACCAGGAGCCGTTGGTAGAATTGCTCGTACAAGGGGCGGTGCAGAGACAGCCCTTTCTATCGCGACATGTCTCCTATCTATTCCATCACCAAACCAATATATCAAAAACCCGTCCTGTGCGGCATCATAAATGCCTCCACGTCAGGTAACGTCAACCTGCCTCTCTCCAATGGTGCAACCAATGTGTGCCAAGCTATATGTGCCTGCTTACCAGCCAAGATGAACAGAGATATTGCTGATTGCACCTCTCGAAAAAAAGATTTAGGCCATGCCAGTGGCACATTCAGGAACACATAGAAACCGGGGAAGTAATACCATTTTTGCAAATTAAATTCTCCCATAAAGATTGAGGGGAAGCCCCATCCATCTCCCCAATACCATTTTAGTGTACTCTAGTACCCTTCTATAAATGTGTCGGTATAATGTCTCAGGTGAACGGGCCACATCTATCCCCCAAATACCTACTATATTCCATGTGCCACTGAAACGCAAACCCATCATTCAATTACATAGTGTTTTCAGTAAGTGGAAAAAGAACCGATTTTGTAGTATTTATTTTCAATCTGGAGATTTTACCAAACACAAGCACATCCGCCATAATCAGTTATTCTGCAGATCTTTGACAAAAATCATCAGATTGTCTGCATAAAGAGGAACCACCACCTTAAGAATGTACAACTGTATACCCCTATGTACATGAATATCTCCCATAAATTTGTCGAGCGGCTCAATTGCCAGGGCAAACAACAAAGGTGAAAGAGGGCACCCTTATCTTGTGTCCCTCAATGATAGGATTGACCTAAATTGTCCATTCACCCGAATTTTAGCATTTGGCCTAGTGTAAAGCAATGAGAATATGGATATAAACCCCTCACCCAACTCAATTCTCTGCAGAAGCATGAAAAGGAAGTGCCATTCCACTAATCAAATGCTTTCTCAGCATCCAATAGTAAGTCATTCGAACACATCACCAACATCACACCCAACATGTGATGCAACCCATAGGAGGCGGACTGTCCCAGAATAAAACCAGATTAATCTGCTTGCACGCACTTATGCATCAGAGGTGACCACCTCGTAGCCAGCAGTGTCTCCAATCTCTTGTTATTCAAGTTAATTAGCGAGATCGGACAGTAAGAACAACATTCATCTTCATTTCTTGGTCTGTAATGGGCCAACATAACCACTCTCGCTCCTCCTCTCCACATCAATAGAGTGCCACCTGATCAAAATAAGCACTCGACTTACAGTGTGAGGCTTCAGCTCGTAAGTAATAAAGACGGGAGTAAAAAGTGCCAAAAAAACCTGAGTAATGTCCCCATCTGCATAGTGCAGATTGCCCTGCTCATTCTTGATAGACGTGATATGCGACCTAGAGTTGTCAACTTTAGCCATCCTCTCAAGCAGTTTACTAGGATGTTGGCCTGCCCGATATTGTCGAACAGCCATTTTCCCTGGCACGAACTTCACTTCTCTCTGGGCTGCAGCCCTAAATCTCTCCAATTCCCCTCCATTAGCAAGGTCGCTCTCAAAGCCCACCTCTGCTTGCAACCGCTGAAAGCGTCTCCCACTGTCTGGCAATTCTCCTCGTATCAGTTTGAATATCCCAGATTCCTATCCCAATGTTCAACATCCGGGCTGTGTTTGGGCATGCCGGTGCGCCTGGAATCAGTTTCTTGCCACTAGGTATCTGATGTGCCCTTTCCACAATAAATACTGCTGAAAAGTCCTCACCTCCCACTGCCTCGCGCAAGATTGATCCAAACAAGACTTCCATGGCTCGTTGGTCCACCGATTCGGCACACTCAGTATCCGCTGAATCTCGATTCAAGAGCCTTCTGCTTGTCTGCCAATTCGTTTTAAGTCCTTTTTACCTGGGCAAGCTCTCAGGATGTAGTTCACCCTCAACTGTAGAGACCCGCTCTTTAACCTCGTCCAATCTCTCCCATGCATGTCCAAGCGGACCTGCATGTGGTCCACTTTGAAGGTCGCAGTATCCATCTTCCCATCCAATTATTGTATATTGGCCTGAAGCCGATTGTACATCATCATTTTAAGATCATTAAATGTTCCATTGGCATCTTGTAGTGAGGGCAGAGAGCTCACACTCATGGAGTCCTCCATGTTTTTGCGACTTTTGGCCCGATTGGGTGTCTCAAATTGTGGGTTTGACCATTTCCAGATTTGGACAACCTGTAAATCGGTCAAATTCCTATTTTTCCAACACTCCCCCAGTGCCTCCAAAATCCTACAGAACTATCAACTTTGAGGGAACAAGCAGTGCTCACAACAGTTTCTGTGGTGTCACGCCGCAAAGTACAGTGTTTATCCCCAGCAGGCAGTGCTACCTTCAACAGCCAGAAAAATACAGCAAGTCCAGGAATCACACCACTGTAGCCCTGCACCTCCCAGGTGCAGTCACCTCAGCAATGCTTCCGTCAACGTTGTAACAAGACTACGTGTGCCAGAGATAGGAGCCCCACACCAGCTTTCCACCACATGTCTCCACAAGCCCCACCACCCTAGCATCTCTTCTCGTTGCACCCCTTTGTTGTGTTGTGAAGAGCTGTATGCAGCTCATATGTAGCAGCTCATATGTAGCACTCCACCTATGGTTCATGCAGGGGTGGTGTAACCATTGCATTCCCAGTGGGCTCTCACCCCTAGGTTAGCCTCAAGCCAACCCTAATTTCGAATCCCCTCTCTCAGATACTGAAGCACAGTTCTATCCAGGACAGTGGCCTGTGTAACCACCCAACTTGCAAAACCACAATTGGAGATATGACCGTAATGTCTGCCATTTGCTGTTGGAGGATGACACAAGTCCCCTCCATCTGGTCGCCACTCTGTCTGCGTCTCCCCTTGGCAATCCAGCACTTCTCCAGGATGATCACAGTCCTTCGCTACAACTCTAACAACACCGCAAGTTGCAGGGTGTCACAAGTGGTCCTAGAGCCATGTGCCCCCCTAATCTGATGTGCAGGCTCTCTCTGATGGCCACCTTGATCACTTATGAGTGTTCCTCATACTAGAGTGCCACTCACCAGTCCGGATGTAGTGTGGTGCAGTCCCTGCACTGCCCTCTCCGTCACCGAAAAATGGCTCACCACAGACTGAGAAATTCTCAGGCCACAAACATGCCAGCAACATCACCTTCTTAGCTAGGAGGTCTCACACTCCCTTGTTTTCAACAAGTCCTTATATCACAGCAGGGACCAGCATGTAGACTCCTCTCACGGTATTAGATCTTTGCATTTGGTGTTGCAGTCGCACTGACCTCTTTGCCATACAAAGTCACCTGCTGTACATCCACTGTTCCCCCTCCAGGCAAGTTTCAAGGCGGCACTCCAAAGCCGACATTCCGTTGGTGTCAACCGTGCAGAGAAATGGGGTTATGCCAGCAGCTGCAGAGAACAAGCTCCAGTCCCAATCATTCTTCACTCACATCCCGCCACGGGCGTACATCCCCCACTCCCCCGCCCACCACGATGATAGCAGTCCAAACAGCCTGCTGTGCATTCTTCTGCTGGCCAGCAGGGATGCAGCTTCTGGATGAGCACACTCACCACACCACCAGTCACCAAGACCCTCCAATATTACCCACGCAGGGTTTGCCTCCTCCACTGGCTCTGTGGCTTCAGCTGTGCAGGGCCTGCCTCCTATACACTTCGCCTCCCCGCTACGGGGCTCACAAGTCAAGATTACCGGATTGCGCATGAAGGAGCACTACGCTGTGAAAACCAACATGAAGATGAGTCAGGATGTGTCCGGATATGGTTCGGATCGGTCAGGGTGCATGGGAGCTCACAAGCTCACTGGTAACCTACCTCCCTTCCCCTATGTTTCTTCTTATCCTTACGTCCCTATCCGTGCCTCTGGATAAAGTTCCACAAAGTTTCACTATTCAACAAAAGTGGGGCTCCTTGCCTGTGTTCATCTTCCCTTTTTAAGGCTTCGCTTTACAAGTTCAATGAGAATTACTTCTACATTGAGCTTCTCCATCTTTCAGTTGGCCTTCATGCTTTTTAAGGAAAACATTCATCCAGCATTCAATGCCTTACTTAAAGTATTCAGAATCTTAAATGATAGGAATCTTTCCATGGGTTTCCCTTACACATTTGATGCTCTTTACTTCACAATTTCAAGGGGATTGGCCTTCCCTTGCATCTCTTTAAATGCACAATTCCTTTTAATTATTACAGTTAGTCACACTCAGTATTTTCTGCTTGCTTTCTGGGGGTACCGCTCTACCCAGCACTACTGATTGTTCCTCTCCATGTCCCTGGTGTACTCTCCTGCCAGAGTATGTTGTTGAAATTACGAAGGATACTGTGAACAACTTGATGGGAAGGGGTGAGCCACTTTCTTTGAAATGTGAAATGCTGATTACTAGGTTTTCTCGGTTAAGGTATCCGATAGGAACTCATTTATCTACAGGCATTATTGAGGAACATTTTCTAATTGATGGCCAGTGGCATATATGAATTAATACGAAGTCATGGTGTTTTTTGTGATATATGGGTTAATGTTAGTTATTGGTTACTGTTCTAGGAAGGCAGCATGGGTGCCATTGAAAAAAAGGATATGTCGAATTATCCTAAATGTATCGAGCGTATAGAAGACTGCAAACAATACTTGTTTGAGAATAATACATGCAGTGGATTCATCACATGAGTGACATTTTGCTTTTTTGCTACACATCACTTGCCTTTTTTACTGTTATATTTGGAGACTTGTTTTGAATTGGTCCTTTTGGATGACCAATCGTGCACTTTGAGATTTTGAAGTAAATATTGTGATGAGAATATATATATTGTTTCTTTGATTTGTATTTTACACATGAATAATAAACACCGTTAGGGAATTTTCCCTATAGTGTGCATTTTGGCGATTCATTATGTTCGAGTCGTGTGTGTGCAGCCAACAACAGGGCACACATTCATGAGGCGTTGCAAACGGCAGAAAAATGTCACTCAGAACTCTTAGTGGATATTTCCCACTGTTGATAGTTACCGACCTCAAATACAGCAGGCCATTCTCATTGTTTTTCAGTTCTTTAAAAAGAAATCAACTAGATTTCAAAATGTTGAAGATGAACATGCACTTCAATAAGGTGAAGCAACATAAATCCCTATTCACCTGGTCTAGCCGAGGCATGGAAAACTGCTTCCGGAGACTACCGTGTTTTTTTTTTTACAACTTTTTTTTTCAGAGACCCATTTGAATGATAAAACTAGCTACTTGCATTCTTTTTGTTAAAACATTATCTTTACGATTTTGTATCCAATTCATTCTGAGTTAGACCTTTTACATTTAAAAGGTTTTGACATTTGGATCATTACACGCATCCTTTTTTAAAGTATAGCACCACAGAGTCTACGTACTATGGGCGATGTCCCGTGCATAACATACCAATGGGAGAAACAAAGGAAAAAGTTGCCATCTTCCATCCTGCTCATGGCATCCTATGCAGTGCAAAACGCCACAATCAATGAACAGGATGAACACAAGGGACAATAAGACCTAAAAAATGCTGCAATCAGTCAAAGCCAAATGCTTACGCAAGGAAACGATTTCCTGCATCTGCAAAGATCATATTGAGTGAGAAAGTCTATATTCAGAGTAATTTTACATTTCCAAAGGCCCCTGATTCTCAAACTATTTACCCACCCTCCTATCATCTGTAACATTAATGGCTGCTTGGGAGCAGAAGATGCTATATAAAAACATTACGCATTTATTAATAACCATACTCACATGACACACCCAGCCTGATGTTCCAAATGCAAGTGTTGCATATACCACATAGTAGAAGCCCTCATTTCTTTTTAAAAGTGAAGTTCTCAGTTACATACCTCATCCAAACAGTTGACGCGAACATTTTTGTCACCCAATAACACTGCAGCATCTTGTAAGTTTCCTACAAATAAAACAAATGTAAAAGAAAAATGACATGGATACCTTTTCCCCCCCATCAACATTTTAATAATAAGGATACATTTTGGTATCACTTCATTGGCTTAATCCAAGTGTTGACATTACATTACATTACATTACCATGGCATTTCAAGTACAAGCAGATTAGGGTCTTCTTCTGACCCAAAACTGCACAAGGAGGAACATTTCAAACTTTAAGCTACGAGCCAGCTATACAGTCACTAATCCTCGTTTGTGAATGTCTGTTCGCTACATTTTCACAAGCACGCAATGTCTTACTCACCAAGGATGAATTAGCACTCCACAACGTCTAGTGGTCTGAAACTGTGGATGGCGTTTCTGATTCCATACCTTGAAAGTCGGTATCCAGTGATAATGTCGCCGGGGGAAATGGCGGCCAGGTTGCGTCATTTCCCCAAAAAAAGCATCCTCCAGAAAATCAAACACGTTTCCCAAATATTCTTTGGATTGGAGGTAATAATATAATTAAACCCACCCCTAGAATATTTGGGGCAAGAATTTTAGAGGTTAGGGAAAAAAATAGTCACCTACCTACCTACCGACTGTTCGTGGCCAGACATGATCACATGAAACCCGATAGTCTACGTGTTTCAAAAGAACAAATACAACTTAGACCTAACTTTCAGGGTCTCCCTAACCTCACGTTTTATGTGAAAAAGACGGTGATGAAGGGGAACACATACAATATTATCTTGCACAATAATAAAAACATCTTGCACAGTATGGCAAAGGATATTTGAATGCAAAGTATGCTCACTTGCATGCTTTGGGAGAGAATATGAATTCCTTGGGAAAGTATTCTTAGCTACAGATATTGAAACTCGATAGATCCCCCCCAACTCTAGATGCCACCCCTTGGTGCTGTAGATACCGCCCCTTGGTGCTGTACAAATGATAAGGATAGAGATTCAGACCTTGTTTTATCTGCCAAATAAAGAAATGTATTAAAACCTTCTCAAAGATAGATATATGCACCTACTTGTGTACAATAACAGTGCTGGTGTTGCCGCTGTACAGGGACTTCTGTTTGCCATTCTATGGCCCTAGTTCTCATGGAGCAAGTCTCGCCAACCCTACACATTTAAAAGGCTTGAATCACAGTCATGCTGAACCTGTCCTCCCCCCCCTTTATAGAAATCAGACAGTTCAGTGCAACTGTTTAGGGGGTCATTAAAAGGGGCAAAAATATTCTTTTTAAATTAGAAGTTTCACAAATATTTTCTAGCCTTCAACACATACAACAGATCTGCACAAAGGAAGTATACAGCTATCCTTTGGTAGCACAATTCTCACTTCAAACACTTGCCAACTTTCTGCAGCCTTCAAGGGCTTTTTTAAAAATAAACCATGTAATATAATAAGAGCACATTTTTATATTCTAACCAACTTTATACGCTCTAAGAATCATTGGAAAATTGTCAAACATTGAAATACACATGCGAATGAACTACTTATTTACCTCAACCATGAAAACAGTCGATATCGTTATCCTGCATGCATAAATTAGCAACGTGTACCGTTTAATACGGACATGCAGGAAAAAAAAAAACACATGATAAAAAAGGAGAAACTTCACAATTTAAGCTGTCCATAATATACCTCAACTAATAGTACCCACCCTCGAATACAGAGATTTCAACAACATGTCCTTCATTGGCAGGAGCCCAAAGAGATTTGCAATAAATACATATATAAGTGAAGAGCATTCTCATTTTCTATTATCACTTTATCATGCAGTGAAAGCCATTACAATATTGTTTCACAGATACACCTTCCTTGGTACTCTCCAGGGTTACCTTATTTGATCTCTGGGTGCCATGGCTTTACAATTAATCCTTTGATTATTCATAGCTTTAGTCCATTTTCTCCTATTCCGGTTGATAGTACTTTGATGTTTGGTTAAAGGACATCTCAATATTCTCTCCAACTGCCTTATTTTTTTGATTCTACAGAGTTTTGTTTCTCTGGGGAAAACTCATGAGAAGAAATTTGGTTTGGGCAAGAGATGGAGAATGTTCATATTCCTTTGAGTCTATAGATCTACTGACGTTTCTACTCTCAATCATACCAACATTGCTCTCTGCATTAATTTTACACTCGTTCCCCAATGATAGAGAATCAGAGTCCACCAAATGTGCATTTTCTTCTGTGCAAGTCGAATTGCTTTGCATACAATAACTAATTCCAAGGTCACAGAGTTCAGGGATACCTCAGTATTCACTTTCCCATACAGCTTGACTAACGAACAAGGTGGTGGTGCACTCAAATCCTGGTTAGCATAAGCAAGACAAGAGCTTTGGCCATCATACATCATGGCATTATAAAGTCAATCCTCGGACAAATTATTGGAATGCATGCAAGTTTAAAATTCCTGCTGGGAGGTGGAAAAAAGAAAGAAAAAAAGGAAATTCAACCCAAGCAAGAAGAGTCTAAAAATAAAGACTGATCCATCTCTGCCTCCTCAAACAATCAACGTCTTAGATTCAAGTAGAGGAAAGTCATGTATTGCAAACAGAGTCATAGGGATAGAAGCCTTCACCATCAACTAATTTTAAGAATGTTGATCCACTGTAGATAAAATGAATAAACTATTTCTTAACACTCTTACCCCCTCCTCAATCTTAGATTATCAATAAAAAGAATTATGTTGCTAATTCTATGTTCTTGCTCCTCAACATTTTCAATTACTTTCGGTGGCTTTTTACTTCGTAAATTGTACCGAAAAACGTGTTCTTGTAATAGAGCTTGTGTGCCCTAAGGCCAATGCGCATGTGGCGCTTTATAAAAAATTAAATAATAATATACATTAAAAATATACATTTATTCTTAAATGCACGCAAACAATCCTGTAAAAAAGGGGCTGTGTCAATTTTGGAGGAGTGGCAAAGAGAAATACCAAAAGACAAATGCAGTTCCCACTAAACCGCTCAACTCTAAGTGAATCCACGACAAGTACCCACACTCCTGCATTCTCTTTGAATAAGCCTGCATATGTTATTAATATTAAATACAGCAGCCAATGAAATGAGCAGAATTCAGATATTTTCCCCTGTGCAATGCCGACTTTTGGACAAAATCCATTGGTCATAAGCATGGTTCTTAAAAGTGCAAAGTGTGTTATCAGCAGCAGGCAAAGTGGCCACAGAGCAATACTGGACAACACTCTCGCTGGCATTCCAAGGGCAATTAATTATTTTAAAAATAAAAGCTTTAAATCAATCAGGAAAACCAACTTTTTGTGTTTGGACTCCATGTCAATGACTAAACATCTATGGGATTTACAGGGTCTTAAATTGTAAGCAGCAGGAGAATTCAAATATCTGGGAGTTGCCCTTAACAATAATTTAAATGGAGTCAACCAAGGAAAAGTTACACAAAAAACAGCAGACTACAAGAACCAGATAAAACGTTTAGTTTTTAAATGTCTCTTTATGGTACCAAAATATGGGCCTTGAAAGATCTAGACTGGTAAAAGGTGACAGAGTGGGGTTTATTGCTGAGAACCTTGGCATTGGTAAAGGGCACAGTAATATAATGATGGGTACTTCCCAATTTTTTCTCATCGGGGGAACGGAATTAGAACTACAAAAACATTTTAGACTTGTACGTCTGAAATACTTTTTCCGTGAACAATGCATAGAACGCACAAGAGAGACAAGTACAACAGGTTTAAAACCCCAGTCTACTTTTACTCCATCCACCAATATGGTGAGCCCAGCCATTATAGCGTTTGAAAATAGGGTACCCAATGAAACCAGACCTATGTTAAAATCATCATCGTGATAATCTGACCAAAGCAGAGAGAGAGGAACTCAAAAAACCTGCAAAATAACCCAACTTTCAAAATAAAACTTAGCCAATAAGGTGCAGTGGGGGGGGGGGGGGTTTGGGGGGAGTATGGTTTATGGTCCATTGAGGGATACAGACAAGAGGCCCACAAACGTCTACACAACCCAGCCTTCTATAAGAAATGAGAACAAGATCTGACACGTTTAAAAGAAGCGATCTCTAGCCTCCCAGTCCATGCTTTCCTTGAAGGGTGGATCGACACTGATGAACATTTTTGAATAGGACCAATCCCACAATTCCAGCGTTCTACATCCTACCAAAAGTTCACAAGGATAGTACTACCCACCCTGATCGATCAACCGCCTTAGGCTCCCTTATCGATCGATTTAGTCTGACTTCTTCTTAAGACCATTCATACGGAAAATGTCATCTTTCATTAACTTTAGTTTAAAGCATTTATAAAGCGCTAAACCATGGACCCATGGGCATTAGGGTGCTGACAAACACAAAAAGCAAAAAAGCTTGCTGAAGGCATCTAAGGACAGAGCTGAGAGGAAGGGAGTAGGATTTAAGCAAACAGTCACGTGTTCAGTTTTCTTTTAAAGGTTTCCAAATTGGGCTGGTCTCCAAGGTCTGGCAGCAAGCTATACCAAACTGTATGCACCGAGATGTTAATAAGTTCCCCTTTCGGCCTTCCTGGTTCTACTTCGAGGAGTCATAAGAAGTTTGTTTAACTAGATCTTAATGATTGACTTTGGGCTTTCCCCCCCCCCCAATGAGTTGCTTCATGTAAAGGGGCATAGAGCCTTGGATGCATTTAAAAGTGATCACTAAAACGGTAACACACTCATGCCTCAACCGGAAGCCAGTGCAGTCTTCTTCTTGCATCCGACACATGAGCATGACGAGAGAGCCCCATCACAACTCTGACAGAGCCATTTTGTATGACCTGAAGTCTATTTCTTTCTGTTTTACTCAAGCCCACCAACAGAATGCAGTAGTAATCTAATTTTGGATGATAGCTCAGGCAATAGTCTCTGCATTGGCCTGGGTAATAAAAGGCCTGAGGTGGGACAAGAGTTTAATGTAAAAGGCTGCTGCAAAGACAATACTCCTTACACATGAGCTTTCATCGTAAGCTGCTGGTCAAAGATGACCCCCAAGGTTTTAACCTTCTTCAAGGGGGTTAACTTGACCTCGCTGAGTTGAAAGCTCTCGTATGACGAACCCAGCATAAGTAGCATCGGTTGCGAGCTGACGATCAAAAGCTCTGTCTTGCTCCTGTTGAGAAGTAGATTATTCACCAACATCCAATTCTCAATGGAGGAGTAAATTCTGTTCAGTTCTGCCTCATCTATGACATGAGTGCCAACCGCAGGGACTACGCACAGCGTATTGTCCGCATATTTGGTAAACATGATCCCCTCTTGGTCCAGCAGAGCAAAGAAGGGAACCATAAATATGTTATAGAGGCAGGGGAAAGACAAGCACCCTGCAGAACAACAAATTCAACAGGAATCGGGCGAGCCACTGCTTCCCCTGAAAAGACTCTGCTGCTCGGTTACTCAAAAAAGAGGCAATACAGCGTACTGCAGCCAAAGAAAAATTAGCTACTGCCTCCAACATGGTGATCAGAATGGAATGGTCTACCAGGTTGAAGGCAGCAGACAGGTCCAGAAGCATCAGCACCAAGACACTGCCCTTGTCCATCCATTCCAGTAAACTGGATTTAAGTTCTAATAGTGCTGTATCCGGCTCTGAAACCTGATTGTCGAGAATTAAGCACAGGGAAATTGTTAAGATGTAGGGCAATCTGCTCATACGTGACCCTGTCCAGAATTTTGAATAGAAGTGGCGTATTCATAAAAGGCCTATAGTTGAGTGGGACCTCCCAAGGGAGGCCTGTTATTTTTAAGAATAGGAGTGACAAGGGCTTGTTTTTTCGATCGCTGGGCACAAATCCTTCTATAAGTCAGGCATTGACAAACTTACAAAAAGCAGTCAATAGAGCAGGCGGGCATGTTTTAATTATTAAGGCTGAGCATGGATCGCCTTTGCAGGAGGTGACCTAGTTGATTAACAATGATTGAGAACTCATCCTCAGATATGGTGGAAAATTTGAATTGAAGAACAGAGGGACTTCTTATGAAAGGGTCCATCCCTGTAGTGTTGGAAATTGTCGGGTGCTCTTTTTTTCCTACGAACTAGGTCAGCTCTTATGGCCTTCACTTAGTTCACTTAGTCTGACATGGCATCCTGAATGTTCTGGCACCAGGCGACATCCATGTGACATTAATGACACAGCACAAATTATTAACACCTTGGAGCTAATTCAAATTGGTCAGAACCATCTGTTGGTTTCTTTTGATGTAGAAGCTTTATACACAAGTATACCGCAGATAAAGTGTGAGGGTCATGCAGGGGTATCTGGACCAATGCACCGATTCGTTAGAGACAGTCCCCACTGCTTTTGTGTTAGAATGCATCAGAATTGCATTAACCAAGAATTATTTCATTTTTTAAGCCAAGTTTAACAACCAACTACATGGCACAAGCATGGGAGACACGTTCGCTCCAGACATTGCAAACCTATATATGGACCACCTTGAACAGAGGTCTATTTATCAACTAATAATCCTTTTAGTCGGATGATAAATGGCCGATACCGTTACATAGACAACATTTTTATGGTTTGCACAAGTATGGGTACTCAATTAAAAGAATTCCTGATCTGGCTTAACAATCAAGACCCGTTCATTAATTTCACAAGGATATATGGCATGAAAATGATGCCTTTCCTTGACCTGCTGATTTGAAAATCAGACAATGGCACTTAGAGACAACACTCTTCAGAAAACCTACCGATAAAAATACGCTCCTTCGGTATGACAGTTTCCACCCGAGCAGCCTAAAAAAAAATAGTCAACATATCGGCCAGTTCCTGAGGGTCCATAGTAATTGCACCCTTGGAAACAATTTTGAAACAAACAGCAAGGAATTAAAAACATGTCTGAAAAATCGAGGCTATCCATCGAAAGTGGTACAGCAAGCTCATGAAAGAGCTAGGCATGCCAGACGGGAATTATGCCTAACCACAAAAGAAGAAATAAATACCATGGAAAGAATTACTTCTGTTACAACATACTCTCATCCGATCAGTAATAACTTGAGGAGAAGGATTTTGAAAAACTGGCACATAATACAAACACCAGATTTCACACCAGTGAAAGCAAGATTTTCTCTCAAAAGGCAAAAAAGTTAAAGGATACTCTGGTACACACATACCAGAATAGACAAGACTTACACCCTAGAAATAACAACACACTGTGGGGCCTGCCCCCTGTAGTGGGCCACTTCCAATGTGGTAGATGTTCAGTCTGCCCACTTACTAGCAACATGAAAACTGTGGAGCTCAAGGCCCACACCCATGTTTTAAAAACCTTACTGCATATCGGGAAAACAAAAAGACAAGTGAGGCAAAGAATATGCGAGCATCGGTCTTGCGTAAAAAACAAAGTAGATAACAAATCTTTGGTAACGCATTTGGTAACCCATTTTCTGAAGAAAAAACACAAACCATCAGCTATATCTTGGTTTGTGATACAAACCATTGCAGCCCCTATACGAGGGGGGAGACTGTGATCTTATGCCGAGGAAGGCAGAATAACAATGGATACACAGATTGGACACTGTACACCACACCATAGTTTAAATACATGTATAGAGTGGGGACTCTTCCTGTAACAGAACCATTCCCCTACCACACCTTAGGCGCCACAAGATGTTCATATTGTGTCCTAGCCGCTGACAAATTGAAAGGTTGTCCCAATTTCCTTTTTTTTCACAACCAAATACAAGAATTGTTAAACATCCTGACTAATACATGACTTTGAGGTATTGTAAACCAACCTTGAGAATATATGGTGAACACACAGAGGATTTGCTATTTCGGAAATCCATTAACATAGAAATAAAGAAAAAACAAACTGTGTAAGGATATTGTGGAGTGTGAAAATTCGTAAGATATTACACACGTACACACAACTATCAAGCACACCTAGAATCTACAAAATAAAATGTCCACGATAGACGCCACTAATGTAGAAGATTATTCCAAGATGGCAAACTTCACATCAGAGACACGTGAAGCTTCTTAGGCATAGCAAAATTAAATGAAAACCTGTGCAGTCCAACGACTGTGGTTCTGTACATCAGACGTAGCCTGAGGAGATAGATGTCCCTCGGAGACCAATAAGGTAATCAACGCAAGCTGGCAGTGCACTTTGGAGAGCTTGGTAATGAATGCCCTGGCATCATTTTCAAAATAAGTTAATATTGCAGCACTAATCGACATGCTGCAATTTTTGAATATGCGAGGGATGCCGGCACATCAGGCAAACTTTTATGTTATCGGACTAGGTTTGTGCATTTCGCAAACAAAAATCGGAAATAATGGTCACATACGCGCCATGATTATAGAATCAGGCAGTAGACTAAAATAGCCTACTGTGACATTCATATAAGCGTGCAGTGTTTCAAACTTTTATCATTTCAGTTCTAACGTTACACTTCCTCCCTAATGCAGAATACATCGCAAAATGTTTGAGGGCAACATTACAATCAGTATGTTTTGCACAGTTATCTCTGATCGAGTACACTTGCCATCAATCAGGTGAAATTCGAAATGTATATTTTCACTAAATGGCGTATACTGTGTAGAAAGGTAATTATGTGAGCGATATGTGCTATGTAAGAATTTAATTTCAAATATGTTTGACTTGTTGTTTTTAAATGAATATTCTATTCAAGGAATGTATACATGGTCAGGAATTAGAAGCGGAGGGACATCGATCAAAGGTGGTGGACCAGCTTGCTGGTGCGGTCGTTACAGAGAAGACCAGAGTTTCACGGAAAATCAAGAAAACCAGGGTAACTAACAAACAATTTCGTTTTCTAGAAGTGTTGTGGGCTGGTGTTTTCTTCATAACATGTTTTTTTAATTAAAGTGCCATCTACTGTATGTGTGATTTACATTGAACATGTTTTTACAACCCATCTCCTAGAGGCCGAGAAGGAAAAGAAGTATAAAGACACAGACAACAAATGAAAACAAAGATGCTGCTTGCCAAACAGATTTCACCATGGGGCAACTACTATTTGAGGCGTAAGGTGGTCCAGTCAATAAGCAGACTCGAGATGCTTATGTCCAATGGTCAGAAACTGAATTGAATGTGACCGGCGAAGCCAGCAAAGTGTTGTTGGACCATTGCTACAATGTGAGAACTCGACAAGATGAAGATGAAACGTAACATAATGAAGGTGCTTTTGAATTCCTTGCCCACTGTGATGCTGGAAATGCATTGGAGGGACAGGGCCTCCCTGTCCTTGTCCTGTAGTCCTTTGTCATTTGTGTTCTCTATTGTTTTCTGCCCAGGAGTCTAGTGCAGCTCTTCCTGTTTTTGGTTTGGTGGACAGACCCATGGGATACCCTTATGGCATCCATGGGTGAGGGTGCAACTTTGTGCCCCTAGTGTCTGTTTTTGGGCACCTGTGTGTGGCCCACAGGGCAGGGTATCGGCTGATGGCAGCTCCATGCTGAATTTGACTGGTGCTCCGAGTATCCTCCATTTTGGGATACCCAGGCCCTGCCATTGGAATCAGTCGATTCCTGATCGGAAACACGATGGCCACTGTGGCCTCTTGCTTTCTATTGCCTGTTACCTTGTTTTCCCAAAGTCCTGGGAAGCCCCGACTCTGTCCCTTCCCCCTGACTGGCTGTTGGGTGGAAGTTCCATATATGGTGTTGTTGTGAAGTCCAGGCCAGACTGGCTGGAGCCTTCCCTGTGACTGTTTGTTGTGGGTACACCCTGTGGGTGGGACCTGTGTGAATGGAGTGTGTGACCAATATGCACTTCTTGTTGTGGATGTCTGGTTTCTGGTATGAGATACAAAGACTGAGACAGCCCTGCCCAAAACTGGCATGAACGCAGTGTGTAGTGTTGAATGGCTGGGTACTTGTTCCAATCCACATTTATTGTTGTGAATGTCTGAGAGGGGAGGAGTATGGCCTAAATGCACTGTATACCTGATTGGCTGACTGACTGCATGAATGCTCTTCTGCATGATTGGCTGCTGAGTGTGACCCAGCAGTGTGGATGAGAGACAGAATAATATATCCGGGGACCTCTAACCACAATTGTTCAGAAGCCGAGTTGACACTTGAAGAGGAACTGAGAAGAACTGCTGCTGCATTTGCTTCGACCCGATCCGAAAGCGGTCTAGTCCGAGAGGACATGGTTAGGCGCCCTCTTCCCGTGCTCTAAGGGACCATCGAGCACCGCTAACTTTCGCCGAAGCTCCCTGGAAGTCAGACCCTCGAAAGGCTGCCGACGGAGACGGGGACACCGAGGAGAACGAAGTGAAGCACCCGGACATCGATGCTGTCGAAGTCCATTACCATCGACCAGGGTTGGGAGTATCGCCGTAACTGCTGGAGACTCAAAGCCGTGTTGCCCAGAAGAGGGGACCACTTGACGCTGTGCCGCCGACGACCAGACCGCCCGCTCCTTTGCCCAAGACTGTTGACTCAAAAGACTCCCTTGTCCGCACCGTTGACGGATTTATCCTGCCGGAGAAAGTCAAGGATGCCGACGCGCCGTGGAGAATCTGCTGGTGGGTTTCCTACCACCCCAAGACCACAAAGAATTTGACTCGACGCCCTTGTCGGGCCACAGTTCTTCAGAAACTCTTTGTGGTCCTGAACTATCAATCGCTGAGGTGCCCCGCAAACCTCATCCTCGCAGGACGTCGCCGACAAGCACCGCCTGGATCAACGCCGTGGTCTCGGCACCCTCAAACCTTTCATCGACACCGTTGACGCCAAGTTCACCTTCTTCGACGCCTCTCGACGATCCGTGGCTCCTGCTTTAAAGGGAGTCACTCAAGAAGGATCCATCAACGCCTTTTCGAAGAACTCTGCTCTACCAGGTACATTGAGGGGGTAGAAACATTATAGAAGGAAATAAGACTTATATAACAGTATATGGACTGGGCTTGTGTTATATCTTTATTTTACAGGTTTCCCAGGTGGGGGGATCCCCACACAGAACTGTGTCTAGTGGTAGGGGCCAGTATTCTGCCAATTGTTCTAACCAACTGCTTTCCTCCTGTCTATTGTTGGTTGCCTTTATTACGTGATCTGTGTGACATTTGACCAGAGTATAGTTGATGCACTTTAATGCGATCCGATTATTGTGGTACCACTTAGAACTGTATATATTTACCATTGTTGATTTTCTGAGCACAAAGTGAGTTATTGTGATAGTGTACATAACCAGTGTACATAACCTTGAATATTATATAAAGACTGTGTTTTAACTAATACAGTGGGCCTCATTCCACGGTAACCATGGTGCTATTAGCGCCACGGTTGCCGCCGGTATTTTACCATGTCCGCCTTGGTGGATGGCGGAATTACCGCCCTACTTCAAGGTGAGCGGGGGCGGTAATTCCCCATTCACCAAGGCACTTCCCCATTCCCATTTTTGCCCTTATAGGGCTCAATGGGAATGGGGAAGGAGCCAATTGCGGTACCGTAATTAGCACCAAGGTCCCCTTGTGGGCCCGTTCCTTAACGGCTGGTAAAACCAGCCGTTGAGGTCGGGTCCCGCAAATGGAACTCGTAAGGCGGTAAGGGTTTACCGGGACTGGTGCCCTTACCGGTACCAGTAAACCCTTACCGCATTCCGTGTAATGAGGCCCAGTGTGTGGACATTCCTCAGGGACTACAGTGTACTTAAGAACCAGCGTGCATCCCCTCCTGATAACCTAGGCCTTGATTGCTCATCCATTGCTACCGTAGTAGAGAATAAAGATTTTCCATAATAACTTACTAGAAATTCTTGATTCTATTAAAGACACGGAGGCGAGCATTATGCTTCTCTTTCTTTTATTAATATATAAATAGAAAGCTCAGCAGCAAGTGTTAATGCACCTTATTGAAAGCGCAGGGTGCGGCAGACAAAAGGTGCATGAAAAAACACAAAACTTAGTAATATTAACAAAGAAACAGTGTAAGTCCAAGAAGAAACTCCATTTCCCAAGATGCTTCAGGAAGGTCCAGCAAAGGGTCACTAACATGTGACTTAGTCCACCAATGAATAACTGGCTGTCCCTAGAAACAGTCATACAAATTATGTCACTTCCTCTTTCGAAAGCTGCGAACTTGAAACGGTGAAAAGAAAAAACTGTAGCTGAGGTCATCTCAAGACTGAAGCTGAAGCAGAGCTGACTAGGCGATCAGGAGGGCTTGTCTGAAGTCGCTGTCAGAGAAGAGAAAGTAACTAGAATTAGTTCATGCATCAGAGAACCCTAGTTCCCCTTACGGGGGTGGGAGAGAAATGGTGTGTTAAACTTGACATACATAAGTAAGTCCAATAAGCAGTAACATTCCCAAACAAGTCGCACAATTATTACCCAAAGGTGATAGCGCTGTTATTTCTCTTGCTGGGCGGGATAATGCTCGCCTCCATGTCTTTAATAGAATCAAGAATTTCTAGTAAGTTATTATGGAAAATCTTTATTCTATGTCAAGACCGGAGGCTCCCATTATGCTTGTTTAAAGCTTACTTACCACGATAGATGCTGGTTGTTCTAGCGGTTTCAGGTAGAATTCCTTGAATATTGATTCACCTGACCAATCCGCCATTCTCATGATATCTTCTAGGCGTACTCCGACCTGAAATGCTTTGGAAGCCATGGCTCCTCTAACGGAGTGGGCTCCGAAATGCAGGGTATCAATTCCTGCTTGCGTCAGAGTCCAGCGCACCCAGCGTGCTAGGGTTGGAGACGAAACTGGCTTGTGCGGTTTACGCAGGGCTATTAGCAGTTGCCCGTTAGGGGAAGTCCTAAGCGGGGCAGTCTGCTCCTCGTAAACTTTTAAGCATTTAACTAGGCAAAGCTTAGGTTGATCTTTGAAAGCGGGGTACGAAATAACCCTCGAGTTACATTTCGTTCTCCTGTGCAAATGGAATACCACTCCGTCAGGAGAAAAGGTCCTGCCCGCCAGATCGAGGGCTCTAACGTCAGAGACCCTCCTGCAGGAGACTAAGCAGAGCAGGGTAGTAAGTTTGCCTGACAAGGCAGTCCGAGACAGGTCCTTGTTATGCGGCCATGACAGAAAAAGATTCAGAACCTTGTTGACGTCCCAAAGCTTATCATAGCGAGACGGGGGCGGAATTGTAAGTCTTATTCCTTTAAGGAGTCTGCAGACTAGCTGATGCTCTCCAGCTGGAAACCCCTGAATGAGATCATGCCCGGCGGAAATGGCTGAGCGGTAGGCGTTAACCGTCCTATAGGCGAGACCTCTTTCAACTAATGAAGCCAGGAAATTTAGGATTTCCTCTATAGGTGCTGAAACTGGATGTGAACCGTTCCTACGGCACCAGTTACTCCAGGCGTTCCAGGAGTTAGAATATCTCTTGAGGGTAGCAGGGGCCCAGCTTTCCTCAATGAGGCTGATTGCCATGGCTGATATGCCGGGAATCCTCCACCTTGACCTGAAATCCTCCAGGCTGCTAGGTTCAGTGATCCGTTGAGGAGAAGGGGGTGACGCTGTCCTGACGGATCCAGAAGGAGATCTGGAAATTGGGGTAGAAGGATTGGAAAATCCGAAGAAAGTTCCAGAAGAACTGGATACCAGGTCTGAGAGGTCCAGACCGGGGCTATGAGGACCAGGTCCGTATGCTCCTGACGGGCCTTCGCCAGGGTCCTCGCTATCATTGTAAATGGAGGAAAGGCATAGTGAATCCCCTGGGTCCACTGCTGTAGGAATGCATCGGTCGCAGCTGCTGCTGGGTCCGGTCTCCAACTGTAAAAGATTGGTAGCTGGGAGTTGAGACGGGATGCAAAGAGATCTACGGACATGGGGCCCCATGTTCGCTGGAGGCAGAGAAAGACTTCTCTGTCGAGCTTCCAGTCGCTGAAATCTGTGGAGTGACGGGAGTGCCAGTCCGCCACTACGTTTGTGAGCCCTGGGAGATATTCCGCTGTCACTGAGATCTGGTGTTCCAGACAGAAATGCCAAAAGTCCTTGGCTAATTCCGCTAGAGGCCTTGACTTGGTCCCTCCCAGGTGATTGACGTACCGTACTGCGGAGATGTTGTCCATCTTTAGTAAGATACAACAACTCACTTTGTCTCTGGCAAAGGAGCGCACAGCGAATGAGCCGGCGAGAAGCTCCAGACAGTTTATATGCATTTTCAGCTCCTGAGGTGACCAGAACCCTCCTGTGGCTACAGAACCGCATCTCGCTCCCCAACCGGAGAGACTGGCGTCTGATTCTATGATAATATCGGGGGTGGATCCGAAAATGGCTCTGCCGTTCCAAGCTTCCATATGAGTGAGCCACCAATTGAGCTCTGTGCGCGCAGAGGTCGACAGTGTCAGACGTTGAGAGTAGGAGAGGCTCCGTCTCAGATGCTGACCCTTGAGCCTTTGCAATTCTCTGTAATGAAGAGGACCGGGAAAAATCGCTTGGATGGAAGACGACAGGAGACCGATTACTCTTGCCAATTCTCGAAGAGATATGAGGTCTCTTTGTAGAAGTCTGCGGATCTCCCTCCGTGTCGCATGTATCTTGGCCATGGGAAGATGAAGTTGCGAGTTCAAGGTGTCCACCAAGAATCCGAGAAATTCTAGATTCTGGGATGGACAGAGTACAGATTTCTCCCAGTTTATGAGGAAACCAAGACTGTGCAGTAGGTCGATGGCTATTCTGGCCTGATGCATTACTAGGGCCTGAGAATGAGCCATGAAGATAATGTCGTCTAGATAGACTATTAATCTTACTCCCAGTTCTCTCAAGCGAGCTACTACGGGTCGCAGAAGTTTGGTAAAGGCCCAAGGCGCTGAGGAGAGCCCGAAAGGTAAACTTGTGCACTCCCAGTCTTGGTTTTTCCAGGAAAATCTGAGATAGCTTATGTGGGCCTGGTGGATAGGAACTGCTAGGTAGGCGTCCTTCAAGTCCAGGCGCACAAGCCAATCGTTTGGCCTCAGGATGTCCCTGAGCATGTGTATCCCTTCCATCTTGAAGTGATGGTAGACAATGAAGTCGTTGAGAGCTCTCAAATTTATAACTGGACGTATTTTCTGCTTCCTGCGAACCAAGAATATGGGATTGAAGAACCCACCTTGGCTTGAGCAGGGGCGAATCGCTTGTTTTAGATGTAGACTGCGTATTTCGCCCTCTAACGCTTCCTCGTCTGCTATGGACATAACTAATGGTGCAGGACGAGTGGTTTGATGAGGTTGAGCGAAAAACTCTAAGCGCAGGCCGCGCGCTGCGTCCCTGATCCATGCATCTCCTGATAAGGAGTCCCATGCCTGTGCAAAAAGAGCTAACCTCCCCCCTACGGGTGTCTGTGGCGCAGGCGCTGCTATGGGTACACTGACCTGTAGTTTGCTGTTGGGCTGGGTATCTTGCACTTCTTCTCCATCCACGACCTCTTCCCCGCCCTCTTGAGGGGAAGAAAGTGTCTGAGCGGTCCTGCCAAGAATTGTATTGGTCCCGGGATTGCTGAGGTCTTCGATCAAAGGCGAAGCGGCCGGAGGAGCGACCTCTGCCTCGTCCGGCCCTGGAGAAAACCTTAGTAGCAAAAACCCTTCTGATGGAGGCTTGAGCCTTATCCAAGGCTGTAAAGGTGCCGACAAATTTCGACATTTCTTTCATGAATGGGTCTCCAAAAAGCAGACCTTGGGCTGCTGCTCCTGATTCTGTATCTGCTAGCTCGGTTAGTTTGCCGTCAATTTTGTATAAAATACCTTTACGGCGTTCAGCGGAGATGGCGCAACTGGCATTACCCAGTAGACAGAGGGCTCTTTGCGCCCAACCTGAAAGAATTGTTGGATCGATGGGATCGCTGGAATCGATGGCCGCCTCGGCCAGGTCCATGATCTTGGCTAGAGGACCAGTAATGTCCAGGACTCTGTCCTGACAGGACTTCCAAGCGCGGTCGATACCCTTTTTCGGGTCTTTCACATTCTTTCCTAGAAATGTTATCATCTTGGAGTCTAGCTCCGGGGTGAGGGCTACTTTTCCAGGAATATTGGGACGGGGGCATTCTGCCTTTAATTTGGCCCTTACTTCTTTATCTAGAGGCTTGCGGAGTCTGTTCATAATGTAATTGGTTGTTCTGGACGAAGGTTCCCAGTCAGAGGATCTGGGGTGCACAAGATCTTCTGGAGCAAACATCCCGCTGGAAGTGGGGAGTTCCTCCGTTACCTTCTTGGGGATGGGGACTGCCACAATCCCAGAGGTAGAGGGTCGCGACCCTATAGTCTGAGAATCCTCATCAGAGGACGAAAGGGGATGGTAGTTATCATAGACCCCTCTATCTTCGTCATCAGTGCCCTGTTGTTCTCCCTCCGGGCTTGAGGGTCTAATGCCCCTGTTGTCTTCCTCGGGGTAAGAGGGTCTTTCGAGGGAAGGGGGGTCCTTCCTGTCCATGAAGGCTTTTTTAAGCCTGGAGAAGGCGTCTGAGACGGCAGCGGTGGCAGGAGTAGGCTGGCTCGGGGGGGTCATGGAGTCTTTGCTCCTACGAGCCGGAGTACATCCCCCATCTATAAGGTGCTTTCTTTTGCGGGTTTTCTTTCTCCCAGTTTGGGAGGTCTCTTGAAGATGCTCCTCCATACTTTCTAGGCGCTGCTGGATAGGCAGGAGCATTTCAGATACTGCCTTCTTGATGGTGGTCTCCACTGAGGATCCCAGCACCTTTTTGAGGCTATCTGCCATTGCCACCTCATCTATGTGATACTCTTCCTCCTCATGATCAGACCAATCCTGATCTGCCTGGGGAAAGTACTGAGCTGCCATAGTTAATTTCAAATGCACCTTTTTTTTTTTTAAATATAAATGTTCTTTGTGGGCAATAGACAGCCTTCTCTCAGCCCACTCAAGTTCAGAAGGAATGTGTGAAGCACGATACCTTACTGAAAGGAAATCAATCTATTTCTCTGGAAGTTATGAGACTTCCTTCGATGCCGTTTTCTTTCTTTTTTTTTTTTTTTTATGCTTCTCAGCTGTTGAAGGAAAGGAAAGGGGCTCGCAATTGCAGCTGGCGCTCGCTTTCAAAATCCGTTGAAAAGACAACGGAAATGACAAGCGAGCGCCAGCTGTTTGAGGAAAGGACTCAGGGAGCAGAGGCTCCCTCTAGTGGCCATGAAAGGCCACCGCAGCGAAGTGCTCTCCGTGTGCGGCCTTCCCGGGCTCTGTGGGAGTGAGAGCGATCCGGAGGCCGCGCACGGAGGGGTGAATAAATTAAGAAAGGCCGCTCGCGAACGCGAGGGCTCCTGTCAGTAGCAGCGATCCTCTCGCGGCAGCGGAGCTGCTAAAGCGGAGGATCGAGTGAAAACTAACAAACAATGAAGCGCGTTACGCGCGCGTATATATTATAGTAACGAGGTTAAATATGTAAATATCATTAATATTATTAAAATCTATTTAAATGTAAAATTTTTTTTTTTTTTTTTTTTAAAAATGAACAAGGAGATAAAAATGGGTACTTATCTTTGCTGTGAGCAGCAAGAAAGAGGAAGTGACATAATTTGTATGACTGTTTCTAGGGACAGCCAGTTATTCATTGGTGGACTAAGTCACATGTTAGTGACCCTTTGCTGGACCTTCCTGAAGCATCTTGGGAAATGGAGTTTCTTCTTGGACTTACACTGTTTCTTTGTTAATATTACTAAGTTTTGTGTTTTTTCATGCACCTTTTGTCTGCCGCACCCTGCGCTTTCAATAAGGTGCATTAACACTTGCTGCTGAGCTTTCTATTTATATATTAATAAAAGAAAGAGAAGCATAATGGGAGCCTCCGGTCTTGACATAGAATCTTGGCTGGGGTCCTCTGTGCCTATCCTCTACCATATAGAGAGCAGAAGTACAGACTCCCCCTCCAGTCTTTACACAATCTACACCCGCAAAAAAAGGTCCACCCAATAAACAATGGACGTTGATGGTTTCTCCAATTCGTGTGCAAATAACACAAGCTGAACAGACTGAAGCTTCAACGCAATTGAACAAGGAATTTGCCAAAGATCTTGACTACAGTATGTCTACTTTGGCCGGTTTGTCCACCACAGCTGAGTCACAAACTACAGTCATGCCGGACGATTGGCTAATTAAGGAGCACAAAAATACATTGGATTCGACAGCTGCCTGGTAGAGATTATACTGATGCTGAAATGTGTCCATCCAGTGGGGGGAAAATATGCAGGGAGCCGTTGGTGAATGTGACTTGTGTATTACAATGCACTAACCTGAAAATCCAAGCCACCTGTGCCCACCTCCATGATACATTTTCATGGTCCGCTCAACCGATGCTGGGCAAAGTGCCTGCTGGAAATCTACTGTGTTCAGCAGCTATAATTTTCAGTGGTTCCACTTTTAGTAAGTTGTCCAGTTTGTCAATTTGTGGGACTTCAGTACCTTGCTAAAACCCAGTACTACAAATATCAAAGAGAATTTTTATTCCCCACCATTAGTCAAGCCTGGAAAATTGAATAAATGACAATTGAAAGGACATTCTCTGGCAAACGGTTCAGGCTAGCTGGCGATGGACAGTGTGACAGCCCTGGATTTTCAGCAAAGTACTGCACATTCCACTTTAAGAACATGGAAACTAAAAAAATTGTGAGTTTGGAGGTCGTGCAGGTGTCCGAATGCAAATCCTCAGTGGCCATGGTTTCATAAAATCCCTCGAACATCTTCAAATCGAGGGGAATGCAAATAGACCTCATAGCCACTGACAGACATGTTTCAATAGCCAAGGCCATGCGAGAGCAGTTTCCAAACATTGGCCATCAATTTGATGTATGGTACATTGCCAAATCAGTAAAAAATAAAAAACAGCTGCTGGCAAAAAAATTAAAATAAAATTTTTAAAAAAAGGGTAAAATATTTTACAGTGGTCCCAGTCTTTCAGCAACCATCTTTGGTGGAGCTCCAAAACTTGTGATGGGTCTGTGGAAATTCTACTTGAAAAATGGCACTCATTGATGCACCACTCTTCCAATGTTCACTCATGGACAGAGAACCAACATTTTCACCAATGTGCACATGGATATTTATCGGAGGAACAGGAACGCAAGAAGAAGTGGTTGGTTCTTTCTTCACTCCCACACAAAACTCTTCAGAAGATCGTGTTCGATAATACTCTTTCAAGAGACCTGAAGGGACTCACAGAATTCTGTCACACCAGAGATGTGGAGGTATTCCACAATATGTGCCTTAAGTACAGGCCCACAATATGTGCCTTAAGTACAGGCCCAAGAGGCTGCATTTCGACATAGACGGTGGGCAATCTCAAACACTAGCGGCATTAGCGCATAACGAGAATCTAGGCAGAGAACAATCGAGAACTGCAGGAAACTTTGGAATGCTTCGGTACACGATGGCCTTTGCAAAACTAAGCAAAAAAATGCATTGCAAAGCCAATATACTAGGAAATGGAATTCGATTTTGTGAAAGATCTCACTTTGACTGTGTTGGCCATGCATACTCATGGACTCGATCCTGATTTTGTTCCTAGGACACATATTGCCACAAAATATTGCAAACGAGTCCTGTCCACCTCATTGAACAGTTGACTTCCCGGTATAAATGATTAGCAGCGGTATGTGCCACAATGTTTGTACATTGTATATGAACAATGGAAATCTATTTAACTTGAATTTCAAACCTATTCAAAGCATTAAGAAGTATTAAGCGTCCAAATTGTCCTTTCAAATGTATCCTCTTCATCAATTTTATTTTGCAAGAAGTACCTGTTGGAGGATGCCATACAGTTCAACTCTGTCTTTCCCCCCTTCCCACTTTCGGCCAGCTCTTGTGGGTCCTTCACTGGTCAGGGCACAGGAGGGTCAGATGGGTATCTGCATGAAAGCAACTGCGTGGTCTGCAGTTGCCTTAGCATGGATGTGTCCAAATAGACAGAATAAATACGCGTCCCACTAGGGAATGAGACGTAAGTTAAATAACAAACTTGGCATGCAAGAACTAATGACTGTAAGCAAAACACTGAATGCAAGGGGGCTGTTGGTGTGAAATAGGTGCATTCTGACCTATATTTTTATGGGGGTATGTGTTAGGAGTCGTTCCTTTCCGGTGCCTTATCAGAATGGAAGATCTTTGATTTGCGGGCTTTGGAGTCTTACGATTTCAAACACAGTGGCGATAGGAGGTTAGTGTTACCAAAATATATGAGCACTCTACATTAGGTATATGGTAGGTGAATTGGGGGTGTTGCGGGGGTAGGGTCTGGTGACCAGATGCGTTCAAAGGGAATAGGGGGCATGGGTTCAGGGGACCACGGCCTGGCAAGGAGGGCGCCAGAGATGGCATGAGTCGGTCAGCAGAGATGGATGGGGCTCTAAGGTTGGAGCAGGCCTTGGTCTCACATTCTTGGATGAGCACATTTTGTCAGAGCTTGATACAAGTTGCTTGCAAAGATGAATAGCTGCATTTCCGTGAGAACAGGAGCTGCGCTGAGCTGACAGAGGACAGAGGTGGTGGGGGCAGGCTGTGCGTGGGGCTGGGAGAGGGAGAGTGAACATTTCGCCAGAGGGGCAGAGGGCCTAGAAAAAGATGGCGTTTGGAAGGACACAAATGAAGTTCAAAGTATACACATTAGCACAGCGTTAATACACTTATATGAAACATGGGTGATGCAAATAGGTACAGGAGGGGCAGAGATGTCTCCCACCTTAGCTCATATGTCATCTGCCCGGTACGAGAATGTTAAGGGGGGGCGGGATATGCCACCCGTCTTCCAACATGTTAGTGCACAGGAAGTTCAGTGGAGATTGAAGGGCACGTGGATGTAGGACTTGTCAGTGCCCTGCATTACCCGCAGAGCACATTCCTCCGCGAAAATACGCGCATACGTGACAATGAGAGGACTCTAACTGGAAATGTTGCCCTAAAATAACTAAATCACTATCAATATAGATGAGTAAAAAAGGTATACCATAGGGCGGCATTGGAGGATGTCGGCAAACAATTTGTTTGTTTTTTTAACATATTTTGAATGCCACGTCGGACGGCCGGGTTAATCGCTCCCATGGAGTGAAGGTCACTGCATTTGATGTTGCTTGTGGGCAAGTTAACACTGATGCTTCCTGTACAGTATGTTTTTGATTTGTGGCTTTCCTTCACCAAAATGAAACTTAGCATACACGCTCCTAAGAAGGTTCAATAGTTGTTCGTCCTTGGAAGAATGGGAGGATTTGCTATGGATTGAAGGATGGGCGGTGTGTAATACCTGCAAAAGTTATAAGGTTCACCCTTTTAAAACTGGACAAAGGAACTGTAATTTAATGTCATGACACCGTTGATCTGAGCGGACACTGCGTTACGCCAAGAGAATGGAAATACCAAATATAATTGTCAAGATTAGTCAGGTGAGTACAAAGGCAGCGAATATGGCAAGGGAAATGTGCACCCAGGAACTACGACTCAGGTATGCTAGAACCCAGGAGTCCAAATAGAGTGTGACATCAAAACCAATATATGAAAAGGGATGTGGGGTAAGCACCTGACCGCGAGGAAAGTCGGCAAGCGCCTTACCCCCAATTGCTGTTACAGGTACTGACAGCGCTAAACCCACGTGGAGGGCAAGCAATGACAGGATCTGTGTACTAACACTCTTGATGGTATTACATAAGGGAACTTAAGAACTGTACTCACGAGGACGAGATAAACCTCTTGAATGTCAGCTAGCCCACGAATCCTGTTGAAGAAACTGGGACCCCCAAAGGCTAGAACAGCAATGGAAGGAAAACTAAATACCCAAGTGGGAATAGTGTGTACAAAATAGTGAGGAAAACATAAGCATTCACACAGGAGCTAGCTACTACCGCACACCACACCTAATAATCAAAGGGAAAATAAATGCAGAAGTGCAGTGGAAAACATGGAATGGATCCTCTAGAAAGTAAGGATCAGGAGCGGGTAAAAACGAAATAACCTATGCAAACTTCTCCCTACCCCTCCAAGGAAAAGACAGGAAACTAAACTAAGAGGAAGGCTAAGGCAAATGGGTAACAGCAGCAAAGGACAGAGTCAAAGAAATATAGAACACAGACAAACTGGGCTGCATCTAAAAGGGGAAAGCACTGAGAATTGCTGCCTGCAAACAGAGGAAGACAAAAAGGGAAATCAAGGGAGCAGAAATCAATTAGCGCATGAATCCGAAATTCAGGGCGGAGGAAACAAGAAAACAGGAACAAGGAAGTAGGTACAAAGGCAAGGAACCAGGAACCAGGGACTAGTCAAAAACAGGAACACTGCAAACGATGACCAGCGCTGGACTGAAGTAAGACTGAGGCTTTTAAAGCTGCTTAACGAGCACACGCCTCGGGTGTGCTGATTGCTGCACCTGCCGCCACAGCTGTTACCTATCCTCCACCCAACCTTGTGTTGCAAGGGTGGAGGTGGAGCAGTGGGCCAGGCATTCTGGGAAGCATAGTCATTGGGTTAAAGAAGCATGCTGGCTGCCAAAAACCTGGAATGGATCCGGAAGGGAAGTAGCTGGGAAAATAGGGATTTAGCGCTCCCAAATCATCCCAGCACTGTAGCATAAAGTTCAGAGGAAAAGTCCAGTAGGGAATAAACCCCAAATCATGCCCCCAAATAGTGGGAACGGGAGCGAAGGGAGCGAGTCGTGACAATAATTTACGTTTTACTGTAGACGAGTTTATAGACAAACAAATCAAGGTTTCATTTTCTGACCGGTACTGCTGGCTTACATTGTAATGGGTTGTTGGTTGGGGCATATTGCGACGACACGCAAACACAACCTGTATGTATTGGTCTTTGTCCCGGGCACATGGGCAGACCAGCACCGAAATGCATGGAATCCACGTCTGGGTTCCCCCAGGTTCCACCAACGCCAAGTTTGTTGCTAATATTCTGTTGTAATGCCGTCTATGTGTTGTTTGAATTCTTCTGTCAGCTTCCGCACCCACATCCCATTGCGAGCTAAACATACTCCACAGCACTAACCTCTCAAGCACATTGTAGACTCCACTTTCCACAATGGTTTCTCTGCGTTTCCATTGTTTCTGGCTTGTGTTCATTATTAGGTTTCACCCGGTGCAGAATTAAAGGGCAAATGGATACATTTGAATAAAGAACGGTTACTGAGATATACCTCTGTTATATTTTCTACACAGCTACATCCTTCCTTTCTGCGAATGTCATAGTTTCCAGATACCCAGCGAGGGGTTCTTCAACAGACAGTCGCAGATGCACCTAAATGGCTGACTTACAATTATGCTGATGTGGGACGATCGTCCCGGACCGATATGCCCTTTGGCGGTACCAGAGACAAGGAGCAACCCGACATAGTTTATGGTGGTCTAGCAAAAAGCTGATGCTGAAGCCTTGCGATTCGAGGTCCTTCCAATGCGCTTCTACCGAAAGGAACACTGTGCGTCATGATAAAGATTTGATGTTTGAAAATAACGAAATTAAAAATTTGGTTGTATATGGAAATTGGCGGATGTTCTCGGAGCGTTTATTGTGAAATAAAAGCACATTATAAATTGCAGAGTATTGGTGTTTCCTTTAAAATGTGTGTTTTCTATTCCGATTTGGCACGCATGGTGCTGCGAGAGGATGTGTGTGTTGATATTAAGGGTTCTGCATCAACTAACGTTAAGACGTAGGTGATGACTGGGCGCGTTTGGCTTCGCTGACCACTAACGTCATGAAAATAGATGGTTAATATCGGGAGGAATAGTGATGTCAGCTTCAGGTGCGGGGGATATGATTTAGTGCCGCGAGGGCAGTTCAACTTAGGGCGATGCGGCAACGGATAAGATTAGCGCAGGATGGCTGCACCCCGCTGCTTCATTTTGCATGTATAAAAGTGAGGAAAACTAAGGTAAGGTGCATAGGAAATGTTTTTACGATCAATCACACTTTGCATAAAGCCACATGCCCGAACGCTCGGGACAATAACATTTTTGAGCGCACTCTTCCTTTAATACCTCTCAGAAAAGGAATCCCTTGAAGAAGAGATAATAGTGCGAGTCGATTCAGGGCCATATCACGAGTTTCTGCTATCACACTTTCCAAAAGCACCGACAGTGATTCCCCTTGAGGCCACGAAGGACAGTCTCCCATGGCATAAGATAAGTTAGTCGGCCCCATAGGAAAACGTTAAGGGGTCCTTCCCAAATCTCGCCTCTTCACTTGGCTACGTTATCCCGGCCATGCACTCGACTGTCGCAGCCCTACTAGGTTCTCCAGAAGGCTGTGGGTGAATTGCATTATTCACTCATGAAAGCAATATAGGGTCCAGCACCATTATATAGTCTGTCGGTGTGACAGGGGCCCCTTCAGCTGTTTTTTCTTTTTTTAAAGACCCGTCGCCCACCCACGTGGCCCTTCAGTTTATTGGAGCCAGAGCCAAAGCCAGGATCTCTTCAATGGAGTCCTCCTCCGACACTTGTTGAGTGAAGACATTAATTACTTCACAGGCCAGAGGAGATTATGGGTTCCCTTTTTGCCTCCGTGTGTAGGTCCTTGTATCAAGGCCCCTTGCAGGCCAGTCTGCTCTTGTACCTCATCCTGGGCTAGTGCGGCCCGAGTTCCCTCAGTCTCCTGTTTGTCCAAGTCAATGCGTTATCTGCTTCCCTTGTTTCCGTCCTGGACCCCAAGGTCCCGCCAAAAGCTCATGCATTATGGGCAGCAAGAAAGTCCTGCGCCGCCACATGCATTCAGACATTATCAAATTTAAAAAGCAGAGATTCCAATAGGGCTGTGTTGCGCTTAGTCTCACTTTGCAGGCCCTCATAAAGGGAGCCCTAAAACACAGAACCCGATTAATTTCTGTACACAGATCTGCCTTCTCAGCCTGTAAGCCCCCGTCCAATCTCCTCAACACTGCAGATAGCCTCCTTGGGGGGGGGGGAAGCGGATTGGGTGACGGCCGGGGAAGAGGCAAAAAAAAGTCTGTGCCTTAGTTTTGACCATTCTGGGCTCTGAATGGTGAACAATCCTGAAGGTCCCCCCCCAAGCCTGCAGGAGTGTCTTCCATGTGTATCTCCTGATTGATGGTATTACTAATCCCTCCACGTGAACCGCTCCCTGCAGTCTGCCCAGGCCACTCCAATACTGGATAGCCGACTGCCCACATTGTCCACCACCTGAGAGGCTGGCGATGTCTCGGTGGATTAATGGTTTCACTTATCTTGTATGATAAAGGGGCTTCTTGTTGTATCTGTTGCACCCTATAAGCCTTTATCCTCTCATGGTCTTCCGAGATTACTAAATCCATACTAGCCAACTGCACTGATGGGAGTAAGGGAGTCAACTGATCCTAATGGCTATTTGCTTTGACCCCTGCCTTGGTGCCTGCCTGCATTTAGGCTCCGATTATAGCCTGCTGTTGCACACTAAGCACCTCTCCCATACTTGGTGAACCTTCCACCTGTTCAGTCTTTAAAGGCAGATTTATTGGTGTTAAAGCCTTGCCGGGCATATTAGTTGCTGGTGTCTGTGGAAAGAAGGACGAGATGGACTTTGAGCCCACATTTTTCCATTTCTCTTTTCCTCTTTTTCTTTTCTGCCACTGGCCCCGGTGACAGGGGGATTGCCTGTGTTGGTGCAAACGGAAACTCTGTGGGAGATGAAGGGAAGAGGAAAGAGGGACGCAGTCAGCATTTACACATCAGAGAGTAAGCAGAGGAGCAGCAGATAGCCCTCCCACTCTGCGGTTCATAGATCATAGTTGTGACACTCGGATGTGGAGTAGTTTGCTAAAGCTCCCCAAACTTAGTTCTTACCGTCTGCATAGTTTTGAACGTTCCGATGGCGGTCTGCCTTCACTGGTCTGGCGTTGATCGACTGCCTCGGCCTCCTCCTACCTCCAGCCACCAAACACAAAACACACAACCTGCATGCCGCCTCTGTAGCTGTCAGGGCTGGGCAGATTGGCAGCACGTCATGTAGGAAACTAGTGTCCCACAGTCACCAAAGCCTTGTGAACCCTTTCTATAAACCTTGTATACTGTACATAAGGAGGATGTTTCATCCCTATTGTAGGCAAAGTATGCAGGGACTAAGAAACATCAAGAGACCACAAATCCCAGCAGGCCGTGTGCTTCGCAAGCCAGCTGGGAGGAAAATATCTGCACGCGGGCAACGCCCAACGAACAGCGCATGCACGAACCGCGCCCACGCTTCCCCGCTTGCTATTCCGGCTTCAGTGGAGGACGGACGTGTTTCCCAGCGCTCCGCTCAGGGCCAGCCTTCGCGGGGCACTTCGCCCACCTGAACTCACAGGCCCCGCGCCAACTTGAGATAAGTGCTTCTGCTTCTTACTATTAAATCCGCGTGCAGGGAGAAAGACTAACGAAGCGGCTGAGGTCGCGGTGCATGCAGACTTAGACTTAGGATTCAGCCGGTTTGGACCGCAACGTATGGCTGAACAATAACCCGCATGCAGAGTGCTTATGTGGGGATGACTGAGGGAAACGTTCGGGTGAGGCAACCCGACTCGCACAGTTTCAAGTCTCCTACGGAGGCACGTGTGCGGAACCACGGGTGAAGACAACCCGATCCGAGCACACTCTGAGGGTAACGTTCCGGGTGAGGCAACCCGACACGTACAGTTTCGAGTCTCCTATGGGGCAGGGCAGGAGGCCCGTGTGCGGAAACACGGGTGAAGGCAACCCATTTCGAGCACACCACCGGGTCACGTAGTGCTTTGGGAGCACAAGTCAGTGCTAGAAGGTGTAGTCTGATCTTGCACGTGCTCATTGTATTTTTGGTATTTTCCAGCGGAGCTTGCTACGAACTTTCGGGGACTTCCCATGCCACGTCAAGGAGAACAAGCTCACGACCCGCAGCTAAGTACATTTCTGGTTCCTTACTAAAGTATTGTCTAAGCTGCCAAGTACCCTGTATGACAAGAAATATCGTGTAATTGCGCACGTTAGCACAGGCTTTTGGTAACTGCAGAGAGAAGGCAGTCAGGAATATAAAGCTCATGCTAACACTGTTTTGGTGCAATGGTTGTGGTTAGAGCTCCAAGAAAAAGCTCCTGCAGTGGTTCCAAGCTCCACTACAAAGGCTCCTAATAACTGGTTATGGTATGACTGGATTGAATGAGTGGGCGGAGAACTCACCACGAGAACGACCAGTGGATGGGGCGGCAGGAGCCGAGGAGCATTTTTCCCTATAATTCCCATTCCCATCCAGAACCTCTCCCTAAACCTTTTCCCGGTGAACCTACAATCCCTTACTCATCCATTCAGCGGACCCTAACCCTCTTTCCCCGGCGGGTTGCGGTAGCCTGAGTTTCCTATCAGGTCCAGGTGCCAAGACCCTACGGGGAGGCAGGAGTTCGTGCTGCCTCTGCGCCGGGCAAGTTTGAAGACGCCTTGACAGTAGCCAATAATCACCGCTGATGGATGAAATCAGCAAGACGAAGACAAGACAGGAAAGCACTGCAAACTGCAAGCCCGCTCTGAACAGAGCAGGCTTGCAGGAAGCCAGCCGGTGTAATGTCTCTTTTTGCTATGTGTCAGAAAATCCTATCCTGCTGACTGAGCATGCTCAGTCATTACTTAACGGATAGGATTTGTTGACACCAGGAATGTGGTGTGCCTGTCTTTCTGGGGTCCCGGGGGTGCAATACGTTTAACTTTAGAAGAGCCAGGCTCTCTCAAACAGAATACGGTGAAGCCGTGTCACTAGCAACTCCAAAACGTACATAAAAAGCACAAACCCAGCGGACAAAGGAACCTGAACCCAGCGGATGTGTATTTCAACTAAGTGCATTATTTACGTTATAATAATGCACTTAATTCACATACACGTACATATTTGTGAAAAGTCCGGCTGACTGCGCATGCATGCGCATACTCAGCGCGTGTATGGAAGCCAGAATTGAATACACTATACAATGGGGACCTGCACTGGCACAGCAGCTCCATGGAGAGACTGCCTACACACGGGCTGTGCCCAGCAGTAGCCCCAGCAGTAGCCCCAGCCCTTCCAGCTCTGGTGATCGCATTGGGCCCAGCAGTACCCCCAGCCCTTCCAGCTCCAGTGATCCCATTGAGCCAAAGCCTGGATACACTACACGGTGGGGACCTGCACTGGCAGCAGCTCCAGGGAGAGCCCACCTATCACACTATCACACAACCTCAAAGGATAGGATTTATTGACAGCAGGAATGTGGGGTCCCAGGGGTGCAGTTTCTGTAACTTGATGTGAGCCAGGCTCACTGAAGTAACAGAACAAAGTGAAGCCCTGTTAAGAGAGACTCAAACCAAATGGCCTCACGCTGCACTGTGAAGGCGTGGGGTGGAGTGTGCCGAAAGCTGATGCCTTGCTTTCCCCTAAAAGCAGTGCTTAAAGGACACGCCCACCCTAATAATCATGCCCACCCCACCCCACCATCTTCCAGCACTCCACCTAAACACATATCGTGCACCTCAGCACAGAATACCACCCACCCTGGTTTGCTCCATCTCTACAACCCACACCCTCAAGCTCACCTCATCAATGAACTATCCAAGCACTCTTGCCACCCGCCACAACCCTAACTCACCGCAGCACAACCGCTCACGCCACCCAACCTCCCCACACCACCCACATAGCCCACCCACGCTACCTCGGCCCGCTTCCTCACCAACATCACCCCAGCCATCCTTAACCCACCACCTTGCCCACTCCATCTACTCACCAAAGCTAAACTCTCTCTTACCTCATCACACACATCCTTACCGCACCACTGTACCAAACATGCACAGATCCTAACTCACCACAGCCCACCACCCATTCACCTTACCTCACACAAACACACCCACGCCATGTCGTCCCAGCATGCTCCCCATCCTGGTTTGGCTCAACACACCAACCTGCACAACAAACAAAACTTACCCCAGAACACCTCAAACGACCCAGCCTACCTCATCCCCAGCACGGTATAGTCATTCCATCTCACCGACTCCCACTGTAGCTTGACACAGCATACCTCCCAGCAACCCTTGCTCGCCCCAGCACAACATCAACCAATCTAGATGACCCCAGCAGCTCATACTCCCACACTAGATTACCCCAGCAGCTCATCCTTCCACACTAGATCACCCCAGCAGCCCAACCTCCAGTATATGCTCACCCTACCGCTCACCCTTTCATCCTATCTCACTGAAGCACTCCAAATGACCGTGAAACTTAACAGCACCCCCTTTACTCAACCACCCTAGCATGCCCTGGCCTGCCACTCATTAACCCAGTCGAGGTCCACCCAGAATCCCAAACTTTCACTAGCCCCTCAACCACCCCTTGTTGACCCCAGCTCATCTACTTCACCCTAGCACCCCATCTTAGATTGTCTCGTCACCCTACCTACTCCCGAAACAAACCTAGCCTAGTTTACCTTAGCACTGGAACCCACTCACTCTAGATCACCCCAGTAGTGAATCCCAACCATACGATACCCCAGTCCTATGTCATGTTATGTTACTTGGCATTTATATAGCGTTCTATATATCATTGGCATGACCTCAAAGCGCTGGTAGTTTGAACGCCCTCTGCAACCGTAGTTCTGGTCAATAACGTACCTGCCTCAGCTTTGCCCTTCCTCCATCCATCCATGTACCCTAGCACATGCCAGCCTAAAGCTCACCACACCCAACCCCACCCCCACCCCACTTCACTTCATCCACCTAGCCTGTCCCAACGACCTAACCTCTCCCTAAACCCTCACCCAGAAATCTCAGACCACCCACAATCACCTCACTAATACACCTAATTCCACCCAACCACTGCCTCCCCTCAACCAAACCAACCCCCCACATCACCCCATCTACAGCACCCACCCAACCATGTCACCTGCTCACCCAACCTCATCACATTAGCTTGCCTCATCCAACATAATATCACCCCACCAACTCACTGAGCCCAGGACCCCTCCTACCTAGGCTAACAATAGCACATACGCTTGAGGACCCTAGCACAATACCCACCTACCCTAGCTCATCCAGGCACAACAACCCATTTTTCATAACTAGCCCAGGAACACCAAAGTTCACCCCAACACCCCACTCACACATGTTGGGCCACTTCAAAGTAACACACCACGCACCCAACCCAGCATGCCCCAGCAACCCACCCAGAGCTCACCCCAGGAGTCCACACTTGCTACCCCAGGATCACACCTAACCCTCTACCCACCCTTCCTCACCTAGAATCCCTCCTGCTGGTTGCAGCATCACACCAACACACACACCCTAAGAACCTACCCAAGCTCACTCCCATACCCTCGCCCACCCCATACCCTATGACACCCTGATCACTCCCAGCCCGGCTACATCACTGCAACACATGCGGCTCCCCCCAGCACCCCAACCACCCTTGCGCTCCTTAGCAAACCCTAGATCACCCCAGCAAACGTACCTCACCCCAGCACAACCTTCCACACCCAGGAACCATAGCACAGCCAAGCATTCACCCCAATGCAAATGCAATAAAAACAAGCACAACTCATTCAACATAGCTCATCCCAGCAGCCCACCTATCCAACCATCACCAAAGCAGCCCAGAAAACATGAGTTCACCCCAGCGCCCCATTCTCCCCAGTCACGCAACCTCCTTCACACCTCACCCGACCTCACCAAACATAAACAAACCACTTTGCCACACCCACCAGAGCTATACACCAACCCCACCCGCCTACCCTAATTCACTACATCATCCCACTGGATCTAAGCTCATACCAGCACCCAGCCCACTTAACCTAGCCACCCAGCATCTGAACAAGCTTACATAGCTTATCACAGCACATCACCCACCCACCCTAGGACACTAGAGCAAATAACAACGTCATTGTGGCTCATCCAAGCACCCCACCGTAACTCACCCCAGCACATCACCCACCCAGCCTAGCTCACACCAGCATCCCACCCACCCACATAAGCTCACCGAGCTGTATAGCCAAGCACCCAATTACATCCCATTGCAGGCTCCTCTCAAGACATCACACACCACCCTAGATTGCATCTTCTTGATGCCCGTCCACTGCATCTACTGAGCAAACCCTAGCTCACACAAGCATCATATAGCTCACACAAGCATCCCATAGCTCACACACGCATTCCATAGCTCGACCGAACACCCAACTGAGCTAAAAGCAGCACACTTTAAAACGGCCTCATTACAAGTTCAGTGTCACAGCAAAAAAGTGGTAATTCCATTACTACCACCTTTTGGGGCGGTAGCAGAATTACCGCCATTATTCACAAACCACTGAATTATACATTTGGATATAAAGTGGAGGATTTACCTCCAGCAACAAATCCGCCGGTGGTAAATCCACCAAAAATCTTCATGGAGCCCTGTGTACTACACGCACAGGGAATGACACCACATTACCACCACTTGCAATCCCATGGTGCACTCAAGGGACCAAGTGGCGGTAATGGTAATGAAGAATAGGGGCCACATAATGAACACCAAACATGTAAGGAGGCCCTTTGCACCCACATTAGCACAGCTCACCTAAGTCACCCCAGCATAGCCTCCACCAATCCTGGCACAACCCAGCACAGCACTGACCCAACTTCTGTTTACTGCGATAGTTAGCTCCGGACCACAGATACCAGAATGCATTTGGTGGGGTACCCACATAAGGGAGCACATAAAACTTTGCACAGTGACTCCCGAACCACAGGTCAAGCATGTCTCAAACGCCTCGTGGTGAATGGTGTAGGTTGTCCAATGGTTACGGCACAAAGGTTAAGGAATTTAGGGCAGTAAACAGAGGCAGGGGACAGATGTGTGCGGTTTCAGCACCAGTAGACAGGGCACAGCATAGATGGAACGCGAACACTGGGTGCAATGAAGCGTGATGTTAATTAAGAATTGTTTTGACAGGCACTGGGCATAACAGTTGTAATAAATGTATCTGGAATGAATTAAGAGTTGAGCATTGTGCACCCTGACATGATGTGAATGCACGACCAGGTGGCTGCTAGCTGATCGCTTGTAGGGAGTGCATTAGCTCCCAGAGCTATCTTGCCCTGAAGAGGAAACTAAAAGTTATGCGCACATTGTTCATTATTTAACGTTCAACGGGATTAGGTCATGATCCCGGCTCAAACACAGGCGAAGAACACAAAAGTATGCCAGTCAGGTAACACAATGGTGTCCCCTCCAAAAACCTTTCTTTTTGCCGATACCCTGATTACTGGACAATTGTCAACATACTTGTTCTGTGACCAAATCATAAGGTTTCTCCTCATGGTGTATGAAATGGTAGGACGATCTTATAATTTTAACCAGCCGCGTATTGCACACTGGAACTTGGAGTTCCATATTAAATTAGACATATAATAAATACTACGAGCTCCAAAATGCAGAAGCCTGTAGCGCTATGTAAAGTGTGCAGTGGACCTCTGCTGCACCAGTCTGTATGCAGACCTGTCCACATTGGCCTCTTGGTGGCCCCCACACCTAACACCTAGCGGTGAGCCCCCGATCCGCCATGGTGATTCACCGGCTTGGGGGGGGGGGTGCAAGCAGCTCCAATGGGAAGGGGCGCCTGGCAAATGGGAGAGTGTGATAACGGAGAGCATGCTGGGGTGAAGAGGATGGCAGGAGGCCGAAGGACATTGGCCGAATACTGGGGCAAGGTGTGAGGGGCTGTCCAGAGGCAAGGCTGGATAGTGGGAGGCAGCGAAATGCTTATATGCACAGGTTTGGGGAGTAGTAGCCCTCTTTGTTTGCTGACTTGAACGGTGAAAGGTGTTGAGTCCCCGAGTAGTACTGTTGCTGCCTTTCCAGGGAAGTTTGTTCTTAAATAACTTACATTTGCTTTTGTTTCCCATTTTGCTTACTTATGGCAACTTATTCAAAAGTCACTTCCATGGTTGGAATTGTGCTGTAGAAAGACCAGGGCATACTGCCTCTGTGATGGTTGTGTCACCCGCCTCCAGCCCCTCTTGCCCCCCAGGAAGCTCTTTTTACTGTGACCATAAAATGGCCAGAGAGAACGCTGCCATTAGTGGACCTCTCCTGCACCAGGCTGTATGCAGACATGCCCACATTGGCCTCTCAGCCCTTGTGTAGGTTTCTCCATGCCCCCCTGGGCTCTTTCACGTGCGTGCTCGCATCCGTCCGCTCACCCCCCTCCCCGCCCCCACTGCAGTACATGCCCAGGGTTCTTCCCTCATCTTCCGTATTCAGAGAAAGCTTTGATGTTTAACCTGCCGAGGTCGATAAATGAGCACTATACTCTGTTGGTAATGAGCAGCGCTCAGAAGCCTGTAGCACTAGGTAACTGCAAAAATGAATACTAAATTAAGTGTGCAGTGCGTGTGCATGCTCAGTCATGACTTATAGTCAAATAGTGGGGGAAGGGCTGCCGAAATAGCAGAGGCATCTTTGTACAGAGGAAAGCAGTAGGGGCAGAGGAGGGGGCGCTTAGGGCAGTGTCTACACACCTCAACCATTTTACACCGGCCCAGGGCGTGGGTGAGGGGGTGCCCCCAGTGTTAGGGAGAATTCTCATTTATGGCTAATTTTCCTCAGCAGCTTTGCTGGATTTTCTGGGGTTTATTTTTACCACCTAAGAGTGTGAACCTTTTCCCCACTCTTACATGGGTTTTGCCATGTGTATTTCTACTGTTTGTGTGATCTTGGGCTCTGGAGCCACACCACTCCATGAGCCCAACTGTTTGTGTGTGTTACACAGCACCTTCAGTGCAGTGACACAGGGTTGTCTCCAAGACTTCCCACTGACTCCATTTTTCTGGGGCTGACTGTCCCCCAGAAACAGGTAAAGTTGCCATTTACTTTATGTAGTCATTTAACCTACAGACCCAGTACACCACATCTTACATGGAGTATTGGAAAGGGTTAACTCTGATCCCTTTTTGTCTGTACCTCCTGGAGCCTTGTTTCGCTACCTTAACACTAAGATTTGGCTGGTGGCAGTGGTATCTACCCTATCTTTCCTACCGCAATTATAGTGTATAAACGTGGTACTGTTTTAGGCTATTGTGTTAGCCTCGAACATAAACCCGCTTGACCAAATATATTTTATTTTGCCTCCGGTCGGGTTTAGTCGCCATTTCTTTGTGTTAATATCCTTCTTGTGTTTTACTTTGAGTGGCAAACCAGGTTTGCCTTCTTTGTTCACCGTCCTTTGGCGGGCTTCTGAGAAGAAGCCCTCCTTTGGCGTCTGGGTGTCTAGGTGGACTGAATGTGAGGGAGGGGTTTAGTCTTTGTAGACCCATGTCGCACTTTTTGTCCATTGGCTGAGGTGGATGTCCGGTTGGGACAACCTCACTGCTGTGTGATTGACAGCCAGGCTGTGCGAATGGGGGATTTTGGCATAAAAGGCAGGACTCTTGAGCTGGAAGTCAGAGTTGCCACTGGAACTACAAGAACCGAAGAGAAGTGGAGAAGAAGACGGCTGCTGCAACTCCTGAGTCCCGGTGAAGCCCTGAGCTATTTATCCTTCAACGACAGAGAAGATCCAATCCAGAGTCTCCTTCCCTTGAGCCTGGTGGGATCACCCAGCTCACCTTTCTACAGCCAGAGAATCCTCTCCTGGGTCGAAATTGTTGCACGAAGCTGTAGTGGTCCGGATAGCCATCAGAAGATCCCTCTCCTGCTTTAAAGGAGTGCACCTTTTATTCACTGTTGCTTTGCTGCTGCTGGCCTAATCCTTGGGTAGTGCAGATCGTTCCAGACGTCCTCCTTGTCCCCACGACTGAAGCTTCTGGAACCGTGAGTCTGCAGGAACTACCAGGAACAACTGCCGTGGCACCAGCTTTCTTCATTCGAATAAGGTACTGTGTCCATTTGGTCGTTCTCTCAGTCCGACCTTGAAGAGTCGGGGTGAACCCTTTTGCTTGCCGAAGGCTTGTCCTTTCCTCTTATAACTTTTGCCTCCCTTTGACAATATCCAAGTACTCCTGACAACGTTAATCTCGAACTGTTCTAATCGTGTGATCCTTGCCAACAGAGCCCAGCTCCATTTGACACTAGCGCCTGCCTATTGACTTTATCTGTCTCTTAGAATACATCCTGTGATTCGAGTGCCTTGACAAAGGTATTGCCTATGATTTTGATGCCCTTTTCCTTGGTTTTTATTCAATATGCTAAATGTGTTTTGACTACGGTTATAATTCTTCCTGCGGGTACGCTTTTCTTTCGTAAAACCGCACTGTCATTACTGTCAAAAAGTGAGCGCTGCTTAAACCCCCGGTAGCGTCTATTGTTTCGCAACACCGGTCTGTCAAACCCCAATGTACTTACCTTTAATTTCCTGAACCAAAGGAATTGGTTTTGTGTGGTATGTTTAGAGTGTGGTTTTGTTTACTAGAAGTGAAGTGTTTTGTGAACAGATGGTTTTAAGATAAATGTACCTATATTTTTTAACTAGAAACCTTGAGTCAGTGTTGGTTTGAATAACAGTAATTGTGGTCCTTTGTGTAATCCCTATTACTGCTCATTTACTCTCGAGATAAGTCTAGCTGCTCCGCTACTGCTACCACTATAACTGTGTAGTACAGGCTTGTACCAAAGGTGAAATTGTACTGCCACTTGTAGACTTGTCTGTAGTGTTCCCGAAGGGTACTGCAGAGGATTCAGCCTAACACCCGCCTTAGATCTTGTTTGATGTGGTCAAGGCTCAGTGCTGCCCGGATGAGCCATCTACCCCAGCAGTAACAGGAGGCGGGCAGGGCAAAGCATGCTGATGTCAGGGAGAAGGGAGGGGGCGCCTGGCGTTCCACAAGACCCTCATTCATGGCAGATCTGGGCAGGGCTGGGGGTCTCATCAGGATCAAAACTCAGAGAGGCAGGGCCCTTTTGTTGAAGGGGCGATTTTCTCACACCCCAGTCTATATTTACACTATAATCTGCTTTCCTCATTTTGCCATTAACATGCCCGCCGCCATTAAGAAATTACCTGCAAATAAAACGCCTCTTTGAAGAAAGCACATCAGTGTTTGGGATGCCGTAAGACTCTGAATCCCACCCACATGTGACAGCATACTGCTAGGAGCTCACGGGGGTCGCAGTCCCAGACTTTTTAAGCAATGCCCCCATCTCTCTATAGGCTGCTACTTCCTAAAGCACGTTGAACCTTGCCCCCTCGGCACACACACGCTGGCTGGGCATTCGGAAACCTCCACCGACCTCCGTGAGTATCTTGCATCGGGAGAGGTTTCAATCCACTAGTGTATGTCATCAAACTGAAAAAAGTGGAATTGTTTCCATAACCTCTTACTCCACTTTCCTGGTACAAGGGCAATGCCTGCTCTCGGTAGGATTTTCTGACGAGTAGGAAAAATTAACATTACACCGGAGCCTGGTCTTGGTTTTACCTCCCTAAAGAAATGAACGACTATACGATGGGTCATGCTTGAAATGGACGCATGATAAAAGGGTGCAAGGTTTACAGACAGCGGAAGGTGGCTGCATGTGTCCGAATAGAGGATGCCCAATGGAAAAATAAGGGACATGGTATCCAAGAATATAAGATGTAGGTAAAAGACTGACGAAACATATGTTCCGCTTGCTGACGCAAAATAGGACATGACACCAGAGCTCCTGGACAGTGGAAAGTCACTGGGGGCACAAAGAGCAGCTCTGGAAAATGTAAATAGCTGACAGGGGCCATCGCTATCTTTTGACCACGAGATGCCCAAATGCACACACATCTGGAGTTTTCACTGAACACGTTGTAAAGAATAAAACCTACAGACGAATTTTTATTCCACACAAGAAATGGTCCAGAGTGTTCTTACGTGTTTTCCCACAATGGTTCTATGAATGCATTGCACCCCTCAGCTTACTGATGCAGCCAGAGTACCACTAGTTCCATTTTTCCACTTCCACCACTTTTGCAGTGTTTGTAAACACCATACTATACTTAATAAAAACATACACATGAATACCTTTCCCGATTAAAAAAAAAAAGGCAGAGCGATTTGACACTTAAAGTAAAGAGCTGTTCAAACAGAAATCTTGGTGTGCATTTAGAATAGCTGGAAAGTGGTAGGGGTGAGGCTAGCGTGGGTGCACCGAAAACCGCATGAGCCTTTGTACAAAGGCAGATCTTCTAGTACGACTGATGCAGACTTACACCCTGCCCTGCTACAAATTACTAAGCATTGCAGAAGTAACACCTTTGGGTGAGCCTCCAAAGCTGCACTATTATAAAGATATTCAGTCATTTCCTCATAAAACACATTTGATCAGATGCAAATTGCTTGTACTGTATTCAGTTATTACCTGCTTTTTGGAAACCGTGTCAACAAAAGTAGGTAAATACCACAACATAAATAAAAAAAAATATGGAAATCAAAATATGCCATTATGACCAAATACTTAATGCAATTGTTGATTACAGTAGACCGCTGCTGCGCCAATATTCAGTGACAGCAGCGAATAATGAACTGGTCAAGCATTCTTTTGCCTCAGGGGAGCTGGCAAGCGTCATACACTGCATACCTTTCATAACTGACAACAACAGCTCCTTCTCCTGCTCATTCAACTCCCTCTTCTTAGAAGCCATGGCAGCTTGTTGCAGTACAGACACGCCTTGCTATTCAAACCAGCGATTTAGTATCCAGCTGAACAGACAGGAGCGAATTAAAAGCAGACCAGACCGAACTCGATAAAATACTAAACCCCTTCACTGCAGGGTAAAGAAGACTAGCGCTTTAATTAGAGTGGGGTAGCTTCTAATTGCCATCCGAGAAAGTAATCTTAGAAGCGCACCGCCCCCTGCTCATCACGTGGCTTGCACGTTCTGACGTGTCTGAGAAGTCACGTGCCTCAGGTTCCATACGCACCTAATAATCGTCGTCTTTGCAAGTCGTGGCAGGGACGCGAAGGCGGGGCGCCTTTGCCATAGACTTGGAATAGTTATGGCCGTTTCTCGGATGGAAACTAGACATAACAACGGGGAACCGTTAATATCCGCTCGGGAGGCTCGTCATTTGTTTACTCGGGCCAGCTCCTTGATCTCATTGAGGAAAGGGCACAGAGTCAGGGGGCTGATCTGGCGGGTTCTGCATTGGTTTGGCGGCGACGGCGCGGGTGTTTGAAAGTGATACAGCAGTTGGATGTCTGTACATGTGTGGCGGGTGCAGTGCCTTAAGTGGCACTACAAATCGAGCCGGGGCTCATCGAGGGGGCGTGGCCTAACAGCGGGAGTCTTGCAGGCCCGTTAGACCACGCCCCCGTGACGAGCCCCGGCTCAATGGTGTAGAGATATCGCGAGAGTACCCTACTCTCGTGAGATCTCGCGTAGGTGGCTAGGACCACCCCCGCGCGCATTACGGGAGCACCAGAGGGAGAAAGAGTGGGCGGGGAGTTGTTATGGTCCGTTTCTCTGACGGCCGGGAACTAGACCCTGTCTTCAAAAGGGAAGGAAGGGAGGAGGCCGCGTTAGACGCATAGCGTGTGGCGTGCCGTTTCTCGGATGGGAAGTAGACACGGCCGGTGCGTTGTGTGTGGCTGGGCGGCGAGTGTACGCTCAGGTCTGTGGTGAAACCCCAGACCGCCGAGGACACGAGAACTAACTTGAAGGGGAGCTGCTACCCGCGGGACTTTACCGAGGTCACGTGGCCCCCCGGCGGTGCCTGCATGGCTGCGGGCGCAGTCCAGGCTAGGGGATCGGCCCAGGAAGAGAACCAGGGAGGAAACACTGGCGTTCAGTGCGTTTTGGTAGAGACCCGTTCCTTTAGCAAGAACTAAGGATGGTGGCTCTGCTGCAGGGGAGAGGAGACTCTCGGAGAAGGCGGACCCAGGCAGGGCGGAGCAGCGACTGGGTGGAGGGTGCTGGGTTCGAGGAGGAGGAGCGGTCTCTTGAGTCGGATGCAAGGAGTGAGAGTGCTCAGAGGAGGCGGTAAGAATGGGTAAGGGGAAAGGGAAGGTTGGAAAGAAAGGGGGGGTGGAGGAGGAGGAGGCAAAGAGGGGGAAGTCATCATCTGTGAAATTTACACCTGTAGAGGGGGGGAAGGGGGGAAATGAGGGACGACATCGCAGCAGATCCCCTCAGAGGGATGTTGAAGGGGGGCTGGTCCGGGACATTTCAGGGTCGGGGACTCCAGGAAAGTGTGCTTTGGAGGGGCTGGAAGCCTCAGTGAGCAGTATGTCTGTAGAGAAGATGCAGTCTGATAGTGTGTGGAAGGTAGTGTTGAAACCTGAAAATCGTGATAAGACATTTCTGGGGGTGAATCCGACGGAGATTGCTAGATGGTTGAAGGCAGCAGTGGGAGATGTTTCTCGGGTACAAGTGGTGGCTGGGGGTCGGTTGTTGGTGGAGGGGTCGGATGCTGATAGCAAAGCAAAGATTCTGGAGGTACATTGCCTGGGTAGACATGCGGTTAGAGTGTTTGATCAAAGTGGAGTGTCTTGTAAGGGGGTGCTGTATGGAGTGCCAGTGGTTATGAGTATGTCTGAAGTGGAGGAGCAACTGGCGGGAGTGGGGGTGGTGGAGGCATGGAGGTTGGGGAGGAGGGATGCACATGGGGATGTGGTGTCTACAACTGTGGCAGTGAGATTTGAGAGAACGGAGTGTCCGGAGGTGGTGGAGATGGCTTATCAGAGGTATCGTGTGAAAGCATATGTGGCAATGCCATTAAGATGTTATAAATGTCAACGATTTGGACACATGGCAAGAGCATGCAGGAATGAGAGACATTGTGGGAGGTGTGGTGGAGATCATGATATAAAGGAATGCAAGGTGGGGACTCCGGAGAAATGTGTGTATTGTGGGGGGGAGCATTCTTCCGCGTTTAGGGGATGTGAGAGTTACAGGGTGGCGAGAAAAGTGGTACAGGTGAGGGCGGCGGAAGGTCTGTCTTATGCGCAGGCTGTTGCAAAGGTGAAACCAGTACGTGTAGTGAGTGAGGTGAGTAAGGAAAAATTGGTGGTGGATGAGGTTGTGGGAAGAAAGAAAGTGGTGGGTGAAGTGAAAGGTGTAGAAATGGTGGTTGTTTCAAAAACGGAGTTTTTGTGCTTTATAGTGAATGTGCTAGATCTAGTTCAGGGGAATACGCCCATCAGTTCATCGGATCTTACGAAAGGAGTGGTGGAAGCTGGGAGGAGGTTTTTGAATGTTGTAGATGTATCAGAAGAAGATGTGTTTAAGAAGGTTGTTAAAGTGCGGAAGTTGAGTGGGGTACCGGTATGAGGATTTTGCAGTGGAACGCGAGGAGTTTGTTGAGGAATGGACAGGAGTTGAAAGCTGTGTTGAGTGAAGAATTGAATGTTGACGTGGTTTGTATTCAGGAGACATGGTTGAGGGGTGATTTGAGATTTGTAATACCAGGTTTTGAGTTGTTTCGTAAGGATATGTTGGAGGGGAGAGGGGGAGGTGTGGCTCTAGCAGTACGAAAGGGGTTGATTGCAAGGGAGATTGCGGTGGATGGAGCAGTAGAGGCGATTGGGGCAGGGATTCGGGTAGGAGGATCAGAAGTATTGGTGCTGAACTATTATAATCCGTGTGAGGTGGTGGAAGTGGGTGTGTTGACTGGAGTGATAAGAGGACATGTGGGACCGTGTGTTTTGTGTGGTGATTTTAACAGTGCCAACACGTTGTGGGGTAGTGATCGGACAGATATGAATGGAGAACTGTTGGAAGACATGGCGGATGAATTGAGTCTGGTATTGCTGAATGATGGATCGAGTACGAGATTGGACGTGAGGACTGGGAAGCTATCGTGCTTGGATTTGACCTGGGTGACTGCTGCAATTGCAGGAGAATGTGATTGGGAGGTGCGTGAGGATGGAGACATGGGGAGTGATCATTCTGCTATTTTGGTGACTGTGAGGGGTGAGGTAGGGATCAGGTCACGTATGACTGGGAGTCGGTTGAATTTTAGGAAGGCTGATTGGGAGGTGTACAAAGGAGTGTGTCGGGATTTGATTGTTCCAAGGGGAAGAGAGGGAGGAATGGATGAATGGAATGAACATCTGGTGCAAGGAATGAGAGCGGCGTCTGTGGCAGCAATTCCGGAGGTTGAGAAGGGGAAGGGTGGGAAGATTGAGGTTCCTTGGTGGTCGGTGGAATGTTCAAGAGCAGTGGCGGTACGAAAGAAGGTTAGAGCAAGAGCGGTGAGAACGGGAATGTTGGTGGATCTGATGGCATATAAGAAGGCTAAGGCGGTGGCGCAGAGAGTGATTAGAGAAAGAAAGCGAGGATATTGGAGGGGCTATTGTGGGTCTCTGGGGAGTGCTTCTGGTGTGAGTGAGGTTTCGAAACAGTTCAAACGGATGTCCGGATTAATGAGGTCGCAGGGTGGTATGTCTGTGTTGCTGAAAGGAGAGGAGGTGATTAGTGAGGATGGGGATAAGGCGAATTTGTTGGGGGAGTATTTTGCGGGGGTTCACAGTTCGAGGAACTTCCCAGAAGAGGTGAGGATACGAATGGGTGTGGTAGAGGAGGAGACGAGAGAGGTGGTGGCGAATGTTGGACCTTGGGAGGAACAATATGAGGTTCCATTTTCGATGACAGAGTTGAATGGAGCGATTCGAAAAGGGAAGTGGTCTAGCCCTGGGGTGGATGGAATTATGTATGTATTTTTGGAGAAGTTGCCTGAGGAATGTAAGTTAGAGGTATTAGCGTTGTTTAATGAGATCTGGAAGAATGGAGTTTTGCCAAAGTTGTGGAAAAGAGCGATTGTTGTGGCGATTTTGAAGGGTGGCAAGGTTCCTACAGAATGTAAGTCATATAGACCGATTGCGTTGACTGTTGTGCTGTGTAAGATTATGGAACGGATGGTGGTTGAGCGACTGGGGTTTTATTTAGAGTCGAATGGATGTTTGAGTGACTTTCAGAGTGGGTTCAGGAGGAATCGGTCGGTGGCTGATCCATTAGTGAGATTAGTGACTGGGGTGGAGGAGGCACTATGTGATGGAGAGTTGGTGGGAGCGTTCTTTTTGGATTTGGAGAAGGCGTATGATATGGTATGGAAGGGGGGGTTGTTAGTAAGACTGTTGGAGATGGGTGTGAAGGGAAGAATGTTTCGGTGGATCAAAGCATTTTTGGCAGATAGGACATTTCAGGTGAGAGTGAGGGGGGTGCTGTCTGAAGTTTGGAAGATGGAGAATGGGACACCACAGGGAAGTGTGATTAGTGCGATGTTGTTTAATGCGATGGTGGATGGGTTGATTCGAGCTTTGGCAGGATGTGGGTGTCAGGTGGATTTCTTTGCGGATGATGGTGTGGTCTGGGTAAGAGGGCGGTGTTTGTTGTTGGTACAGAGACGGTTGCAAGCTGCGATTGTACGCATGGAGGAGTGGTGTGGGAAATGGGGTTTCTCGGTGTCTGTGGATAAGAGTGTGAGTATGGTGTTCTCAAGGAAAAGAGTGCAGCAAGAGTTGAATTTGGTTTTGAAAGGTGTGAGGGTGAAAAGTGTGGAAGAGTTTCGATATTTGGGGGTGATTCTGGATAGAAAGTTGAATTGGAACGTGCAAGTGAATGGAGTGATAGACAAGTGTAAACGCAGGTTGAATTTGTTGCGGGCAGTGACTGGGAAAGAGTGGGGTGCGCAGCAGAAGTGTTTACGGATGTTATATAAGGGATTGATTTTGAGTGTGCTAGATTTTGGATGTCAGGTGGCAGTGGGTTTCACAAAGAGTCAGAAGTTACGATTGGATAGGGTGCAGGCGAGAGCGTTGAGAGTATGTTCGGGTGTGATGAGGTCCTCTCCAATGAATGCGGTTCAGGTACTGGTGGGAGAGATGCCATTGGGATTGAGAAGGGATGTGTTGAATATGAGGTGGTGGGTGAAGTGTAGTGCGAAGAGTGTGGCTCATCCGGTACGTGAATGTTTGCGGTATAATTGGAGGTTTGACTATTATGGGGATCGGTGGAGGAGGAAAGGGGGCACTTTGGGGTTTCACATGTGGGAGAAGGGGGTGCAGTGGGGTGTGGACGAGTTGATGGTTGTGACAGATATGGATCTGGTGAGGTGTCCGATGTGGATGATGAGGTCTCCTAAGGTGTGCTTGGAGTTGACGAGTGTGGTGTCAAAGAAGCGAGGATTGCGGGGTGAGATCAAAGATTTGGGTCAGGCATATGTGGCAGAGAAAGAAGGGTGCAGGGTGTTCACGGATGGTTCAAAGGATCCGGTGTCTGGAAGAGTGGGAATGGCGTACTATTTGGAAAGCACTGGGGAGTATAAAGTGGGGCGTCTGACGGATGATGTGTCAATTTGTACGGCTGAATTGGTGGCGATTGCAATGGCGATTGAAAGGGTATGCGAGTTGAGGTTTGAGAAAGTAGTGGTATTTTCAGATTCATTGAGTGGGTTGCAGGCGATTGTGGCAGGGGATGGAGATAGGAAGGATGTGATTTTGGATATCAGGAGAAAGATTGATCAATGTGTGCGTGGGGGGATGGATCTGGATTTGGCGTGGGTCCCCAGTCATAGCGGCATTCTGGGAAATGAGTTAGTGGATCTGGCGGCGGGTGAGGGTATGAGAAGGGAAGCAGTTGATGTAAGGTTGCCTTTGAGTGTGGATGAGACAAAGGTAGTGATGGTGAGGCGGATCATGGATGAGTGGCAGGAGAAGTGGGTGAGTGGGGTAAAAGGTAGGTGGATGTTTGGTATTCGTGAGAAAGTGTCAGTAAAGGTGGATCCGGGAAGTCTAGAATGGAGGAGGGGGGAGGAGGTAATGCTGAATCGATTGAGAATAGGGCATGTGGGGCTGAATGAATATCTGTTTAGAGTTGGGAAACGAGAGTCGAGGGAATGTGCGGTATGTGGAGAGCCTGAGACTGTGGAACATTTTCTGTTTAGGTGTGAGAGATACGCTGTAGAGAGAGAATTGATGAGGGTTCGATTGTCTGCGCAAGGTGTGGCTGAGTTGAGTGGGAAGGCTTTGTTGGGAGGTGACGGGGTGAGTGGCAGGAGGAGGAGTAGTGTGTTGTTGGATTTTGTGAGGCAGACAGGACGGTGGGAGGAATTGTGAGTTTTACGTAGGTTGAATGCTGAATAGTGGATAGGTGCACATCATCCAATTGGATGGGGAAGCGCCTGCGTGGGTCCGCCCACGTGTTCATTAATTAAGAAGAAGAAGAAGGGAGCACCAGAGGACGCGGCAAGACGCGTCCTGCCGGCTCCTCCGAGATTTGGGCCTGGGGCCATTACTTAAGTTGGACATTCCTGTCTCTCAGCCCAGGAACTATTATTAGGCAACCCTGCCTAGCCCTCAGGCCCTGCAATATTTATATGTTGATGGCAGTTTGATAATTGTGTAATAAAAGCCATCCAGCCTGTCACCACGCCTCCTGTCATCTGTGCAAGATTATACAACATAATTTGGCGACGAGGATCACCACTACAACCCACGTGGGAACATGCAAGGAGCGACGCCGCCACCCCCCTTCCTGTAAACCGGCAATTCCGTGGCCGCAATGGCAACCCCTGTTCACGACGTATTTAGAGGCTCTAGGAGGGGCAGGATTTTCAGCGGCACGGCGTAGGGCTATGTTACTTAATGCCCTGGGAGTGGAAGGACAGCGGGTGTTTGAGAGTCTTACCCCGATCCCGGTGGCTGGCGACAACGATGACGTCTTTAAGGAGGCGGTTAGGAGAATAGTGAAGAGATTTGCCAGTAAAGAGAACACAGTGTTGCATAGAATACGCTTTTACACTCGCAGACAAGAAATATCTGAACCGGTCGACAATTACGTCACCAAGCTGCGAGAACTGGCAGCGCTGTGCAGTTTCGGCAACAATGCTGAGAGCCTCATCTGCGACATGTTGACAGTCCACACCAACAGCAGAAAAGTTCAAGATAAATTCATCATGGAGAAAGAATTACAACTGGAGAAGGCGATCGAAATTGCCAGGGCGGTTGAAGAAACCGCGGGAAGACGAAAAGAACTCGAGGGAACCCAGGGTCCTGCGGAAATCCAAGCTGTCACATTTCACTCAAAGAAAGAAAGACAGACACCGGACACAAGAGAGGGGAGAGGAGGTAAGAAAGAACCTCTGATATGTCACAGGTGCACCAGCACGAAACACCTGGCATTCGATAGGGAGTGCCCAGCTAGAGATAAGGAGTGCTCAATCTGCAAACGCATTGGCCATTTTTCGGTGGTATGTCGGTGGAGAAACAAGAAAGTCACCAGTGTAAACACTGATCACACTAGGGAGCAAGAATCGTCCTCAGAAGATGAGGGGAGACCCACAGTCATCATGGTAAACAGCACAAGGGCAAGAAGAGAAAAACCCCATTGCACAATCAAAATTGACGGTTGCGAAACAAGAGTGATGGCGGACTCTGGATCGGATCTCACCATAATACCTCTGCAAACATACAAGGAAATGGTCGGAAAAGAAAGGGTCCAAGTTCTCACCACACGCCACAAACCCACAGTATTTGGAGGGGCGTCAGTTGAACTGCTGGGATATATCAAAGGGAAGGTGGAGTTTAAAGGAAGAGAAACCACCACCAGAGTCTACTTCAGCCACGAAGGCCCAGCAGTACTGGGATGGGACGACGAAGACAAGCTCAAAATCAAATTGGACCCCAGCACAGAAGACCAGGTACTGTCTGTCTGCGCGAGGGATGGGCCCATAGTCAAGAGTGACTACCCAAAACTTTTCTCGGAGGAGCCGGGTCACATAAAGGGCTTTGTCCATAGAATAATGCTAAAAAAAAAATGCCGTCCTGGTCAAACATCGTGTGCGGCCAGTGCCAGCAACCGCAAGAGACACTCTCAGGGATCAGCTGGACAAAATGAGAGCGGAGGGGGTCATTGAAGAAGTTGAAGCGTCAGAATGGCTGAGTCCAGTAGTGCTGATAAAGAAACCGAACTCGCAAGAGTTAAGGGTGTGTATAGACCTTCGCAGCTTAAACTTAGAAGTCATCACCGACAACTACCCGCTACCGAGCATAAATGACCTCATTTTGTTGATGAAGGAAGCCAAGATTTTCTCAAAACTGGATATGAGAAACGCATACCACCAAATACAATTGCATGAAGAGTCAAAACCCCTCACAGCGTTCATTACACCATTTGGCACCTATCAGTTCACCAAGATGCCATTCGGGTTATCGTCGGCAGCATCAGCGTTTCAACGCATGATGGATGTGTTGTTACGAAAGGTCAAAAATGTCGCATATTTCCAGGACGATATCCTTGTGTATGCAGGCGATGAACAAACGCATGACGCCACATTGAAAACGGTCCTGACCAAGTTGCAGGATGCAGGGGTGAGACTACGCCATGAAAAATGTGCATTTAAAGTGAAAGACGTCGAGTACCTGGGGTACAAAATCTCTGAAAAAGGGATAAGTCCGAAACAAAATCTGATGCATGCAATCATAGAAGCACCAGAACCGACCAGCAAAGATGAAGTAAGATCATTTTTGGGACTGGCAGAGTACTACGCTAAATGTATCCCCTTGTTCTCTGAAACCTCAGCACCACTCTGTGACATACTCAAAAAGGGTTCGGTATTCTCGTGGCAAGAACCCCAGAGGAAGGCGGTTGAAAGTATAAAACGGCACATCATGGAAGCGCCATGTTTACAGCCATTTAACCCGGAGTGGGATACAGTCATCACCACAGATGCCAGTGCATACGGACTAGGAGCAGTCCTTACGCAGAAGAAGGGGGACACAGAGCATGTGGTAGCCTTTGCCTCGAAGGCCTTGTCCTCGGCGGAACAAAATTACTCCACCATAGAAAAGGAAATGTTGGCGTGCGCATGGGCAGTAGAACATTTTAGAACATATGTGTGGGGCACGAAATTCAAGTTGGTGACGGACCACAAACCCCTCATCCACATGCTCAGCCCAGGAGGTACCAAAGTGTCCACACCCAGATTGGCACGCATTGCAGCAAAACTGCAGGAGTACACGTTTGAAGTGCAGCACATATCGGGGTGGAAGAATTCGCAGGCTGATTGCATGTCTAGATTGCCCGAAGGTAAAGACAAGGCCACCACGTTTCTAAGAGGAGAATGCATAGTAGCATCGATCACTGACATAAAAGCACCTGAGTATATGGAACTCAGCGAGAAACATTGGCTGGAAGAGGACAAGAAAGACCCGGCCGTGGCGAAAATCCGTCAGTGGATCAAGGAAGGGTGGCCAGGGGAAAAAATGGTGCCGGAAGGTATGAGACCCTATTGGAAGGTAGCCGAAGAGATATCGGAAACGGAAGGAATCATAATGAAGACGGACCAGATAATCCCACCTATAGGCATGAGGAGCACCATCCTATGCAGAGCCCACGCTGGTCACCTGGGAAACACGATGACCCGGCGCAGAGTCCGGGAGGCCTACTGGTGGCCGTCCATGGACCAAGAGATTCGCACCATGATAGAGCGTTGTCATGAGTGCCTCAATAGTGACAAGAGACTGAAAATCAGACAGGCACCCCTAATTCCCACAGAAATACCAGAAGCGGTGTGGTCAAAAGTGGGCATAGACTTTATAGGACCTCTGGAAGCGATGGCACCAGAACATCGGTACGGCATAGTGCTGGTTGATTACCTATCCAAGTGGGTCGAGGCAGAGTTCGTCCCGAACATTACCACAGCGACGGTAATTGAAGTCCTCACAGAAATTTTTCAAAGAGAAGGCCTCCCCAAGGAAGTGGTAACAGACAATGGGGTGCAACTGATCTCACGGGACATGGAACAATTCCTAAGAAAGAACAATATAGGCCAAAGGAAGGCAGCCTTGTACCACCCCCAAGCAAATGGGCTTGTTGAAAGGGCCAACAGGTTCATTAAGGGAGCCATACAACTAGCCACGGCTTCGGGGATGGACCCCCTAAAAACTACCAAGGAGGCCATAGCGGCCCACAGACTCACCCCTAACGGAATAACGCAAATATCTCTGTTTCGGATGTTGAGAGGGAGGAATGCAGCCTCCACGCTCATACCACCATGGTTATCCAAAGTAAGAGAAGATGAAGCCGTGGACATGTCAGAAGTGGTGTGGAGAATTGAAAACAGTAAGGCACGCATGAAAACATGGAGTGACCAAAGAAGAAGAACCCGGCAAGAGTCAGACATTGGAGGGGGAGATTGGGTTAAAATAAGACTACCAAAAAAGGACCAAATCACAGGCTCTCGGTTCAGCAGACCCACCAAAGTGGTCCACAGGGGAACCAATCATGTCCGCACAGAGCACGGGCGCACATGGAATCTGGAAAGAGTAGCCTTATATCAGAAGAGACAAGAAAGAGCAAGAACCCCCGGAGAGAACATCTGCCGAAGAAGGAATAGACAACGAGCGAAGGGAACCACGGGAGCCGGAGAGAAACGACAAAGAAAGGGAAGAAACAGAGATGGAACCGGGATCACCCTTGCCAGAACCCGAACAGGAGCAGCAGGAAGATCGCACTGGGAAGGGTGACCGGCCGAGAAGAGAGCACAGAAGACCGGTGAGATACACTGACTATGTTATGCAATGAACCTCTTTTTTCGTTATCAAAGGGAGGTGTGTAGAGATATCGCGAGAGTACCCTACTCTCGCGAGATCTCGCGTAGGTGGCTAGGACCACCCCCGCACGCTTCGCGCGCATTACGGGAGCACCAGAGGACGCGGCAAGACGCGTCCTGCCGGTTCCTCCGAGATTTGGGCCTGGGGCCATTACTTAAGTTGGACATTCCTGTCTCTCAGCCCAGGAACTATTATTAGGCAACCCTGCCTAGCCCTCAGTCCTTGCAATATTTATATGTTGATGGCAGTTTGATAATTGTGTAATAAAAGCCATCCAGCCTGTCACCACGCCTCCTGTCATCTGTGCAAGATTATACAACAAATGGCTACTGGCACCCCTGCCAGGCAGCCTTTTGTAGAGATTATAGGGGAGAGGGTGCTGATCTCTATTTTTATTTTGTATAGGCTTGCCTGGCAGGGGACAGCGCCTCGCCTATTCAGCCTTAATGGTGGTGCTGCCCCTGGCCAGCTAGGGAGGGGCAGCGTCACCATTAAGGCTGAAAGGGTGAGGCCACTGGAAGCAGAGGCCCTGTTCCTCTAGACTGAAACTCCTGCGAATCCGCGGGAGCTTCAGTATTTAGAAAGCAAGGCGTCTGCTTCCAGTGGCCTCACGGTTTCTCCATAATGGTGGCGCCGGCCCACGTGCATCACTTGATTAAAGGGATGCCTCGCAGGTGCAGCGCCACCATTATGGTTGAAAGGCATTTTTTTCTGAAGCCTGAAGCTCTCGCACACGAGCGAGAGCTTCAGGCTGTAGAAAAAAATGCCTTTTCGTGTAGTGGCCGGGGCTACCAGGGGAGATTAGTGGGCCCTGGTAGACCCCGCCTCAAAACGAAATTTCGGAGCCTGCCGGGGCACAGCCTCGGCAGGCCCCAGCCCACGTAAAGCCCTGCTGGGTGTGCTTGCCAGTGGTATGAGTGGGTAGGGGAATACTCTGGAGAATATGGCTGTGGGCTGCAGTATGCCAGATATGCATACATGCCAACATTCTGAGGCACCTAGGAGAGAGATTTCATGAGAGAATTCGGGACAAATAAATTTTCCCTTAGGTATGCATTGGGGCTAAAATTATTTTAGGGGAGAGAACGTGAAAAATACCAATATTTTGCAGTTCAAAATTGGGAGACTCCCGCGTAAATCGGGAGGGTTGGCATGTCTGCAGATGGTGTTAGGCCTGCTTCTGGGCGGGGTGATGTTTCCTTTGGGACTGCAGTGGTTGGTGGTGGTGTGCCTGACAAGCGGTCCCTTAGGACAGGAGGTTTGTGGCCTACGGTCCTGTATTTAGGGACTCTGTCCCACAGAGTGGCTATGCGGGATGCAGGTTGTCCCGACTTGCTTTGTTCCCTGGAGTGTGACTCTCCGGAGACAGCCAGTCGGGACAACCTGCGTCCAGCACAGCCACTCTGCAAACTGAAGTGGCCATCTACACACCACAGCGCTGCTGCATGTTGTTTGCTTTCTCTGGGAGAGTCTGCTGCCCCGGCTCCTTTTTTAAGCCTGCAGGTCGAGCTGCTGCCACTGCTGTTCCAGGCTTGCTGCTCACGCTCTGACACCTGTCTTCGTTCCAATGCTAAAGCTTTGTTCCTGGGGTCTTGATGGTCATGTTTACAGTTACAAAACGTGAGCATTACCTCCCAAGGACAAACCATTTGCATTGCAATTGAGCCAAGTGTTGAGATCCATTAGCAAATTGTTTAAATTACAAATGGGGTGGGCCAAACGTGAATGACGCTGTGATGTCATCACTGCCTTGTGGGGAAGTGTTCCGCAAAAGGATCTCAAAAAGTTGGCCACCCTAACTGGAGTGGGACGAAAGGTTACAAGGGTGATGGTGGGAAAGGGAAATTGGGTGAGGGTGGTGGTCGCTAGTCTCTGACAGAGGGTTTGGTGGGAGATGGTGTTGATGTAGGAGGGTGGAGTTGCACAGTGATGACAGTGGGGTGTGTCACACATCTCTGCCCCTTTAAGGGAGAGACGTGAGCCTGGCGGAAGGGGAACGAAAGAGGAAAGGGAGAAGAGAGAAGATTAGTACGTACTTAAGATAAAATAAATTAAGACCAGTGCTCCAGATAAGATTTTGAGGTGGGAGTATTTTACTCCCTATTTTTAAACTTTGAGAGTAAATGTGATTTTAAGAGAGTAAAAATGACTTTTCCCCTTTGCAAGAGAGTAAAATGTATGTGACTTCCAGCTGGCGTGTGCAAAAACTGTATGGAAATCATTACTATGCGGCAGCTTTCTGCATTGTGACAGAATACACCTTTCATTATTTCTCTCCTGTATTGTTGAAAACACAAAAACCTAGCTCTAAACGTGTGTGTAAATGTACACAGGAAAATTATAAAGCTGTCTTATTTACAAGATTTTCATGTGTAAAAAGGCCTGGTACACACCTTATCTGAAGCCCTTAGTAAGACGATGTTCCACAAGCTCTGGTGCCGTGTCCTTTTATTTGAATCACACTTTCTGTGTAACAACTGACGACGAGGCTGTCTACAAAAGACTGGAGTTCCAGTAGTTGGTGGGTGATACCACTGCACAGCCCATCCATCCAGACGGCATACGCATTCTGCGTATCTCCACCGGAGTTCCAATTACTGGCGGGTGATCACGCCGCCCATCCATCCAGACAGCATACGCGTCCCGCGTATCTCTAGTGCCGGCAACCACGCATGATCTGGGGCGAGAGGAAGGCAGTAATCAAGACGTCCTCCTCGCAGCGCTCCACAGGAAGGTGTGAGACACAGCCATCCGCTGTGCCGACCGCGTGGCAATCTGCCAGCGGTTCCCCTCAGTTCTGCGTGGGGGCGAGAGGTGTTGCTGTACAGTGAATTCCAGGTCTATTATCTGTACGCTGTTTTTCCACAACTAACATGCACCGCCACAGCTCCTTTGACAGCCGGTCTCCTCCACATGACAGCTGCTCCCTAGAAGCAAAGCCTGAAAAAAACAAGGACACAAACGCATTGACCAAAGTGAACTCCCATTGCCTACAACAGGGAAAAAATAGAGGTTGAATTTTGAACTTCCAGGACATGTTCACCCACGCAGAGCCCTCCATTAACCCCTAGAGGAAAAAAAAACAGGATACCAAAGGGAACAAATGAACAATCTGGAAACATCAACCCAAGGAGAGTCCTTGCACAATGACCAGCAGTCATAAGAAATGCGTGCATAGTGAGTGGAAGCCGCACATACAGGAAATTGCCAGGCCCTAGTCCCACATCGGGAGAAGGACCACAGACTGCTGCCCAACCCCTAGGAGAACGCTGCTGCGTCAATCACAAAAGAAAGCCAGAGCAGGGGTGTGACCCGTACCTCAACTATCGCACCTGATACCATGAGCAACCCAGGGACACCACCCCTGCACCCACGTCTAAAACAGTTTTGCTGCACATGCCACACCCATTCACCATGACCCCTCAGGTGGCAAGGGCCCGAGATGGAGTGAGTGGATGGAGAACTTTAACCATTTTGTAAAAGCGGTGGTGGAGGAGAAATCGCCCAACCTACTCTATATGTTAAATAACTTGGTTGGCAGTGAGATAAAGACCATTGTGAAGACGATTCCTCCAGAAGAGCAACCAGACTTCGTCTCACTAATCACCGCCCTAAACAGAAAACTCATAATTGAACCAAACCGAGACTATGAGAGATACATGTTCAACCAGTGCACGCAGAGGGTTGAAAAGACTGCTGACAAATTAATTCCCCGCCTTCGGGTAAAGAGTGCCCATTGTCAGTTACATGCATTCTCCGTGGACAAAGCAATACGGCTATGTGTGATAGAGGGATGCCTATCACCAGCCCTCAGGAAACAATTGCTGAAAAGCCTCTCTCGGTTGATGAAGTGAGTGTGTTGGTGAGAATTTTTGAGTGAGTCGATGCACAAGCAGCCTGCATGCCGGAAACCCCCAACGCAAAACAGGACAGAACCGTACCCATTGCCGATGTCCAACCAGTACCCCCGCGGCCGGAGACGGGAGCCACATCCTACAAAGTGACCAATGAGACTGGGCACAGACCACAAAGGCAATGCTACTGCTGTGGAATGGCTTTTCCACACTCAGCCTGCCCTGCACTCTTACAAAGATGTGCCAACTGCGGGAGAAAAGGCCACTCACCAGTCTATGCCCACAACTATGATTACTACGATCAGCCCTCCCCGATTTTAGGACGAGTATGATGAACCCCCACACACTTATGAACAACAACAGTTCGCACCCTCTCATGGAAGAGTCGACTACGACCAAGCATACCAGGACGAATATGTCAACCTCATCCAGGATGACCGGGAAGCAAGAGAGGTGCCTAGAATAGCATTCAATATCGAAAACGGGCAGTTTTGCTTTCTAGTCTATTCAGGCGCCACAGTCAATATCATGGGGGAGCAGGAATTTCTGCAGATTCCCGAGAGGCCAACTCTTGAGAAAACAAACTCAAGGATCTTCCAAGCGGGGCGACGTTACCCCTTCACTCCATTGTACACTTCAAGCGACAACTCATCCATGTCATCCAGAGCCCGACAAAAGGCTGTTGCCTTCTCAGCTACCATACAGCATCTTGCCTAGGCCTCATTGACATTCACTTTCGAGAAGGGGAAGTGATCCACTCGACCGCACTGATAAGTCACAGGACTGAAATGGTTTACACGATCAACACCGCCTCCACAGGGCAACACCTCATCACTAAAGAGAAGAGCCTGACAATGTTCCCACAGCTATGCAAGGGACTCTGGGAAAGGATCTCCTGTTAAATTACACATTGATGAATCCTTCCGTCCGGTTCCCCAACCACCCAGAAGGGTGGGATTCCATCTACAAGAGGCTGTCTCAAGAGAACTGAACCAACTACTTAGCGATGGTATCATCGAGCCAGTGACGGGCCCCACCCCATGGGTGTCCCCTTTGGTTATCGTGCCCAAGGAAGGGGTATGACTACGTTTGTGTGTAGACATGAAGATGGCGAACACTGCCATACAAAGAGAGCGCCATCCTGAGCCGTGGATAGAAGACATGATCGTCCAGTTCAACAAGTCTGTGATGTTCTCGAAACTCACCCTAATTCAAGGGTACCACCAGCTGTAACTGCACCCTTAATCAAGCGGAATCACCACATTCGCCACCCATGACGGTCTATTTCGGTACAGACACCTCAATTTCGGCATTTCCTCTGCTGCCAAAATCTTCCAGAAGGCCATAAAACAGGCAATCAGACCCATCAAGGGTGCGCTGAATTACAGCAGTGATATACTTGTGTTCGGTACATCACAGGAGGATCACGACACAGCCCTGCTAGCGACTTGCACAGCGATACATAAGGCCTGCCTAACACTCAACATTGAAAAGTGTCAGCAAGAAGAAACTGAAAATCTTTTGGTCACATTTTCTCCGCCAACCGCATGACACCTGACACCGACAAAGTCAGTGCCATCACCAACCTACAGGAACCAAAAACAAGTAGCAGATGTCCGATCATTACTGGGGATGGCCGGTTACTGTGAACACTATATCCCTCACTACGCGTCCCTCACTGAACCCATATGTAGACTGCTGCAGAAAGAATCAGCGTTTGTCTGGTCCACAGCTTGCCAGGAGGTGTTTTATTCCATCAAGAAAGCCCTGGCAGAGCCACGCCGCCTGGCTTACTTTGAGCCCAACTGGCACACAGAAATCATTGTGGACATAAGCCCTGTAGGACTCTGGACCATCCTGGTGCAGACGAGCCTAGCCGATACACACCCCAGGCACATATATTTATTTTATTTATTTATTTAATTTGTTACACGCCCAGACCCTGGGGTATCACGGTGTGTTTACAGACAGTTTAGAAGTTAGTTGCACATTCGAGTAGCATATTTACAGGCAATTAATTAGGTAATACTCATCAATCAGGATAAACATAGTTACAGTGCAGGCCTAGTAGCGATAAGGCTAGTAAGCAATCAGTTGGTGCAGGATTGCCAGGCTACTAATATTGGTTAAATAACCATGTTTTCAGTTGCTTTTCGAAGCCAAAGAATGAGGTTTCTTTTTTGATGTTGATGGGCAGGGAGTTCCAGTGTTTGGGTGCTAAGACTTTGAAGCTGCTACCCCCTGCTCTGGTATTATTAAAGTGGGGTGCTACTAGAAGAAGATTATTATTGGATTTTAGGGCGCTGGTGGCTTTTTTATTCTGAACTGCATTGTTAAGATAGATTGGTGCTTTTTTGGTAAGACATTTGTGCGTAATACAGAGAGTTTTGAAAATAATTCTAGCTTAAATGGGTAACCAATGGGCATCTTTCCTGGTAATTGCTATGTGGTTGGATTTCTTTATCCCTAATGCTGCTCTTAGGGCTTTGTTTTGCATGAGTTGCAATTTGTTAAGGTTGGCCTTAGAGATCCTTAGCAGTAGTACAATACAATAATCCAGTTTGGATATTATCAACGCTCTGGCCAAGGAAATACCGTTGGATGGGGTCAGGAATTGGCGACTTAACGCTATCAATTTGAAGGTGTAAGCGGTGGCAGAAGAGAGAGAATTGATATATTTGGCCATAGTGAGGTTGGCGTCTAAGTAAACACCTAGAGTCTTTACTTGCTTGAGTACTGATATCATTGAGCCATCTATGTTTATAGAGGTGAAGTCTGGTTGGAGAGCAACTATTTTGGTTGGCAATCCCACAATGAGAATTTCTGTTTTCTCATTGTTGAGACAGAGGCTGTTTACGGTCATCCAGTTTTGAATGATTGTGTATATTGTGTTGATGACCAAGGTGTCCTGGTCATAGTTACCTGAGATGGGAATGAGGATTTGGGTGTCATCTGCAAAATTTGTTTAGATGACACCCATATCATCTAGAGCAGAAAAGAAAAGCTTTGTGTAAGCGTTATAGAGTGTAGGTGAAAGGCATGATCCCTGGGGTACTCCTATGGGAACTGGTATGGGATCGGCAGCTTCCTTGCCTATGGCCACTCTGGATGTGCGTTCTGCCAGAAATGATTTCACCCACATTGTGGCATCATCCGAGAAGTTAAAGTCGTTCGCTAGTGAGGTACATAGATTATCGTGATCCACAAGGTCAAATGCTGCAGATAGGTCTAACAGCAAAAGGATGCAGAGTTTGCCTGAGTCTCTGATAATGTCCATCTGGATTTTGAGGTGCCGTTTCTGTGCTGTGGTTGGGCTTGAACCCTGATTGTCTGGTTCCTAGGAGTTGGTTCTGTTCTAAGTGTGTTTGGATTTGTGTGTACGTTATTTTATCAATGATTTTGAGTAAGAAGGGGACCGTTGTTATTGGTCAATAATTAGTAGGTACTGTGGGGTTCAATGTAGGTTTTTTAAGGAGGGGGTGACCCAAGCTTGTTTGATGCTGGCTGAGACTGTGTTGGAGGAGAATGGGGAATTGATGAATTTGGTAATGGTGGGGGTGAGAATGCCAGCGCAAGCTTTTACTAGTTTAGCTGGGACACTATCTCCTTTGCAATTGGAGGCTTTGAGTTTGGTGATGGTGTTGAGTACTAGTTTTGTGAGACTGGGGCAAAGTGGAATAAAGGCTTAAGTTTTTCATGAGAGGTTGGTGAGGAGTTCGTGGTTATGGTGTTTTTATCTGCTAGTAGCCGTCTTTTGGTAGTAATTTTGTTTTGTAGCAGAGTGATGTTGGCTGAGAGCGCACCTTGAATGGTGGTGCACCATTCTTTACTGGCCTTGTCCGAGGTAGTGGTGGGTGTGGGGTTTTCTAATTCCCTAAGGATAGCAAAGAGTTCTTTGGAATCAGATGAGGCATTGTTTATCCTTGTATTGTATGCATTTGCTTTATGGGATATTATGGCTGATTTATAGATCTTATTAGCATCCTTGAAGGCTTTAGCAGAGTCGGGGGTGGGAAGTTTATTGTGAGCATGTTCAAGAGAGCGTTTAGTTCTTCTTAGGGAGGCTAATTCTTCGTTGAACTAAAAGTGAGTTATTTTGTCGGTGCAACATGTTTTAGATGTGACAGGCGCTACTTCGTCTATCGTGAGAGTGAGGCAGTTGTGGTAGTAATCTCCAATGGTGCTAGGGTCGTCACTAGTGACTAGGTTGGATTCACGAGACTTATTAAGCGTGGGGGTGAAGTTCTCTACAGTGAGCTTTCGAGGATTTCTGGTTTCGAAAGTGTCCATTTGTTTGGGTTTGGGAGGGCGGGGTTCATCAATCACATCAATCATGAGGTTGAAGTTGATGCAGTAGTGGTCCGACCAGTCAATGGGGGTAATAGCTACAATAGTTAGCCTTGTGTTTAGAGATAGGATCCAGTCCAGAGTTCTGCCCTTAGCATGCATGGGTTCATTCACCATTTGGGTAAACTTCATATCTTTGAGAACTGAATGTAGGGTTGCAGCTTTGTGGTCTTGGTTGTCGTTATATCCCAAATTCAGGTCTCCAAGGATAATACATTTTGTATTAGGTTTGATGATGGGTGCGGGTAGAACAGGGATATCTATTTCTCGGTGGCTATTTGAACTAGGAGTTCTATATATCAATATAAGATTGATAGTGGTATTCTTATCTGTGGCAAATTTGACTAGTAACAGTTCATAAGCTATGATAGCCATGATAGCTTCAATGGGAGTTGGCCTGAGTTGTAGGTTGATCCTGGCTATGATAGCTACGCCGCCACCTGTGATGTGCGTTCTGTCAGGTCTTAGTATGTTGTAATAGGGAGGTATGGCCAAAGCTAGTAACGGACCCGATGCTTGGTGGAGCCAAGATTCCTTGATTATTAAGATGTGCAGGTTTTGTTCAATTGTCGCATATGCAAGCAGAGCCATGTCGGCTCCTGACTCCACATACTCGAAGGCCGAGAAGGAGAGCCTGGCGGTAGTCTGGGCCTGTGAAAATTTTCCATAACTTCATAATTGGAAAGAAATGCATGCTTATCACGGACTATCAGGCGCTGCTGTCCCTTTTAGGAAACCTGCGCACAATGATGCCACCCAGGATAGAGAGATGGGACATCAGATTGCAGGAATACCACTATGACATCATCCACAGGCCAGGTGTGCATCAAAATCCGGCTGACTACTTGTCTCGCCATCAACTACGTGGCCGCAAATGCACTTCCTCCTGCACTATCATTCAAGACAGTTGCGGCTGCGTCTGCAGCCGACACATCCATGGCGCTGGCCATCAGTTTGACGTGCAACAAGTGGAAAGATCACTGTTGTGCAATTCTAAACCACCCAGGGGTGTGCAAAGAAGAGTTAGAGAGATTGGAAAGAATACACACAGACCTGGCTGTCAAAGATCACATAATTCTACTGAGAGGGTGTCGGCTAATCATCCCTGCGACGGACAGAGCAGAGGTCATTAAAACAGCGCATGAAGGACACCGAGCAGCGGACAACATGAAAAGGCAGTGGCTGTGCCACGTATGGTTCCCCTTCATGGACTCACTGGTCGACAGCTGGGTTAAGAACTGCCTGCCATGCTAGTGTACAGCAAGAGCAGAAGCCCCCATCCCACTTAAGCTGACGCACATTCCAGTCCGGCATAGGACAGAGTAGCAGTCAACTTCTACGGGCTGCTGGAGTCGTGAATATCTTTTGCTCTTTATTGACGAATATTAAAGATTCCCCATTGTCAAGAAAATGACAACAACTGCATACTCCGAAGTGGCTGCAACGTTCAACGAAGTACTCAGTGAGTGGGGCATCCCAAGGTCCATCATATTGGATAATGGGCCCCCATCCAACAGCCACGAATTTGCAGCCTTTGCAAAACATATGAGGTCCACACACCAAAGGATTACCCCCAGATGGCCACAAGCCAACGGAATGGCTGAACGCTTCATGGCTTCCATCAAGAACACAATCCAAAGAGCCCACATAGAAGACACCAACCCACATCAAGCTCCATGCAGGCTATTACATGAAGCCACCAACAAGACACTGGCAGAACTCATGATATGCTACGAGGTACACACCCGCATGGTGAGACATCCCACTGGCCAGGAGGAAGGGGATGCAGAAATCATAAGAAGAGACACTGAAAGGAAAGAACGGGCAAAGGCGGACTCGGACATGAGACGAAGAGCTGTTCCCAAAGACTTCCACATGGGAGACGAGGTCCTAGTTCAACAAGCCATGACAAGGAAGATAGATGCAAGGTATTCACAGAAACCACTGAACATTGTCGCCATCAAAGGAACCATGGTGACTGCTCAAAATGTGGACCGCGAAGTCAGAAGAAACAGTTTGCAGTTGAAGCACCTCATCAAAAGAGGGTATTGTGAACTACTCCCTACTGAGCCTGATCCCGAACCAAAGGAGCTGCAGGATGACCTGTGGACTCCTCCGGAAGAGGCCCGCCATCGGGTGGCAGATGCATTCGGGTCACCAGGGCTGGAAGGACCCGGCGAGAGAATGCACGACCCCAGCGCATGATCAGGAAACCCACTCGCCTGGTTGAAGAATGTTAAACCAGGCATTTGAATATTTGTCCGGGGGTGATGTTACAAGTCTCTGCCCCTTTAAGGCGGAGACGTGAGCCTGATGGGAGGAAGAGGAACGAAAGAGGAAGGGGAGGAGTTGACAGACGAAGATTAGTACGCAGTTAAGATATAATAAAGCAAGAGGGTGTTTCATAAGCTCTGGTGCTGTGTCCTTTATTTGAATCACACTTTCCATGTAACAGGGTGCTGCTTCGTAGTAGGTCCCCTGTGGATCAGAGGATTGAGGGTGGTGGGGGTTCTGGTGGTGGGCAGCAATGTGTGGGTGAGTGAGTTTGGGGTTGAGCCCATGGGGGCTGATTTGGGTTAGCAGGTGCTTATAAAGTCGGCAAAGCCCGATCAGCATCTTGGTGGAGTTAGCCCTTTGTGGTGTCAGAGTGGGTCCGGAAAGGGTTTGAAGCCATGCAGTCTGTCCAGGTGATCAGCGGGTGCGATTGGTGGTTAAGAGTGTGGGTGAGGTGACAAGGAACAAGGCTCTGGATTTGGGTAGTATTGTGAGGCAACCTGTTTCTGTGTCGCAAAAGGGCGGTGCTGTGTGAAAGGGAGTGATTTATGGGGTACCTCTGTGTGCATGATAAGGATATTGTGAGTTCCTTGCAGGAGTTGGGTTTTTTGGTGGTGTGGTGGATGCATAGGAAAGGCCATATGGGGGCATTACTTCTACGACTGTGGCTATTCGGTTTCGGGGGTGTGAGGTCAGAGCATGTGTATTTGGGGCTTCAGCACTTTAGGGTGAAGCCTTATGTTCCAGCCCCTCTTCGGTGCTATAAGTGTCAGGAGCATGGCCATGTGCCATGATCTTGTGGAAAGGAGAGGTGTGGTAAGTGTGGTGGTCCCCATATCAAAGATTGTGTTTCGGTGTGTGTAGGACGAAGTGTTGCAATTGTGGTGGTTATCATGTTGCTTCCTTTGTTACTTAGGTGGAGGCCTGGAAGGTTGTGAATACAAAGGTGAGCCATGACCTCAGTTATGCTGCAGCAGTTCAGAAGGTGTGTGTGTGATTGGTGGGGTTGTTACTATCAGAATGACGGATTTGCTGTGTTTTATTATTGTGACTATCAATATGATGGCTAGTGTCAGTCAAAGTCTTGACAGGTTGCAGGCGGTGTGGAGGGCTGCAAAATGTATATGAAGATTGGAAATATAACGGATGGGGATGTCCATACGTTGATTGGTGGTGACTTCTCCTGTGAGAGTTCAGATGACTGAGATAGTGGAAATTGAATGCGAGGAGTCTGTTGGGGAATGGGCAGGAGCTGAAGAAGGAGTTGTTGAGGGTGGGTGATGTTGATGTCGTGTGTGCTCAGAGATATGGTTGAAAGAGGGTATTAATTTAGGAAGGATAGAGTTGTGGGGGTGAGGTCTGCATTTTGGTGAAGACTGGTATTCAATGTATTCAATGTTCTGTTCTTGAGTTTGGTGGGGAGTTTGAGATAATTGGTGTGAGGTTGTTTGTGGGTGATGGAGTGTTGGTTGTTTAGAATTTTTATAATCAGCGTAGGCCTCTTGATGTGGGGGCATTGCAGCGTGCCTTGGGACAGGGTGACAGGTATGTTTTTGTGTGGTGACTTTAATTGTCACAATAGGCTGGGTAACAAATTGGTGGACAGGGCTGCCAATGGGACCACTCTGAGAGGGAAGGTGGATGTAGAAGTCCCCTTGAGTGTGGCTGAGGTGGTGCATGGCAGGATTAAGGCTATGTGGCAAGATCAATGGGATATGAGTTTAAAGGGATGGCAGTTGTGTGCAGCCAGGTGCAGGTTTGGGCATTGGGGGGGTGTAGAGTTGACACAAAGGGAGGAAACTCTTGAATCGTCTTAAGGTGGGTCTTGCAGCTTTGGCAGGGTGGAAGTATATGATGGGTAGAGTTGCCTCGGCAGCGGGTGAGGCTTGCAGTGGCCAGGAGATAGTGACTCACTATGGGCCTCATTACGACCCAGGCGCTGGACCATGGTGATGTTAGCACCATGGTCCATGCCGGTCTCCAGCATGGTGGATGGCGGAATTACCGCCCCCATCACAAGGTTGGCGGGGGCGGTAATTCCCCATTCACCATTTGCCCTTCCCCATTCCCATTTTGCCCCATAGGGCATAATGGGGATGGGGAAGGCGCTAATTACGGCTTCGTAAATTACGGTTGCCGTAATTAGCTCCAAGGTCCCTTAGCGGGTTGGATTTTAACGCCTGCAAAAAGCAGGCGTTAAAGCCTCCAACCCGCTAAGGGACCTTGTAATCAGGCGCTAATGGTTTAACGGCGCCAATGCTCTTTACGGCGCCGTTAAACCATTAGCGCCAGGGTCGTAATGATGAGTGTGTGAGGTTTTGTGTGCAGAGGGAATTGCTCAGAGTTTGGATGAGTGGCATTGGGGTGATTGTTTGAGGGTTAACTGATTTGTTCTGTTGGAAAAGGGGGGTAGAGGGTAAACAGTATGCAGAGGATAAACAGTAGGTTCCCTCGGTTTGTGCGGGAGCCTGTGAAGTGGGAGGAGATTTAGTGGTGTTGGTTGGCTGATTGGTGCATATTTTGGAGAGCATCATCTAGTTAGATGGAAATCGCCAGCTGTGGGTTTTTGGAGTTACCCCAAGAACAAGAAGAAGGGGACGGCTGTTGCGGCATAGTGCCCAAGAACATCGCCATTCATCCATTACCAATCGAATTTGGTTTAAAGACAATCTTAAAGCTATCGCATCCTTGGTTGTTATTTTAATGGAGGGGGCAATTTGGCCTTCCCGGATGGGGCGGTGTTTCGGTGTGTTTTTAATTAGTTATGTGCAAGGTAGTGTTTTTCCTGCAGTGAGGCTGAGCAGTTCCCAGGTGAATTTTCACTATACTTGTGGAGAGACTGTTTTGCTGGAGAGGGGGATTTTGGGGATTTGTTAAGTTCAACAGAGAGGGGAGATGTGCAGAGGGACACAATTGGGTACGATTTACCAGCATAACAGTGTTATTTTCTTTTATTGTTTTCTCGTGCAGAGGGTACGGTGACCAGATTTTCAAGATAAAAAAAACTGGGAGGCTACAAAAAGAAAAGGACTACCAAGCCGGACACTCAAAACACCCCATCACACATTGTTTCTAGGATCGGACTGCTATATAGCGTATAAATTCTATGGTTTTTATTTATAATGTAAGCATGTCATTAATAAAGGGGCTTTTGCTGTGATTGCTCCAATTAATCTTACAGGCCTTCTATGTATTCGTTTTGTAACGGGGCTTCGTTGCACAATCGGGTAATGCTTGTGATGGGTACCAGGGGACCTGAAAGGTTGGTTGTTTGAGCCCACCCTGCAATGAAAGAGATCTGGTTAATGTGACACAGGAAAAGAAACTATTCAGATGCTTGCTTGATTTATACGTGTTGCCCACTATCAATATTCAATTGTTTAGTGACGGAACGGTCACTGGTCACGTTCTCTTTCCCTAAAACCAGGTTGGGATTTTTAATTTTAAAAAACTCTTGGGACGGGGGAAGAGATGTCCCAATTGTGCGACAGTCCTGGCAAAATTGGGACATATGATCACCCTAGCAGAGGGGTGATTTGGCCTGCCCCAGGGACAGGCGTTATTTTGTGGACCTCTTAGTGCAGCAGAGGGAGGAGGGGAGATATGTTTCATGCAGTGGGGCATACATGAGCAATGCAGCGCCCTTCCGTTTAGCACCTTGTCATTACTACACAAGTAGGAAGGCAAGCCCTTGAGACAGCATCGTCTGTCCGATGAACACTTGCATAATTGAGCATTTATCCTGTGCAGAGTGACCCACTTGGGTAGTGAAGAATGGCAGACTTCTTGTTTGTAGTTGGGGATTTGCTCTATGCAGAGAGAGTGATAAGATTTCCCGCCATGGGCATCGAAAATAGGTCCCAGTACCTGTTGGTGTTAAGCCACACAGGCTCTAATTAGCTCCCATCAATTCCAAACCCTGCCCTGGCAACCCCTTCTGAATTTGCTCTTGGTCTCACATTGTAGTTGAGTTTAGTTTTCCTTGTAGTTCCTAAAATGTTCACTACAGTGCTACATTGTGAGTAAAGCGCTCTCTTCAGCTGCATTAATATTGTTACCTTGGTAATCTTATCGCATTTTGGGAAATTGTAGTATTGTAAAGTAAATATTTGACCATCAAACTCCTTCCTGAATTTTTACTTAAAGGAAGATGATCAGAGCATGGCAATAAAGAGAACTTTTGTACAACATACCAAAAATAAAATAGACTGTCCGGCTGAGATTTATACAGACCCTCTGGCTTATCACGACTTCGTGCTTGTGCAAAATGCAGCAAAAGAACGGGTGTTTTAAATAATAAATAAATGCAAAAACTGATGTTTTTCTAAAAACAGCCAAAAAACGGCCGTTTTTTGCAATAAGGGCTGGTTTTTAAAATAGAAGCGAAAAGGCTAGGTTCACAAAACCTTTTGGCGCCCAAGGGATGGGATCCGTAAATGCATCTCATCACATGCGCCCAAAAAAGTAGCAACCAAATCCATAAAGGACGTTGAATGAGTTCATTTTATATGTTCCCATTCAGATGCCTTTTTTCATCACTTTGTGCATTTTTGTAAATGATGGCTGGTGGTCTGCACATTTAAAAGCACATCCTCAAGTTACCAAAAGATATGCAATTTTAAAGGTACAGAAAACTAAAGTAACCCTATGCACAGGAGGTGCGGTCCGCATTGTATGAGAAGGGCCCTCATTACAACTCTGGCGGTAGCCGTGCCGTTAAAAACGGCACAGCTGCCACATGAGTTGCATTTTTTCTGGCACCCATGAATGGGCAAGAACCGGTTCATGCCGAGTTAGGCGGACCCGGTAATTGTCCATTTTCGGGTGCCGGAATCTAGGGCCTCCTCATCCCCATTCTGCACCATAGGGCTGAATGGGGATGGGGACGTTGAATGCACCAGCACAACTCTGCATGTGCTGGTGCATCCAATGTGCTCTACTCGCGGGTGCCGTTGCACCCGCCAGGAAAAACCTGGCGGTTCAACGGTTCCCGCGAGCTGAGCCCATAGTAGGGCTGTCCGGGAAGTACAGTACCGGCATGCTTACGGGTACCATACTTCCCAGACCGCCATGCTCGTAATGAGGGCCAAGGTCTCTGCATACCCTGTGATGCAATTTTCTTAAAGTGTTGTTGCAGAGTTATGAACTGCTGCTGTCTCACTTGGATTTCTATTCCTCAACCAGGGATAGAAATGTTTTTTTTTTGGGTTCACATTTTACACTAGGGCTCATCACAGTAAAATGCACTCCCAGCGCCCACTTGGAAGCTGGGAGCCTGTAGAGCATTAGTGTCGGGAGAGCACTCCTGATACTAATGCATTCAATGCAGTGGGCCAGTGCATTATTTGCGCTACACCTCAACCCCCTAGAAATGCAAAGGTCACCTTTGAGAATAAGGTGACCTGCACACTTCCAACAATGGGCATCTATAAATAGTGCATTCTCTGTTCTATTTTTAGTTGCTCGATTGTTTTTTGAACTGGCCCGACAATCAACATTTTTAAAAAAAATTCGGGGGAAAGAAGTAAGAGAGCGAATAATGGGCCAGATGAAGAGTGATAGGCAGGAAAGCAGAGGGAAAGCAGGGGTCAAAGGGGAAGCCGGTGGGAAAGAGCAGAGAGGGAGCGGTAGGGCTGAGGGACAGAAAACAGATTGAGCGATGGGCTAGAGGGGGACCGGTGGGCCATATAGCAGCGAGGGAGCGGCTGGTCGGAAAAAGGCAGCAAGCAACAAATTAGGAGCAAGGAGTGGGGAAAGAGTGAGGTAGAATGGGATAAAGGATGCAAGATGAAGCAGGAGTGAGAAAGAAAGGACTAGACTGTGGGATGAACTGTGGAGCTTAAGGCGTGAGTTAGGAACATGGTTGGGAGTTTGATAGGGACTGAGGAGTATGAGTTGTGACTTGGCCATGTGACAGATCACATGAACATGCACATGGCTGGCAGAGTGGGAGGGTCTGGAGTGTACATTTTAATGGTGAATGGGTTCTCTAACGAGATGATTCACCCAAGAAACCTGCCTGGGACCCTTTTCATGTGGCCAGTTAAAGGCTGACACTTTCTGATCCTGACCCTGGGGGTGGTGTTCTGTGGGAGGATCACATGGAGGGGGAAGCAGGTCAGGAAGAATAGGAAATCTCCTTGTATAACTTCCCCCGATACGCCAGACTTCTAATAGCCTATTGTAAAGTAAAAACTGTTAGAAAAGCTGAATTTGATGTTGTAGACTTAGAGTCCCAAATTACTGGGAAAAAGAAGAGGACTGCAGAGGCAGAAGACCCCACGTTGCAGTCAATTAGGCATAATGACCCACACCTGAGGAGGACTGGGAGGCCTAAAAAGCCCCCTCAGGTGCAGGCCATAGAGAAGAGCAGTAGCAGAAGGGAGTAGCTTTCCTTCCTCCACGTGACAGCAGAAGTCAGATATGATCCGAGACACTAGGACACAGTGGTTTGTAAACTGAATGCCGGTCCTGAGTTGGTCTTTAGCTGCAGAAGTCAGGAAGCAGAAAGTGCACTATTTAGCAGTGTTTCCCACTCAGGCGAGCATTGCTGGCTGGCGAGCTCTGGATAGGTGTGGGAGTCAGGGGTGCTCTGATATTGACAGATGAGGGCCATGGGAAGGCACAGAGAGGTTGCCGGTGTAACGTCACTTTTTGCTATCTGTCAGAAAATCCTATCGGTAGGAAAATCTGACAGGAATTGTAATGTCATTTTTTGCTACCTGTCAGAAAATCCTACCGATAGGAAAAAGTGACGGGGTAGGAAAATCTGACAGCCTAGCCTGTCATTTTTTCCTACCCGTCAGAAAATCCTACCAAGAGCAGGCATTGGGTAACCCACCCAGGGGTAGGAAAAAGTGATGGGGTAGGAAAATCTGACAGCCTGACCTGTAATTTTTCCTACCCGTCAGAAAATCCTACCGACAGCTAGCATTGGGCAACCCACCCAGAGGTAGGAAAAAGTGACGGTGTAGGAAAATCTGACAGCCTGACCTGTCATTTTTTCCTACCCGTCAGAAAATCCTACCGACCGCTAGCATTGGGCAACCCACTCAGGGGTAGGAAAAAGTGACGGGGTAGGAAAATCTGACAGCCTGGCCTTTCATTTTTTCCTACCCGTCAGAAAATCCTACCGAGAGCAGGCATTGGGCAACCCACCCAGGGGAGGAAAAAGTGACGGGGTAGGAAAATCTGACAGCCTGGCCTTTCATTTTTTCCTACCCGTCAGAAAATCCTACCGAGAGCAGGCATTGGGCAACCCACCCAGGGGAGGAAAAAGTGACGGGGTAGGAAAATCTGACAGCCTGGCCTGTACTTTTTTCCTAGCCGTCAGAAAATCCTAACGACAGCTAGCATTGGGCAACCCACCCAGGGGTAGGAAAAAGTGACGGGGTAGGAAAATCTGACAACCTGGCCTATCATTTTTTCTTACCCGTCAGAAAATCCTACCAAGAGCAGGCATTGGGCAACCCACCCAGGGGTAGGAAAAAGTGACGGGGTAGAACAATCTGACAGCCTGAACTGTCATTTTTTCCTACCTGTCAGAAAATCCTACCGACAGCTAGCATTGGGCAACCCACCCAGGGTTATGAAAAAGTGACGGGGTAGGAAAATCTGACAGCCTAACCTGTCATTTTTTCCTACCCGTCAGAAAATCCTACCAAGAGCAGGCATTGGGCAACCCACCCAGGGCCACCAAGAGACCAATGTGGACAGGTCTGCATACAGACTGGTGCAGCAGATGTCCACTGCACACTTTACATAGCGCTACAGGCTTCTGCATTTTGGTGCTTGTAGTATTTATTATATGTCAAATTTAATATGGAACTCCAAGTTCCAGGGTGCAACGCGCGGTTGGCTAAAATTATAGGATCATCCTACCATTTCCTACACCATGAGGGGAAACTGTACGATTTGGTCACAGAACAAGTTTGTTGATAATTGTCCAGTAATCAGGGTATCTGCCAAAAAAAGATGTTTTTGGAGGGGACACCATTGTGTTACCTGACTGGCATACTTTTGTGTTTGTGTTCAGTGGTTTGTGAAAAATGGCAGTAATTCTGCTACAGCCCAAAAAGGTGGCAGTAATGGAATTACCACTTTTTGCCGTGCCACTGAACTTGTAATGAGGCCCTTAAAGTGTGCTGCTTTTAGCTCAGTTGGGTGTGTGTTGTGCTCGGTCGAGTTATGGGATGCTTCTGTGAGCTATGGGTTTCTTGTGTGAGCTATGGGATGCGTGTGTGAGCTATGAGATGCTTGTGTGAGCCATGAGATGCTTGTGTGAGCTATGGGATGCGTGTGTGAGCTAGGGGATGCTTGTGTGAGCTATGGGATGCTTGTGTGAGCTAAGGTTTGCTCGGTTGATGCAGTGGGTGGGCATCAAGAAGATGCAATCTAGGGTGGTGTGTGAAGTCTTGAGAGGAGCCTGTACTGGGATGTAATTGGGTGCTTGGCTATACAGCTCGGGGGATCTTATGTGGTTGGGTGGGCTGCTGGGGTGAGCTAGGCTGGGTGGGTGCTGTGCTGGGGTGAGTTACAGTGGCGTGCTTGGATGAGCCACAGTGACGTTGTTATTTGCTCTAGTGTCCTAGGGTGGGTGGGTGATGTGCTGTGATAAGCTATGTAAGCTTGTTCAGATGCTGGGTGGCTAGGTTAAGTGGGCTGGGTGCTGGTATGAGCTTAAGTCCAGTGGGATAATGAGGTGAATTAGGGTAGGCGGGTGTGGTTGGTGGGAATAGCTCTGGTGGGTGTGGGGCTAGGGTGAACTAGGACGGATGGTTTGCTGGGGTGAATTAGGATCGGCTTGCTAGTCTGTGTCATGCTAGGCTGGGGCGTTTTGCTGGTGTGAGCTACGGTCGGTGGATTTTGTACCTGATGAGCTAGGTGGGTGGGTGCTGTGTTGTGGTGAGCTAGAGTGAGTGGCTAGGGGCTGAGATGAGTTAAAATGTGTGCAGTGTTGGGGGAGCCTATGGTGGATACGATGCTTGGATGATGGGATGCTTTGGTGAGCTTGAGGTGACAGATGGGGTGCTATAGTGATCTTGTGCTGGAGTGATCTAGGGTGCAGGGGTTGTTGCTAAGAGGTAGAGGAGGGTGGTTGTACTGTACAGGTGAGCTAGGGCGGGTAGATTGTATGCTAGTAAGAGTTAGGGTGAGTGGTCGGTTGGTGGTGAGGTGGAGAGAGGAAAGGTCGGGAGTGTACTGATGCAAGCTGGGATTGGTGTGTGGATTGGTTTGCTGAGGCAGCTTATGGTGCCCTGGGTGAGCTATGTTGTGAGCTAGGGTGGATGGGTGGTGAGCTGGAGAGAGGAAAGGTCGGGAGTGTACTGATGCAAGGTGGGATTGGTGTGTGGATTGGTTTGCTGAGGCAGCTTATGGTGCCCTGGGTGAGCTATGTTGTGAGCTAGGGTGGATGGGTGGTGAGCTGGAGAGAGGAAAGGTCGGGAGTGTACTGATGCAAGCTGGGATTGGTGTGTGGATTGGTTTGCTGAGGCAGTTTATGGTGCCCTGGGTGAGCTATGTTGTGAGCTAGGGTGGATGGGTGGTGAGCTGGAGAGAGGAAAGGTCGGGAGTATACTGATGCAAGCTGGGATTGGTGTGTGGATTGATTTGCTGAGGCAGCTTATGGTGCCCTGTGTGAGCTACAATAAGTATTGTGCCAGGGCAAGCTAGGCCGGGAGGTTTATGTACTGGAGGGAGCTAGGGTGGATATGTATTGTGTGGGGATTAGTTAGGGTAGATGGGTGGCGTGCTCCGGAGAGCTAAGGTGGGTTCGATGTTATGCTGGAGAGCTAGGGCGTGGTGACGTTGTTGGGTAAGCTTGTGTAGGATGTGGCAAAGTGGTTTGTTGAAGTTTGGTGGGGTGTGTGAGGTCGGGTGATGTCATGATCTCTGCTTCCAAAAGGTCAGGGTTTTCCCAACTCCCTTGGAAGCAGATCCATAACCCAGGTTCCGAGTGCCAACCAGTCCCAATTGGGACCTTTTGGACCCAGTCCTGGCGCCAGTGGCACCAGGCTCATAAATATGCCCAGTCCCAGCGCTGGAAGCGCCGGGCTCATAATCCTTGGGTGGACTTACCTGCAGCAGACCATGCTGCTTACTTGCCTGCCAGTTGAGCCTCTGATCCTCTTCTGTTTGGAACTACTTTTCCTGTTGGGTGGGGTAGGAGCCACTCCCTAGATTCAGAACACTGGAACTCTTCTGGAAAGCAGGAACTCTTTTCTTACCTAGGCGTGGCTGTGGAAGGAGACACCTAAGCACTACAGGAGGCTATTTAAACCACACCCGATGGATGAATCTTGCTTTGCGTTATTCTGCATCCTCTGCAGCAGAACGCTCATCGTGTCTTCTGCATCTGATCCTGGGCCTAAGGAAAAAGGCTTACCATCCTGAATCCAGTCTTCAGCAACACCTATAAAGACAAGAAAGAACAGGTTAGCATTACGGTCTTCAGTGACAGCTCTTCACTTACCTGGTCCATCGGCTGTCACCAACGCCTCGCGCTGCATTCCGGCATCTGAAAGACAAAGGCTTACCTACTCTTCATGCGCTCCGGAGGTCTTCACACTGCATTCCGGCATCTGAAAGACAAAAGCTTACCAACTCTTCGCACGCTCCGGAGACCTTCGGCGCTGCATCCCGCATCTGAAAGACAAAACAAGGTGCGTTTAAAGACATTGGGGAACTTTAATACTCACGTGCCATTACTCCTTTCCACATCTAACCCAGTGGGTATTCCAGCACCCTGCAGCCGCTCCGAACTTGTACCTGCAAAATAAAAAGACAGTTAGAGCGCATCGTGAAGCAGGCAACAATCGCTTACTTACGTGCTTCCAGGCGCTTCTATTCATCACACGGGCTCCATCTTCAACTCACTTCAGCCCGTCATCCGCCATCGCCGGAACCCTGCAAAACAAGAGACATCATTACTAAAGACTTTAAAGACATTAGAATTACTCGAAACTTACCGTTCGTGCAGTAAACGACGGACAGCAGTCCTCTGAAGTCAAGAGGCCTGCTCCCCTTATCCAGTGAAGAAACTGGTTACAGCACCCTGCCCCGAGGCAGACGGAGAGCACAGCGTTCACTTACCTAAGGTGAGAGCGTTAACCTTTGGGGTTCTACAGGAGAAGAGAAAGGGAAGAAGAGAGAGACATTCAATAACCCAGTTCCTTAATCCCATATTTTCTATCTGCAGACATCTTACCCTTCGAGTCAGACATACAGTGCACAGAGGTCCAGCCCAAAGAGCCAGCCGTGTGTTACACATCACCTTTGAAGATACGGTATACGCCCAGTCAAGACCGGCGCCTCTACGGGAATCAGGTGAGCGTTACAGAACGCAAAGCCTACCACAAAACTCCCGTCCAGGCGCTATGGAAACCTCGGATACCGAAGCCCAGTTACTTGGGGAACTAAGGGCAGAAGTGCATGCAGCCCGTCAGGAAACGAACGCTCTAAGAAGGGAACTGATTATTTCCAAGGAGCGAACAGATGATCTCGCTAGACAATTGCTACAGTCACAAGCCGGACAGACCCCGTTACCCGCATCTGGGGGAAATCTTCCTTCTACATCCTCTATGAATCCAGTGAAGATCAACCTACCTGGGAATGTACCTCTGGCTCCGCCCGAACGATTTTCTGGTGACCCAAAGAGGTTTGCAGTATTTATCAATCAGTGCCAGTTGCATTTCTTATGCCGGCCAGCAGCCTTTCCAACTGATCAAGCTAAAGTAGCTTTCGTGCTTTCGTACCTTAGTGGCAATGCGGCAGACTGGTCGATCCCTCTAGTAAATCAAGATGATCCGGTCCTCCATGATTTTCAAGCTTTTCAGCTCAGTATGGAAAAACTGTTCGCAAGACATTCACAGGGGCAGGCCTTGGACAATGAGCTTCTTTCGTTGCGACAAGGTAATCAAGACCTTTTGGCTTATATTGCGTCTTTCAACAGACTGATAGTGGAAACTCAATGGCCTGAGGACAAAAGGATTATGCTGTTTTATAGAGGTCTACGTGGAGAGCTCAAAGATGTGTTAGCCCAAGTAGTGAATCCCCCACAAGATTGTTCGGACTATATAGACTTAGTCGTTCAAATAGATCACAGACTGCAGAACAGGAAGGCCGATCGTTCCAAGTTTGATGCTCGAGTATTTTCCAAACCGCCAACTCCTTCCAAAGGAGTAGACTCCGGGGAACCCATGCAAATAGGGGGTCTGAAAGGTCCACTAACACAAAAGGAGCGGGAAAGGAGAAAACGGTTGCAATTATGCCTCTATTGCGGAAACTCAGGGCACTTTCTTCAAGACTGTCCGGTGAAACCTGCCAAGAAGGCAGTAGGAGCTGCAGTTACCAAAGTTACAAACTCTGAGCAGGGAAACGACCTCGCCTGACAAGAATAGAGGTCCTCTTGCCGAGCGTGAAAACCAGTTCCGTGACCTCGCATTTCGTGATACCTATGGTCCTCATTAGCCCTGATAATCCGGATCGATTACATGCAATTGAAGCTTACGTCGACAGCGGTGCCATCGGCAATTATGTGGATCATGAAATGGTTTTGAGGATGAATCTAACTCTTTGTCCCAAGGCTGTGAAGGACGTCATTACTACGGTGGATGGTACGGAGATAGCCTCCGGGCCAGTAACGCATACCACTCAAGAGGTGACGCTAGTAAGTCAAGATGGACACCATGAGAAGATCGTGTTCGATGTGATCAAGGCCCCTCAGTTTCAGATTATTCTAGGAATACCTTGGTTAGAGAAACACAATCCTCTGATCGATTGGCGAGCAAGAACGGTCCAGTTTCCAGAATGTGTCTCTACTTGTCACCCTCCACCTGGTGTTGCACTGGCAGCAATTTCTTCAGAGACTCCCCAGTTACCTCCCGAATACCTAGAATACCAAGATGTTTTCCGGAAGGATCAGGCTAACTCTCTACCTCCTCATAGGTCTTATGACTGCCAGATAGACCTGATACCTGGATCTACTCCTTGTAGTAGAATTTATGCCCTCACCGAGCCTGAGAACCTTCACCTTCGACAATACCTGGATGAATACCTGGCAAATGGGTTTATTTGTCCTTCCAAGTCCCCTGCTTCTTCAGCTTTGTTCTTCGTTCCAAAAAAGGAAGGAGACCTTAGAACTTGTATAGATTATCGCTCCCTGAACCAGATCACCGTTAAGAATAGATATCCGTTACCTTTGATCCCTGAACTCCTGGACCAAGTCAGAAAAGCATGCATATATACAAAGCTGGATCTTAGAGGAGCTTACCACTTGGTACGAGTAAAAGAGGGCGATGAATGGAAGACGGCCTTCCGCACCAAGTATGGGCTATTTGAATATCAGGTCATGCCCTTCGGACTTTGCAATGCCCCGGCCGCCTTTCAATATTTTATGAACGATGTCCTCAGAGAGCTCATAGATGTGTGTGTTGTTGTTTACATTGACGACATCCTCGTTTATTCTTCATCGGAATCTGAACATCGGAAACACATGAAAATGGTCCTCAAAAGATTGCGTCAACACAAACTTTTCGCTAAGTTGGAAAAATGTGTTTTCAACGTGACTGAAGTTGAATTCTTGGGATTCATATTATCACCTGGCGGAGTGCGTATGGATTCAAAGAAGGTCGATGCAGTTCTCAAATGGCCATCACCATCCTCCGTAAAAGGTGTGCAAAGCATGTTAGGCTTCGCTAACTTTTACCGCAGGTTTATCCCCGAATTCTCTCGAATAGTCCAGCCCATCACTGCCTTGTTAAAGAAAAACAAACGTTTTGAATGGTCTACCGAGGCGGAACAAGCTTTCCAGGATTTGAAGACTAAATTTATCTCTGCACCAATCTTAAAACACCCTCGCCCCGAACTCCCCTACATCGTGGAAACTGATGCTTCAAGCCTTGCCATGGGGGCAGTTCTATCACAAAAGGACCCGGTAACCAATCAATTGCATCCCGTGGCATTTTGGTCCCGCAAATTCTCGCCTCCTGAAATCAATTACACGATTACTGACAAGGAACTTCTGGCTATCAAGTCTGCCTTTAAGGCTTGGCGGCATTATCTGCTGGGGGCCTGACACACCGTTACTGTGATTACGGATCACCGAAACCTGCAATATTTGAAAACCGCAAAAGCCCAATCCTCTAGACAACTCCGTTGGGCATTATTCTTTGCCGAGTTTGACTTCATAATTACCTATCGACCTGGTACAAAGAACGGTAAAGCTGATGCCCTTTCCCGGATGGGAGTGGAAGAACACTTGATCAACCCTAAACCTGTACCAATCATTCCCGAACAAAGAATTCTGGGTGTAATCGCCACAGAATCCATAGAGGAAGTTAAGGATAAAGCCAGGCAACTTGTAACTCCAGCAGACATACAGAATTGGCATCTGCAGGGAAAGGACTTTGCAGTAAAGGACAACTTATTATATTTCCAAGAACGATTATACCTACCCAGCACAGATTTACAGAAAAAAGTAATCTCTTGTTATCACGATTCTTTAATGGAAGGACATCCCGGTATGGCCAAGACCTCAGAAAAGATCAAGCGCTACTTCTGGTGGCCGTCTTGGAAAAAAGATATCAGAGACTTTATAATGTCCTGTGGAGTATGCGCCCAAAACAAGAGTCAAAAGGAAAGACCAGCAGGCCTCTTACGCCCTATTGAGATCCCACCTTGCCCTTGGCATACGCTTTCTATGGACTTCATCACCGATCTACCTCCATGCTCCGGATACAATACGATTCTAGTAATCGTGGACTTATTCTCCAAGATGGCGCATTTCATTCCGCTCAAAGGCTTGCCAACAGCAGCAACTCTGGCCCGAGAATTTCTCGAAAACATCGCCCGACTGCACGGTTTTCCTTCGGTTCTAATTTCGGATCGAGGTAGTCAATTTATTTCTCATTTTTGGCGAAGTTGCTGTCGGTCGGCTCAAATTGATGTGAGACTATCGGCCAGTCACCACCCTCAGACCGACGGACAAACCGAGAGGACCAATCAAACTCTGGAACAGTATTTACGCTGCATGCTGCAACAAACTGAAAAAACTTGGAAAGACATCCTTTGGATAGCCGAATATGCCTACAATAACTCTGTCCATTCGGGAACTGGGAAAACCCCGTTTTTTCTTTTGTACGGCAGTCACCCTCGAACCTCGGAGTTGGATCCCCTCCAAGATCTTGAAACACCAGCAGTAGACTACCTGCATTCTACAATCACCCAAGCCTTTAAGGAAGCTGTTTCTCACCTTCAAAGGGCTAAAGAACAATACAAGAAAGGAGCAGATCAACATAGGAAGGAAGCCCCTCAATATCAAGTAGGGGATCAAGTCTGGTTATCCACCAAATATCTACCTCTAAAAGGGCTATGCACATTCAACCCAAGATACCTTGGTCCCTATTCCATCACTACCATAGTAAACCCAGTAGCGGTCAAGTTGGACTTGCCCCCGCACATGAAGATACATCCGGTCTTCCACGTCTCTCTAATAAAACCCGTGCAACCTCAAACCCGACTAACTAAATCTCCAAAACCTATCCTAGTTGATGGAGAACTCGAGTTTGAAGTCAAAAGCATTCTGGACTCCAAGATCTCCAAATCTAAACTATTTTACCTAATTGACTGGAAAGGCTACGGCCCCCAAGAGAGATCCTGGGAACCTGCTGAATATGTCCACGCTCCTCGCCTAATCAAAAGATTTCACCGAACATTTCCTGACAAGCCAAAACCCCCGGAGAAGCCCGGTTTGGGAGGGGCCTTGAGGGGGGGTACTGTCATGATCTCTGCTTCCAAAAGGTCAGGGTTTTCCCAACTCCCTTGGAAGCAGATCCATAACCCAGGTTCCGAGTGCCAACCAGTCCCAATTGGGACCTTTTGGACCCAGTCCTGGCGCCAGTGGCACCAGGCTCATAAATATGCCCAGTCCCAGCGCTGGAAGCGCCGGGCTCATAATGCTTGGGTGGACTTACCTGCAGCAGACCATGCTGCTTACTTGCCTGCCAGTTGAGCCTCTGATCCTCTTCTGTTTGGAACTACTTTTCCTGTTGGGTGGGGCAGGAGCCACTCCCTAGATTCAGAACACTGGAACTCTTCTGGAAAGCAGGAACTCTTTTCTTACCTAGGCGTGGCTGTGGAAGGAGACACCTAAGCACTAGAGGAGGCTATTTAAACCACACCCGATGGATGAATCTTGCTTTGCGTTATTCTGCATCCTCTGCAGCAGAACGCTCATCGTGTCTTCTGCATCTGATCCTGGGCCTAAGGAAAAAGGCTTACCATCCTGAATCCAGTCTTCAGCAACACCTATAAAGACAAGAAAGAACAGGTTAGCATTACGGTCTTCAGTGACAGCTCTTCACTTACCTGGTCCATCGGCTGTCACCAACGCCTCGCGCTGCATTCCGGCATCTGGAAGACAAAGGCTTACCTACTCTTCGTGCGCTCCGGAGGTCTTCACACTGCATTCCGGCATCTGAAAGACAAAAGCTTACCAACTCTTTGCACGCTCCGGAGGCCTTCGGCGCTGCATCCCGCATCTGAAAGACAAAACAAGGTGCGTTTAAAGACATTGGGGAACTTTAATACTCACGTGCCATTACTCCTTTCCACATCTAACCCAGTGGGTATTCCGGCACCCTGCAGCCGCTCCGAACTTGTACCTGCAAAATAAAAAGACAGTTAGAGCGCATCGTGAAGCAGGCAACAAGCGCTTACTTACGTGCTTCCAGGCGCTTTTATTCATCACACGGGCTCCATCTTCAACTCACTTCAGCCCGTCATCCGCCATCGCCGGAACCCTGAAAAACAAGAGACATCATTACTAAAGACTTTAAAGACATTAGAATTACTCGAAACTTACCGTTCGTGCAGTAAACGACGGACAGCAGTCCTCTGAAGTCAAGAGGCCTGCTCCCCTTATCCAGTGAAGAAACTGGTTACAGCACCCTGCCCCGAGGCAGACGGAGAGCACAGCGTTCACTTACCTAAGGTGAGAGCGTTAACCTTTGGGGTTCTACAGGAGAAGAGAAAGGGAAGAAGAGAGAGACATTCAATAACCCAGTTCCTTAATCCCATATTTTCTATCTGCAGACATCTTACCCTTCGAGCCAGGCATACAGTGCACAGAGGTCCAGCCCAAAGAGCCAGCCGTGTGTTACACATCACCTTTGAAGATACGGTATACGCCCAGTCAAGACCGGCGCCTCTACGGGAATCAGGTGAGCGTTACAGGTGAGGTGTGAGGAAGGTTGTGTGACTGGGGTGAATGGGGCACTGGGATGAGCTATGTTGAATGAGTTGTGCTTGTTTTTATTGCATTTGCACTGGGGGTGAATGCTTGGCTGGGCTAGGGTTCCTGGGTGTGGTAGGTTGTGCTGGGGTGAGGTAGGTTTGCTGGGGTGAGCTAGGGTTTGTTAAGGTGCGCAAGGGTGGTTGGGGTGCTGGGGTGAGCCGCATGTGTTGCAGTGATGTAGCCGGGCTGGGAGTGATCAGGGTGTCATAGGGTATGGGGTGGGCTAGGGTATGGAAGTGAGATTGGGTGGGTTCTTAGGGTGTGTGTGTTGGTGTGATGCTGCAACGAGCAGGGGGGATTCTAGGTGAGGAAGAGTGGGTAGAGGGTTAGGTGTGATCCTGGGGTAGCAAGTGTGGGTGAGCTATTGAGATGCTTGGGTGGGTGGACTCCTGGGGTGAGCTCTGGGTGGGTTGCGGGGAATGCACAGAGGTCTGCCTTGCACAAATTGCCCCAGTTTTTATTAGCCACAATCCCAGACAAAGTGTGATATTTGGTGGGGAAAAAACACAATGTTCACTTTGTCTGGGGTTCTGGGTAATACATTCTGGGCCACCTCGCGCAAATCAGACCTCTGTGCAGTCCCACGGGTGTCCTCTTTTGGGAAATGCATGGGGTTCCCTGTTTTCCTTGCTGGCTTCGAAACCCTAGGCCCAAATCTGTAGGTTGCCCACATGAACAAATTGTGCTGTGGCGAAAGGCTTGGGGTTACCAGCGGGTTACCCTTTTCCTTTTGCTCCCCCAGTAGGTGCACCCACACATGTGAGGTACCTTTTTCGTCAGGAAACCTGTGGGAACACGAGAAGGTATGACATCTGTTGTTGGCGACATGTTTCGGTGAGTGGACACAGGGAAATGTCTCTGAAATTGGCTGGAAATGAAGACAATTCTCAGACATTTCGCTCTGGCCACCCACCGTAACACACCGCCAGCAACACATGGCCTACCTTCCTGCGTCCCCACATGTGTCCTGATGAAAACGGTACCTCACATGTGTGGGGTCACCTACCGGGGGCGCAAAAGGAAAAGGGTAACCCACTGGGAACCCCAAGCCTTTCGCCACTGCCCATTTTGTTCATGTGGGCAACCTACAGATTTGGGCCTAGGGTGTCGAAGCCAGCAAGGGAAACAGGGAACCCCAAGCATTTCCCAAAAAAGGACACCCCTGGGAATCCACACATGGCCCAATTGGAGGGGCGGCACATCTCATGTTGCCCTCCCAGGGGCTGATAAGGGGGGGGCTGTCCTGCACTCCTCCCTGGGCTCAGGCGTCCGTTCCTAGGAGCAGATATCTGGTCCCAGGGAGGGCTGCATGACATGGCACCCACTCCATTGCGGCTGGGGGGCGAGGGGGTCAATGCCCCATCCCATTAGAAAATTCCCAGACCCTTTGGGGTGCCCCACAGCCCCCCTAAAAAGCGTTCCACCATTTTCACTTTTTTCCTTTGGTAACCCAACTCCCCTTGGTGCAGAGAGGCACATTGATGTGCCAATCTGGCCCCGGGGTGACCAAACCTTACTGCCCCACCCACTGGGGGGCCTGTCCCACTATTTTTGGGGGCCCTCTCCTCCCTCAAACCAAATGGGTGGTGGGGGCACCTCATGCAGGTCTTCCTGGGCCTCCTACAAACGGCTGCGTGAGGTACACCCCCCCTCCATTTGGGGTGGGGGGGAGAGTGCCCCCAAAAATTGTGGGACAGGCCCCCAAAAACTGTGGGACAGGCCCCCCCAGTGGGTGGGGCAGTAAGGTTTGGGCACCCCGGCTCCTGATTGGCACACCAATGTGCCCCTCTGTGCCAAGGCAAGTTTCATAAACAAACAAAAAATGGAAAAGGTACACTACACTTTAGGGCGGGCTGAGGGTAATTTTCTAATGTACTGGGGGGTGACCCTCTACCCCTACACCAAATGCAGGGGGGGCATCTCATTCAGCCCTCCATGGGGGCAGATGCCCCTTCCTAGGAGCAGATATCTGCCCCCAGGAAGGGCTACAAGGGGTGCCCCCATTTCTCCTTGGGGTGAGGGGGAGAGGGCCACCCCCCATTTCTGTAAAATATATCCCTGGTGGCTAGTGCCCCCCCACCACCCATCCCACCCAAAATTCCCTTTTTCTTATTTTTTGTTTTTGTTTTGCCCCCTTCCCTGGGGGCAGATGATCAGCTATCTGCCCCCAAGGGGGGGGGGGGCTAACCTGCAGGCCCCATCCTTTGGGGGGCCTGAACACTAATTCCTGGTAGCCCTCCCCCCCAGCCCCCAATTGGATGGGGGGCCACCTCATGTACTCCTGCCTGGGGCCATAAATCTGCCCCCAGGGAGGGCTACAAGGGGTGGCCCCCCCTTTCCACTTGGTGTGGGAGGGGGAGGGCCACCACTCTTTCATGGGGGCAAAAAAATCCCAGCACCCCCACCCCCATCCCCGTTCTATTTATTATAATTTTTTTTTCTTTTTGCCCCCCTTCCCTGGGGGCAGATGATCAGCCATCTGCCCCCAGGGTTGTGCACATTTGTGCCCCCATGCTTTGGGGGGCAGGGGGGGAGCGAGGGGGGGAAAGAGGGCAGCCCCCCCACGTCACAAACATTTTCATGGTGGTCCAGTGGGTTGCTGGTCACGGATCGAGCGCTTTGCGCTGATCCGTGACCAGCAATGCATCATATACGTGGTGTCCTTGGAAAGGGGAGATCCTCCCCTTTCCAAGGACACTACTTTTTCCTATATCCCTGGTGGCCTAGTGGGCCCCAGGGCCCCAAACCCCCTCCCACCTCCCCCCGCCTTTTTTATTTCTTTTTCACCCCTGGGGGCAGTGATCATCTGCCCCCAGGGGTCTCCAGCACTGTGGCCCCATGCTTTGGGGACACAGGGGGAAGGGGGCTGCTTATCAAATCAATCAAATGCTCTGCGTTCTATTACTCCATTAGCACCAGAACCTTTTTACAGCTTACCCACCCGATATCAATTAAGATGATGCCAAAACCCCTGTCCACTCAGAGTCAGCCAGTAGATGGGCAATAGTCAGCCTTGCATGTAACATCCTGAGAAATGTGGGCTTGCAATGTGTCTCCACTGGGTGGCACTTCAAGAGGTGGCACAGGGCAGCCCTTTTTAGGAAGACAGCTTGGGTGCTAGGTGGATTCTCGTAGGCAAAGTGGCATTCATCAATAGGAGGCACTAGTGCATACTCTAGAAAGGGGACAGCAAGAGAGCCTTCTCTGGGAAAGATGACCATAAGCAGAAGACTATCCCTGTCTACGGAATCCAGGTGCCTGTGGTCCAGGACTGAACAAACCTGCATTCACTTCTGATAAGGCAGGCGTGAGCATGTCCACGCTGCTCCAGAACATTCAACAGTTTCTAGTCAATAGTGAAGTCTCATTTATTGTGCGAGGCATTACAGCATCCAATGCATCTATCCAATTTCTTCACATTTCACTGAAGTTAGTCACAGCATTGTCCTCACTGATTAGTACCCCACAATAATGAACTTTGTACCTGTTATTTGAACTGTCAGATGCCTGGAGAATGAAGAGGTCCACAGAGGTGGAGGGGTAAACCCATCCTCAATGATAGGTAGAGGCTATTCTTATCTATAAATCTTCCCAGTGAAATGCCTTCCATCTCACTGAAGTACCAGGATAAAGTCGTGTTTACAACATCTTCAAATCATCTTGGCTGTAAAAGGTGTGATTTTCATCTCCATACTTCTCTCTAACATGCTCTGTAATTTGGCATTTGGGGAGGTTCTCTGTCTGTGCAGTGCCCTTAAGAGTCTGCAGTGAAGTGTAAACATGCACAGCAATCACCTTACAATTGTACTTTGAGGCTCCTTTGACATCAGAATGCTGGCCTACTTTTATCTTTGCACTGCACCACGCAGTGATGGGTGCATATTTTTGGGGTGTTGGAGGAATGACAGAGATGCAAACAGCTTCAAGCAACTCAAGTTTCATCCTGTGGACCTGAGTCTTACCCGTTCATATACAGTCCAATTGTGGACACTGCCAGTCCCTAAATTTTTTTCTGTAGTCTCCCACATAGTAATTTTCATTTATTTTACTAAAATGATAACATTTGACCAAAATCATCCTACCTCGCATAGCACAGCTGAACTGCCAACACACAGGTCTGTGCCATTCCAAAACCATTGCCCCGTGTACATGGTGGCAGGGGAGCCGATTTATGAATTTCCCAGGGGGTGGGAGGGCAAATACAGGAAGTGACATCACTGGCAGTTATAGGACCACAAATTTGCATGTAGTCGCCAACTTGGTGCAACGGCGTGCGGGGGGTTGGAGTCGCGCGCAGCGCAGAACAGTGGAAACATTGGCTAGTATGTACTGCATATACTAAAGTCAAGTAAGAAGGAGATTTAAGCCTTCGAGTTGCATTCCAGTAGGCCATCACTGCCGCTACTCAACCCCTCTATAATCATCCAGGTTGTAGTAGCCCTCAAAAGGCAGAGCAACACAACTAGGATGGGGGAACGAAATGCCGTCCCATTCTGTGAGTGTGTCAAACGTCAGAGCAAAAACTGTGTGGGTGCCTCCTACCTTGGAGCACAATCTCACTAATTTGGTGAAAATCTCGCAAGTGGGAGCATGGGAATCCCCTGCGTATGTGTGGGCTGCAGACCCCAGATCACATACTCACTTCTTCAGTGTGAAACTCTGGCCAAGGCTCTTTGGTCAAGCATTCAGGATGGGTCTCACACCTATAAACAGTGTGATATATTGAGTGGGCACCTCACTCCTTGGAGCATAGTATCAACCGTTGCTGGTAATCTCACAACTGAAAGTACAGTTTCACTCTTGGTCATCTCAGTGACCCCATGTATATTAATGGAGTCAGTCTCCTATCTGGGAAGGCAATTATATATCTGTTAAAAAACTCTGAATTGTCACTCCACTTTTCTCGATTTATAGATCCATACCATATTCATTCAGTGTGTGCAGAGGTGATAACTTGTGTCTGAGAGAGATAATTCTTTCATTCAGGAGAGATAAAGGGAATACAACCCCCTGTATGTGGGATCAGGCTCATTTTGCCCCCTGGCCCCTCCAGAAGGATGAGCAGGATTTAAGACCCTGCTGATTCTGCTATCCGACAGGCTCGAGCCTTCCCTTGCCCCATCACAGCTCCCAACATCCTGAGCGGCAGCTTATGGACAGCAGGCAGCTCCGGACATGCCTGTTGCCAATTGAATGTAGACAGATCTACTATTTAGACACTGGGAGAGAGCCATGATTCCACATTGGTGGTGAAGAAGCACTCAACATACAGAACACAATGGAATAGTGTTGCAGTCCTTCTGAGAAATGACAATTCTGAGCATGTGAGCAGTAGGCTGGATCAGTGCTGCCCCATAAAAGGTGTAGAAGCCTCTGTGAGAAGTGGCAGTACTGGCCCAACGGTGAGAAGTGTAGTATTTTCACATTAACTATGCTTAAGAACTTTGGGTTATTGAATAGTGCTGCTACATTCTGAGTAATTCCATCCCTTTAAATATATGAGCTCTTGTATTACCACGACAGTGTTGACATGTTCTGATGATGACAGACTTGCTCAATAGTTCTGGTTCTGTATCATTAAATGTACTTCAGATCTTTACAGTATCGGAAGGATAGCTCAGGGGCAATGTGCTATCCTTGGAAGCAAGACGACACAGAGCAACACAGGTTCGATCTCTCGGTCCGCGCAACACAGGTTCACTCCATCGGTCCGCACAACACAGGTTTGCTCCCTCGGTCCGCGCAACACAGGTTTGCTCCCACAGTCCGCGCTTAGAAACCTCTGGGTAGTACACGCATTATAAATAACCAATTCAAATAAAAATAAATACATCTGTTGAGAAGTGCTGGGGCCTTGTCAATAAGAGTGTAGCAGCTCAACTGAGAGGTGCTGATGTTGTCCCATCAAAAGTATAGCAGCCCCACTAAGATGAACTAGCATTGCCTCAACAAAAGCATAGTATTATCGCTGAGAAGATTCATCAATTATAGAAGCCCTGTTACAGCAGTACTATCCAATCAAGAGTATAGCCAGCTAACTGAGGAGCACCAGCATTGCTCCTTTTCAAATATGGCAGCTCTACTAGAAAGTGCTGGCTCATACGCCTCCGCTCCCCGCCCATAGCATTCACCCTCACCACGTGCACACTCAGAGACATGCAAACAGTCTCATTGTCCCTCTCCCTGCCCCTGCTCCCTGCCCCCTCCCTCGCTTTTTTCACCCTCACCACGTGCACACTCAGAGACATGCAAACAGTCTCATTTTCCCTCTCCCTGCTCCCTGCCCCCTCCCTCGCTTTATTCACCCTCACCACGTGCACACCCAGAGACATGCAAACATTTTCCCTCTCCCTGCCCCTTGCCCCCTCCCTTGCTTTGCATCTGTACCTCCATTTCTAAAAAGCCTTCTGGGTTGGGTGTACCTCTACATCTGTTCACCCCTCTTTCCAAGAGGGGTGCACAGATGTACAAATACACCAAAACAAAAACGATTTTTAGAAATTGAGGGACAGACTTGTTTTGCATCTGTGCCTCCATTTCTAAAAATCCTTCTGGGTTGGGTGTACCTCTACATCTGTGCACCCCGGTGCACAGATGTAGAAGTATACCCAACCCAAAACGATTTTTTGAAATTGAGGGACAGATGCAAAGCAAGAGCCTCTTGCTTTGCATCTGTCCCACAATTTCAAAAAAAATGTTTCTCCCCTCCCCCCGACCCCCGTACTTGGTGCCCCTGCATGGTGGGGTTGTAAAATACACTGTCTTTCCAGGGCTCTCCAGCCCCCAAAGGTCCTGCTGCTCGCAATCACAATGCAAGAGGACACCCTGGTAAGTGGGGGCCAGTCAAGGATGGAGCCCAGCCACTCGCCTTATCTGCAAACAAGCAGGAGGCAGGGCTCTGTGCAGCGATTTTAATCAGTGAATTTTATGACTGTTCTTCAGCCTGGGAGCGCACTTAACTCACGGATCCATGCAGTGTCAACACTTCTCACTGTAAGGAGGCTTCATTAAGAGGGGGGGCAATGTGAACAGATGGCTGAGCGCCCCCTCCCCTGTCTCCACTGCTTCATCTGTAGAAAGATGCCTCTTGTATTCGGCCGCCCTGCCCCCAGTGCTTAACTATAAATCATGAGTGAGCATGCGCAGTCAGCCGGATTCATCACGAATATGTACGTGTATGTCAAATAAGTGCATCATTAACGTGATAATGATGCACCTACTTCACATACACATACATATCTATTTGTTATGTATACTTTCATATGTTTTGCACATTTAGTGCTTATTAGAATCCTGGGACTTTGTGAAACACAGTGTCCGCTGTGTTTATCTTCCGGCGTTCGGTGGATTCGTATGTTTTGCGTCCATTTAAGAGTAGCTCTTAACAGGTCTTCGCCATGTTCTGTTATTTCAGTGAGCCTGGCTCACATGAAGTTACAGAAACGGCACCCCTGGGACCCCACAAACACAGGCACACCACATTCCTGCTGTCAAAATATCCTATCCTTTAAGTACTGACTGAGCATGCGCACGCATGCTCAGTCAGCAAGATAGGATTTTCTGACTGATAGGAAAAAGTGACGTTACACTGGCCCACACAGAGAAAACAGAGTAAAGACCTGGAAGCAGTGAGGTGAACAGATGCTCATGCCAGAGCCGTTGAGTTCACCATTACATTATGATCCCAGAGTCCCACTCCCTTATCAGTCAAAATGTGATGGATGGAAATTAATCATAACCATTCCTAATTCCTCTGTGCGCTTCTATTGCCGTGTGTAGTCATGCCAATCGCCTGCACCAGTGCAGAAGCGGGAGGGAAGGGGGTCAGTCATTGTACCATTCCAAATGCCACTGCCCAGCCGGACCTTCCGCGGACCAGTGGCTGCAAAGGAGTGCAATAAGTTAGTGTTATTAGCTGCATTGGAGGTCAATAACGCTTGTTCAGTAGGGAGAGGCTCCGCAGAGGTGTTCCTTGTGTCGACCAGTGTCAGCATAATAAAGGGCAGAGACTACACTTCTGGGACTCCAGCCTGTGAACCCAGGCACCCGCAGATCACTGAAGTGAGTGCTTAACTTGCTGCTTTTTTTCAGAAGGAGTCCCCACTGTTCACCTCTTGTGCAGCCGCTTTGATCCCCATCCCTGCCACATTCATCTCAGGCCATTCCTCTGTGACCCTGCTGTGTGGAACCGGTTTCATTAACCACTTAACTTCGGGAGTGGGCGGGGCCTACAATGATTTCCTGGGAAGTCAGGATGAACTTGCACTCCACATGATGGGGGTGCCAGAAGAGGGTGGATCGATGGGGGCAGGAGGGGGGGGGTGATTAAGCTGTGCAATAGCTACGTGCAGCAACCTTTCCCTGAGGTCACCAGCCAGGTCTAGGCACACCCATTTTCCGAGCCAGTCCCTCCCCCACCCCACAAATGTAACAGCCAATGGGGAGCCAGGTCTACCCACGCCCCTCCAACCCCCCAGGGCCGCAGACGATTGGTGTGAATGGGGCAATGAGCAGCACTTTCTGTTACAGCATTGGGCAGTGGCTCCGAGATTGGGGCATGCCCGGAGAAGGAGAAAGGAGTACGTATAGTAACCGACCCCTCCTGTTATACTGCTGAGGTGGGCCATTCACACGCACACTGAATGACAGACACAGGAGCCATTGCCTCTCCAACCTTCCCTTTATTCCTCCATGCTCTTACTGCCGTTTCCCTTCCCTTGCTCCTCCCCTTCCTCCTGCCTCCCGCTCCTTCCCATTAGTCCTGGGCTTCCCTCTTAAAGGGGCTCTATCCTTTTCACACTTACAACACCTCCCTCTTGCTTAACATGAGACTTCCCGGGTCACATTTGTTCGATGAGACGTTGGGGTCTCTTTGTGGCCCGGTGGGGCCTGCTTGGTTGCTCGTGGGTCTCTTCCACGCTCTCTTGTTGCAGTGTTTCATAGGTCTTTGCTCTCTCCTCTTCCTTTCTCTCAATCTCTTCTCCCTTCATTGGTTCCTGCTCTTCAAAGTATAGCTCGCGGGAGGAGGGAGTCCTTTGGCGTCATTTTGCCGTGGTTCTCTGTCATAGTTGTCACCTTCTCTTCGGGCACGTAGTCCTTCTTGTGGGTTACTTTGAATGACCTGTAGTGGATGCTGATGAGTGCGTGATGTAGTGCTGTCCGGTGACTGAGACGGCTGTGTCCTCTGGCGGGACTCGGTATCATGCTGATGGTGTCCGGCACTCTGCGGTCTCCTTGGTTCGGGTCACGTCGTGACTGTCCTTTGGGCTGTTTTGTCTGTGCTGTCCTCCATTGGGCGGCATGGTCTTGGGGTTTGTCTAGGGGGTATTCTTCCAACTTTGTCTGGTACGGTTGCTTTGTACTGCAGTTTTCTGTGACTTCTATTCCCCCCCGTTCGATATTTCCAAGGGCACTGGGCGGTTGCGAAGCTCATAGTCCTCTCGCAGAACGGGTGAGGTTCGTGTGCCAAGTGCTGGTCCGTAAGGGTCGAGGGGTTTGCATTGCTGAGACTTCTGGGTGGGCTGGTGTTCACAACCGTGATGTCTTTTCTGATGTCTAACCGTGCTCTAGGTGTACTCGGGACTCTTGCCTGGGGTGTGGGTTGGCATGTCGAGCTTGTGGGTGGTCTTGTCCTGCACATTCTCTGAAGGTGACCTTGCTGGCCGCAGCGCCAGCATGTACGCCCAAAGGCTGGGTATGGTTGTCTGTGGGTGTGTTTCCACCCTCGCCCGTGGCATTGTTCTATGTCTGGGCTTTCTGGCCAGTGTCTTCTCGGTTTCCTCCTTCTCCAGGGTCGAGTGGGCTCAGAGTATTGTGGTCGCTCTTCCGTGAGGGCTGCGATGGCGTCGCGTTCCATTTTCGTTTCAATGGTGTCTGCCTGTGCCTCAACTCTCTCGTATGTTTTTGCCATATTCAGTATTTTCCCTAGGGGTAGGGGCGTTATGAGAAGGTGTTTCCTGAACGTTGACGAGGTGCACCCTTCTATGATCCTTAGTTTTATAGCTTCTTCATCATTGAAGTTGGCGAAGTCGCAATCTCCTATCTTCTGCTGGAGACGTATGACGAACTCCCCAATCGATTCGTGTGGACGCTGCCTGTGTTGGTTGAATGCAAGGCGTTCGTAGTCTTTGTTGGATCCTGTTATGAGTTTGTCGTTTAGTGCATCGAGGAGACGTTGGTACGTGGTTTTGTCTGTAGCTGGGATTGTCTTGATGATGTCCTTTACCTCTTTTCCTACCAAGTTCCTAAATATGCTGAGTTTGTTTGGCAGGTCTTTGTTCCCAATTGCACCTAAAAAGTCCTCAAATTCTTCGACCCATTCCTCCCATCTTGTTCCTTGGTCGTGGTGCGGGATCAAGGCGAATGGGTTGGGCCTTCTCATGATGGTGGCATATGAAGTGGGGCCCAAGTCTGCTAGGGCTTGCGCACTTGCGTCGGCATCTGCTTGCGCTGGTTCAGTCATGGTGGCCGGTGTTTAGTTTGGGTATGGAGTCACGGTGCGCTTGCGTGTGATCTTTGGCGGCAGATCGTTATGTTTTGATCCTCTGGTTTGTATGGGTGGCGTTGCTTTTACTTTTGCCGGTCCTGTCTAGTACGGGTCTTCTCTGCTGCTGGTACACATGAATTTGGGCGGCTTTTCATGTCTGTCTTCTCTTTCTTTCCTGTGCGTGTCCTTGTGGTGGTGTTGGCGCGGCTGGTCGTGGGTGCCACTGCGTTCTCGTGTCCCTCCTGTTGCTTCCCCTGTCTCGTATTGCGTTGGTCGGGGTGGCTGGGTGTTGGCAGGGTGGGTGCACTCTTGTGCTGGCTCTGGTAGTGGTGCTGCCCTCGTTATGCTAGGCCCAGATGGGACAGCTGGCAATTTGGCAGGCTCCTGTGTGTTACAAAACGTTCAATGTCAATTTGGGCGCTGTGGTCGCTTGTTTGGTGTGCCAGGATGTGGCTCTCCTTCTGTGCAGCTTCAGCTAGCTGGTTTGGTAGGGTGGGACACCTTCGAGGTTTGTGGTGGCCTTCATCAGTGGCGTTCTGGCAACGTTTGTTGTGTATCGCCTTTCCTTCTTTCCATTTATTTACTCATTTATTTCTCAGTGGGTGTCACTGGTGGGGGCCGCAGGGTTATTTCTGATGGGCTAGTATTTTGTTACTTTTGTGATGTCACTTTGTGGGAGACACAGGTTTTCCCTCCTTTTATTGTGAGTGTCACTGGGTGGGAGACGCGGGGTTAACCTCATTCGGTTTCATTGCTGTATTATACATTGTCACGTTGGGGAGACACGGGGATTCCCTTTTTGTGTTAGCTTTATTGTTAATTTAGTGTCACATGTGGGAGACACAGGGTTTCCCTTATTTGTCGCAGTGTAGCTCTATGGTCTTTTTTTTTTCTCAATGTCACGTGTGGGTAGACACGGGGATTCCCCTTTCTTTTTACCGACTGTCACTGTGCGGGAGATGCGGGGTTTGGTACCTGCAATAGCTGCGTACTCCTCCCTGCATCTCGCTCTCGCCGTTGGGGCTGCTCTTGGTGGCGGCTCCTCCTTCTGCTGCGCTGCATCCGGCGGTCCTCTCTGTCGCTGGGTGGGCTCCCACGACGTTCTCCTGCTGCCGGGCCCTGTCCGGCAGTCTTCTCTGCTGTCAGGGTGGGCTCCCGCGATGTCTTCACTGCTGTCGGGGTGGGCTCCCGCGACGTCCCTCTGTTACAGCAGGGCCACTCATACCTGCTGCGTCTTCTGTTGCTGCGGGCGCACGGGCCCTCCGTTCCCTCCGCTGCTGGGCGCACGGGCCCCTCTTCACTGCGGGCACACGGGCCCCGGGGTGCTGCTGGGCGCACCGGCCCTCCACCTTCTCTGCTGCCGGGCGCGCAGGCCCTACCTCACTTTGGGCGCACGGGCCCTGCCGCTCGCACGGGGCTCGCAGGCCCGATGGTGCTGGGCACGCAGGCCCACTGCGGGCACTCGGGCCCACTTGTAATTTCAGGGCGCTCTGGCCCACCACTGTTCCTGGGCGCACAGGCCCACTGCAGGACACACGGGCCCACTACGAGGGCACACAGGCCCGTTACTCTGGGCGCGCAGGCCCGCTGCAGGGCTCACGGGTCCTTTCCTTGTGTTCCTCTTCACTGCGGGGCACACGGGCCCTCCTCCAGAGCTCCTCACCGGTCTCCCTTTGTTGTGGGCGAACGGGTCCTCCATCGCCTCCGTTGCTGGGCACACGGGCCCCTCCTCACTGCAGGCGCATGGGCTATCGGCAGCTGCCGGGCACACGCGGCCACCATTGGTTGCTGGGCTCGCAGGCCCGTCTGTCTTCACTGCGGGCTCTCGGGCCGACGGACACAGCTGGGCACACGGGCCCCGGTTGCTGCTGGGCACCCGGGCCCTCCACTACTGCTGCTGGGCACACGGGCCCTCCACCACTGCTGGGCACACGGGCCCTTCGCTACTGCTGGGCGCACAGGCCCTGCACTACTGCTGGGCAAACGGGCCCTTCACTACTGCTGGGCGCCCGGGCCCTTCACCACTGCTGGGCACACCGGCCCTTCACCACTGCTGCCAGCTGGCCGTACAGCTCCTGTTCCCATGGACATCTTTTGGCCATTTTCTCCACGGCGCGGGACGTTTCGCTTCGTCGCCAGTTGTTATACTGCTGAGGTGGGCCATTCACACGCACACTGAATGACAGACACAGGAGCCATTGCCTCTCCAACCTTCCCTTTATTCCTCCATGCTCTTACTGCCGTTTCCCTTCCCTTGCTCCTCCCCTTCCTCCTGCCTCCCGCTCCTTCCCATTAGTCCTGGGCTTCCCTCTTAAAGGGGCTCTGTCCTTTTCCCACTTACAACACCTCCCTGTCCATATCTATTCCAGTTTGGAGACACAGGAGGTAAGAGATCAGCGAGGGGGTTATCCATCTCCCTGCAGTAATAACAATAACATGCTAATAAAAAGTGCTGTGTAACATTGCAAACACATTAACAGGCTAAACTATTCCTTCCCTTGTGGACTAGACTAGAGTTCAAGCTTGCGACTGGGCAGTGGAGGTGTCCATTGGTGTGTGGGGCTCGGTATTTATGTCCTTCTGGCCACTTCCTCTGTGCGTCTTCTTGTCACTATTATAGCCCTGTCCAAAGTGCGCGCGTGCTGCTTGATCTTTGCCCCGGCATGTGCGGCACCTTCACCGAGAGAACCGCAGAACACCCAAGCTGGTGACCTCTCCCCTTCTCTATAAATACTCTCATTGCAAGAGACTCTTTGGCGGAGAGCCCTCTAAAGATTCATGCCCTGAGCTGCTCATTAGGCGAGGAAAGATAAATAAACTTGCACGCATCTTCAAAGACCCGTTCCCCTACTTTTTCTTTTACACTTCGGCCACTGATCAAGGACCTTTATGCTCTGGTTACAGCCAGGTACAGAACACAGCCCTGCCCTGGCTGGGATCTGAAGCCCTGTGTTGCATCGCGTCCCTCAAGCGCCAGCAGCAGACACAGGCTATTTGTAAACCACAGACCCACTTTCATCTTGTTGTGTGTAATTATTAAGTGCTCACAAACGGTTCCAGATTCAAAGCATTTGCTGCTAATATTCACCAGGCATCCAGTGAGCAGATACAGCACGTGTTTCAATGCAAGCTTCCCTCACATACAAACAACAGATGCAGCACAAAAGACAGGGGGTGCAAACTTCCTTCACACACAGAAAAGGTACATCCCAGTGAACAGCAGCAGAATTGGCCCCAAAGGCTTGAGGCCACGACTGCAAGCTTCTCTCACATAAAGAGCACATAGAGCGCAGCTAGTTTAAGTGCAAGCTTCTCTTACATAAAAATAAATAAACAGAGGAACAGCGCACACCACAACAGCGTAGGTTTCCCCCAACCAAAGACACTAGGCTTGGAACACTATTTCGTAAAGAGGGCTTCACCTTTTATATGATGGAGCATAGATTGATTTGGAAAGCCTGGGAAATTACTTTATTAAGTTGTTTCTTTGTTATTGGCATTGCCTAATCCAGTAGGCAAATGTTTAAGTAATTGGAGTTGTGATGGAACGTTTTGACTGAAAACTCCCTCACAGCCGCAGTTCCCTACTGAATTTCTTATTAGGCAACAAAAGGAAGCAATAATAAAACTTCCCTTCTAAAGCTTAGTTACATCTATGATCTATTTATAAACACTATGCATATCCTTCACTGAAGTCCTGTTAAAACAAGCATTGTCAAAGCCAACCGTTTTGATTTGTTATGCATATCTTGACACATTTCCAGTAGTAATATACTATTCTGTCACTATTCGGCCCCGCTGAACACTTAGGTCAACTATTCGGTATTCTGTACAATAGTACATTTACTATTCACTACACCCCTAGCCCTAGGAGAAAATGGCTTAAACCCAAATTGCCAAAGAAGTGTAAAAGTGAAACAGAATCCTTATCAGCAGTTGGTTAATGTGAAAGGAAAGAAACAAGCGTGGCAGGAAGGTTTCCCTTCTGAAAGAAGATATTCAGAAGGAGTGGAGCATAACCTGCAGAGAGGGTGGCAATCACACAGGTGTAACAAACAGCACCAGTGTGAAACTTGTTTCCCTTGAAGAGTTTTTTGCACTTGATGTTGTGGGGCAAAATATGTTGATCTGGTCTGGCAGGAGAGTACACCAGTGCAGAGAGCTTTGTCCTAGTAGGCCTGGCAGCTGAGTGGACCAAGTGGAAGCTATTGAAGTACTGTGGTGTGTTTAAAAATCTTGAAGAACCACTAACATGTTTTAGTGATTAATGCAAAATCATCCTGACAGATTTAATATCACTGAAGCAAGTGTTGTGTGAACTGCTGCTGAAGTATTTAATATTGTCAAACAGTTTTCTGAAGTGATGCAGAAATATCCTGACAACATTTTGTTGAAACCAATGAAGTAGGGAACTTTCTGTGCTGATGAAAAGAAGTTGTTTCAAGATATTTGTTGCAAGTAAAAGAGGAAACTGTTCAATACTTGTGAACTGTTAGTTGAATGCAAATTTGAACTTTGCGTTATCAAGTTGGAACCAAAAAGATATTTGAAGTGGAACTTTGTTACGAGACAGGATATTCTTAACCTTTTGAGAACTGTTGAAGGAAATCTTGCTTGAATCTGGGGAAGTGGAATTCACCCAGATTAGAAAAAGAAACAGTTGCTATGATGTGAATTTAACTGTTATATTTGTTGCTGTCGAACTGCCATATGTTACATTATTAAGTTGTTGTATGTTTTAGGGACAGAAACCTTTTGTTAGAGTGTTTCCTTTAATTTATTTCTGGCAGAAAAATCCCTGTCAGGGTATTTATTTATTTATTTCATTTGTATAGTGCATGCAAGCCCTCAGGCATCTGGCTGCTGGTGAGAACCAGTTACATGTAGCCCGGAGGCCAAGAAGAAAAAGCATACAAAGTGGTTACATACAGGGTAGAGCTGTCATGGGATCCAATTTGGCAAGAGGTTAGTTGAACAGCCATGTCTTTAGGGCTTTGAGGAAGGCCCAGTAGGAGTCCTCTGCTCTTAGTGCGGGTGGGAGAGATTCTATTGCTTAGCAGCGATGACTAGGAAGCTTGATCCCCCTCCCGCTTTGCAATGTTTGAATTTTGGCTGGACAAGTCTGTGCTAGTATGGGGTTCTGATAGGCCTGCTCAATTGGGTTTTGTTGATTTTTTGCACCAGGTTAGGCGGGGCAGTTTTGGAGATACATTTGTGTGTAATTGAGGGTTCCAAGTGATAATGCCCCTGCAAAAAAGTCACAAAAAATTCTGTTTTTTTGCAGGACATTATCACATTGAACATGCAGGGACACCCCTTCAACCCACGCTCCCCATGACACCATATATATGGTTACCATATATAATGTCTCCATGACCTTTTTCCGGTGACATTATGGCGACCATATATATGAGGATAACATCACTGGATACCTATTTGAGAAGGTCTTGAATGTAATTTATCAGACAGGAAACCAATGTGCTGCTCTATGGGCAGCTGAGATGTGTTCTGAGCTGGGAATGTTCAGGGCGGCCCGTAAGGCAATATTTTGAATAGTCTGCAGTTTCATTAAGTTTTGTACTGACATGCCAGTGAAGAGGACATCACAGTAATCCAGCCTGGCACCCACTATAGCTCACGCAATCGTAAGGCAGTTGTCACTAGACAAAAATGGTCTGGCCGCATTTAAGAGTTTAGTTGAGAAGGCTGCTGAAGAGGCCATGGCATTGACTTGGTGTGTTAGGGAAAGAGTAGTGTCGAGGTAGACTCGAAGAGTTTTGACATGGGGAGAGACTGGAATCTGGCCGCCATCTATTTCGAAAGCAGAGTATTGGAGGTCTAGTTTCTTTAGAACAGAGGCAGGCCCAATGATGAGAAGTTCTGTTTTCTGATCATTGAGGCAGAGACCATGGGATGCCATCCAAGCTTGGATCGTAGTGTAGGTGGATATCAGCCTTGCAGGGTCGTCAGTGTAGGAGTTGGAAAGGGGGAGGAGAATTTGTGTGTCGTCTGTGTACTTTGTGTAAGCTATGCCAAGAGAGTCCAGGAGGTCGAAGAGGGGTTTTGAGAAGATATTATAAAGTCTTGAGGGGGACACAGGAACCTTGGAGTACACCACATGAAATGGGAGAGGGCGCTGCACAGGCATTCTCTGCAAACACTTCATTACTCTTCCTTCAAGAAAGGAGGCGATCCAGGTGCTGCTTCTTGGGAGAAGTGGGTGGACGATGTAAGGTGACGGCTTAATATGTTATGATCAGCTAAGTCAAATGCAGCGGACAGGTCTAGGAGGAGCAACTGGGCGGGTTTCCTTGCATCCCTCAGCTTTTCAATCTGATTGTTAGGTCTAGGAGAGCTGACTCAGTCCCATTGCCAGGGAAGAAGCCAGATCGGTGGATTCCAAGACTATGGTTTGTTTCTAGGTGACATTGAATTTGGATGTAGGCTGCTCTGTTAAGTTTTTCTAGGAGGAAGGGGACTGTGGTGATGGGCCGATAGTTGTTAGGCGAAGATGGGTCAAGTGTAGGTTTTTTAGTAGGGGAAGTACCCAGGCTTCTTTCAGGCTGGAAGGAACCACGCCAGAGATGAAGGATGCGTTGATGACAGCCGTAATAAATGACGCTAGTGCTTCTGCACTTTCTTCAATCGGGGGCCTGGCAAGCATCCCCTTTGCTTTTAGATAGCTTGAGGCTTCTTAAGTTACGTAGTGTCTCTTGAGTGAAGATATTGTGGAAGCTTAACAGGTGGATTCCCACAGTGTTAGTAGAGGGCACAAATGGATCTGGACAGGGGTGAGTGAGGCTGGCTTGTTTGGTAAGTATTTTATTTTACTTTTTACTTTGTACATTTTGACTGGCATGGCATTCTGTATACTGTCGCACCACGCAGGGTCTTTGATCAGGTAGGAGGTTACGGGGACCAGGGTTTCCAGTTCTCTAGTGATGGCAAATAGCTCCTAAGAATCTGAGTTGGTGTTGGCTATTCTAGTGTTAAATGAAGTGGCTTTAACCTTGATGATAGCTATTTTATAGTGTTTGGAGATGTTCAAGAACTTCAATTTGGATGCTTTGGAGGGGTTACTCTTCAAGTGAGTTTCAGCAAGTCTTTCTTCGGATCTGAGAGCCTTCAGGTCATGGGTGCACCAGGAATTCTTGCAGATATTTGGTTTGGCTTTTTTTGGTGTCAGTGGGGCAATGGAATCAGTAGCATTAGCCAAGGATTTGGTGTAGAGATCAACTAGCAACTTGGGGTCGGAGGTGTCAAGAGTCTCCATATTGAGAGCGTTGAGAAATGGGAGGATACTCTCTTTGGTTAGTTTGCGAGAGCTGCAGGCTACCGAAGGGGATAGCATTTGGGTAGGTGGTTTGACTTGTGGGCCCAAGGGGAGTGAGAAAGTGATGATATGGTGGTACGACCATGGGCAGGGTGAATTGTCTTTGATCGAGACATGGCAATTGTGGTTGGCTAGCCAGTCTAAGGATCGCCCTTTAATGTGTGTGGGGTTATGGAAACATTGGTTAAATCCGAGAGACGTTAGTGCGTTGGCTAATGAAGTAGCTGGGAGGTCGGTAGGGTCATTGAGACCCAGGTTTAGATCGCAGAGAAGACACACTTGGGAGGAAGGTTTGATGTTATCACCTTTAATGCTGTGTAGGTCTTCAGAGAAGGTAATGGTAGGGACTGGTAGACAGTAGACGATATGGGCCGTGATCATGTTAGAAGGGGAACTGGACAGTTATCTGAGAGATGTCACCATTGTTGAGAGTGGTATTAACTTGTCTGATGCTTATGTACTCTTTTGCAATGAAGGCCACTCCCCCTCCTCTGGTGTTGTTTAGCCTATCACTTCTATAGATAGTGCAGCCGGTTGGGAGGGCAAGGGCTAACGTCAGACCAGAATCTGTGTGCAGCCAAGTTTCATTGATGGCTAAGGCATCAAGGCTGTTTGCTGTTAAGAGATCTTGGATGTCCGGGGCGTGCGCTGCCATTGAGCAGGTGTTGACCAGGGCTAAGGTTAGGGGAGGGGGAGTAGTGGAATCATGTCTTCAGGCTATGAGTGGCTGGGATGGGGAGACCAGGGGTGTCATTCGGTGCCCAGTTATGTACAGGACCAACACACAGCGACCTAGTGTTGCCATTCGTGTGCGCCGGTGAGGCAGTTGTGCCACTTATATTTGTATGGAGGGTCATAACAAAGGCATCAGATGGGGTAGACAGTGAGAGGAGCAGGGGGTGGTATTCTTTCATACAAATATCAGAATTCACATGAGCATCAGTTAAGGTTCACTTAGTAAGGGGAGAAAAGGGTGGCACAGGGTAGGGATAGCGAGGTGTTTAGCCAATCTTTTGAGTTAATAAAACCTTCACAAAGTTGTCCGCCTCACATTTCTAACCCCTCACATTGCTTGCCGGATTGTAAAACAGAGTGAGAATATTTTCACCATTACAACTGATAATGACCAGTAAGGTAAATAATATTAAATAGGCATGCACATTCCACCATGAAAGTAGAGCAAAACCAACGCTGCTCTGTCAAGCCATGGACATCTCGTACTATTAAATTCATACAAAAGGTGCAAATAATGACAACCTTGCCCTTTTGTAGCCTCACACGCTGCCTCTTTCTTGCAACCTGTCAATCATACACCCTCCAGTCAATAAAAAAGTGCTGCAAAAATGCTGCAATAAATACAATTTTGTGCTGCAAAATTGTTTTTTTGTGCCGCAAAATATTAGATTTCATGCTGCAATATCCTGTAGTGTCTGTTTATAGTACTTATATTATCAGAAATGAATAATTTAAGGTAAGTGTTTATTGCTTGGTAGTTTTAATGTATACATTGAGATACTACATCAGGCCTCATAGACAAAAAAATGTTAGTCAATCATTACATTCTTTTAGTTAAATAGTATTCATATACAGATTTGCCAGGTTGGTATGTATTTCTTTTGTACTGCATTTATATTGCAGTACATCTTATTTTTCTTATTTTCAACCTCAAGTATTGGTGGCAATTTGTACATTTATGGGTTGTCCTACCTTCTGGTATAACTTGCTACCTTGACACACACCTCAAGGAATGTCATTTCAGGATTTGGTAGCAATGATTTTGGAAGCTGTGAGTGTCGCCAAGTGTGCTGTTTGGACTGGACTCTGCGGGGACTCTGTTGGGAGCGCTCATCGTCGACCCTCGCCTGCAAAAGGCTGTATGCGCAAGAGGAAGCTCTGTGCCTCCTATGCGGCGAAACGCTGCCTGTGTGGACATTTCTTTTGGACTTCATTATCCACAATCCTTGGCGTGTCATACACACGCCCCTTTGTCCTATCTTGCCCAGAATTCTCCTTAAAGTCTACATGCACACGCATCCTGCGCGCGCATCCAAGTGTCGCCAAGTGTGCTGTTTGGACTGGACTCTGTGGGGACTCTGTTGGGAGCGCTCATCGTCGACCCTCGCCTGCAAAAGGCTGTATGCGCAAGAGGAAGCTCTGTGCCTCCTATGCGGCGAAACGCTGCCTGTGTGGACATTTCTTTTGGACTTCATTATCCACAGTAATTATCCACTCATTTAAGAGCGAAAAGTGTTGATATACGTGCCTGTGGGCTGGGCTGGGCTGGGGTACTGGGTGTGTTTGTGGGCTGGGCTGGGGTAGTGGCTCCTCCCTGATTGTAACATCTTTTCCATGAGCTCTTTGAAAAGCTACGCCTGCCCCCTGACACGTTTATATTTCTCTTTTCTGTAGATCCTTGGCGTGTCATACACACGCCCCTTTGTCCAATCTTGCCCAGAATTCTCCTTAAAGTCTACATGCACGCGCATCCTGCGCGCGCATGCAAGTGTCGCCAAGTGTGCTGTTTGGCTGTTAGGCAGTGAGGCTGGGGCTCGGGGTACGTCTTTTTGTTGTAAGTTGGTACACATACTTTTGAACTTGCCTGTTTAGGCTAAATGGTGGTAAGTTTGCGTAGTGGCCAGCCCTTGGAATCAGGCTCCATTAAAACCACGAAAAAAAATCGTAAAAGTAAAAAAATGTCTCTGAGAAATGAAAATGATAAGGGTAACGGCATAGTGCCGGGTGCTAGCCACGAATCAGCTGTGCATTGGGGGCCAATTACCGATCAGGATTTAATTAAACACGAAGTAGCATTCTCATATGCGCGTGCTCAGGCGCTGCAAATAGCACAAAGTGGGTCTCTCCCCTTAGCATGCAATGTACCCTCCACGAAGCTGCCACCTAATCCATCTCGTAAAAGCTTCCTGAGCATGTGTATGGACACCGTACCAACTGAGCCTTCTCATCCCACTGATGATATCTTTGCTTCGCCCTCTGATAATTCGATCTTAGCTCCAGTAGTACTTGCCACACTTGAAAAACGGGTAAGACTATCAGCGGGACCCTCAACACCAGTTACCTTTCCGGGTTTTAAAAGGGCTGATGTACATATTCATCGCAAAGATGCCATTCACATGGTGGATTTGAACACCTCCCCAGTACCTCCTATAAAGGTATCCCCCCACCGCCTTTCCGGTGTCTAGCTCGTGGCCATCATCCCCCAACCGGCCCTCCTCCCCCACCTTGCTTGTACCTAGTCCCAACAAAGTGGTGTCTGAGCTTCTCCATTCCCCTAATAAAAAGTCTTCGACTAACCCATTGGGGTTTGATATCCTGGAACCGACTGGTGATATGCAATCCCTTGAAGCATCTTACCCGGTTTTAACAAGAATACTAAACCTGCTTGACCGCGGACATGAATACACGCACTACGAATTAAGAGATTGCAAAACCGCCTTGACAGAAATCTTGCTAAAAATTAACAAAGTAGAAGGCTTCATCTTTGCAGACAGTCTTAGACATGAACTAGGGGATCTCAAATACACGCAAAAAGAGGTCCCAGCAAATAGTTCTGCATCTACTCAAACAGATGCTTTAGATCTTCCAGGGAGTGACCTTAATATCACAATGCCTCCCCAAGTCACATACGCCTTTCCACAATCCTTTGCACAAACACTAACTGCCCCTAAACCTGAAAATACATGCCACATCCTTACGCATGCACAGTTATGTAAGGCAGTGGCATCCCACGCTGAAAAAATAGAGCAGCTCCTGTTTTTTCTTCAACCTAGTCAGGGGGAGGAAGGAATGAGGCTCTCTCAAACTTGCGTTTATGGGGGTCAGGTTTTTTATCCAGATACCCCTTCGGTGTTAATCAAACTATTTGAGACATCCAACTCATCTGACCCTATATCTGTTGCCATTGCAGCCACACCTCCACATAGGAAATCTGCCGTCGCTCAAAACTCTCCTCCTCCTGCGGAGCGGCCCTTTATATCAAGGAAGGAGAAAAGGCTATTCTTTCGTGCCTTGAAAAGAAAAGCTGATCGAAAAAAGGACCCTAAAACCTCCCAAGAGGAATTGCGCTCTAACCCAAAACCAAGTGATGTAAAAAAAACAAAATCTGTGAATAACATTGCAGTCAACCCAAAGACTAAGTCGGCTATGATGAAAATCCCTGGGAATGGGACGGACCTTGGAGAAAAAATGTTTAATAAAAATTCCAAAAAATCTCTTCTCCATATGCCGCAGTCTAGAATTGAAAAGATTGAGCACTCTTCATCTCAGACGCAACTACCTAACTTCTTTAAACCGATCGAGAATAAAACATCGCAAATAGGTAAGGTAGTAGGGGCTCTCGATGACGCCGCTGAGATGATGAGCGCTCCGGTGTCTGCCGCTGAGTTGCTTGCATGCAGTGATGAATTCTTGAAGCCTTCCCATTCTGACCTTACTCGTGGGGATGCTAGGAAATTCTCCCCCCTGCCTGACACAAAGGGTGCATGGGGTAAGCAAAACCTCCACGGGGCTGTCCTAGAGGGGCATACGGAGGGATCCAAGGTACCAGGGGAACCAACCAAGCATTCCGCAACCATCATAGGTTGGGAAATTATATCATTTAGCAATGGTACAAAGCGACTTAATCGCTCAGCTTTAATGCAAGCTTTCAACCGTATACCCGGGCTTCGCACACTGCACACTAACGATATTGAATGGATTACATTGCCACCATTTCAAAATCATCGCATGGTATGCAAGGTGCAATCAGCCATCATTACTAATCTCCTTGTGCAGTTCACCGAAGAGTTACGTTTCATTGGATTAATGCTTTATCCGTTCGATTCAATTGATGATGCCATTTCATTCAATGAAACACCTCTGGCGCCCCCGCCTCCACAACTGCCAAATATGGCCCTTGAGGCTCCATTGACTGGTGTAAATACAGAAGTGATTGCCCAATTGGTAAGCTTAACCAACTCCAGTAAGGACTGGTCATGGTTATCCGCTCTCCAAAACACCCAAAACTCAGCCATGAATAATACTCCTCATTAAGTAGTCTGTAGTTCTAGTTATCCTATCCTGGAATTCATGCGGGTTTAGCAATCTTAAATCTTGGTTCTGTAAACCGTGTCTAGGAACCGAATGTGACATCATGCTATGTCAAGAAACCATGTGTGTGCATGAACTCTTGTTGCCCGGATTTACCGTTCTTCAAACTAGGGCGAAGCGTAGTACAAACCGTCGGCCTTATGGGGGGCTGGCGATTTGTTTGAATATACATTTAAACATATTGGTATTGGATGTCTTTCATGCAAATGTAATGCTGGCTGCTTTACTTTTGCTCTGGGGCCCGCCGGTAACACTTCTTCTAGTAGTATCTTTATATCACAACCCAGTAACACTTAATCAATCGGATGCTTTTCAAGAGCTGGACACACTTTTTGATGAGGTTTTGACTCGACATCCTACATGTGAAATTGTTCTAGGAGGGGATTTTAATGCCTATTGTATCGAAGTTAATTTAGCCCATGCAAATCCTGGATTATTCCCTCAAGCGCGCCACAGAGGTAGATTGTGGCTGGAATATCTGAAATCTTGGGAACTTGATATTCTCCCTTTCTCCTTCAGTGATTGCTGTCATACTTGGCGAAGAGGAGATAGAGCTACCTGCATTGATTACTTTGCCACATCACGAGGCCTTCAGGCGCGCTCTGACACTATTTCAATACATGATCCTAGTTGTAGTGACCATCATATGATAAAGCTAAACTTGGACCTATGTGTCACCCACCTCTCCATCGATCCGCAACAAGGTCACTTGATGTGTGATCGCCCAGGACTGTCACTTCGATGGGACAACAAACTTTGTAATAAGGTAAATGACATGATCGCTCTACGCTTGCAATTACACCACAGTTCCTTTTTTGATCAGAATACTTCGAACCAACAAGCTTGCATTATATCCAATGTAATAACTGAGATAATGCAATCTCTGAGGGCTAGCGCACCGCATCCTTTTCGGTGTGCGATTCAGCAGAACTCTAAGTTCATTCTTGAAGCAAAAAGAGTTAAGAGGGTAGCTTTGCGGTTACTCCTTAAAACCTCAACTACATGGGGGCAATATTTGATTGAGAAAAAAAGTGTGCTGAATACTTATCGCAATAAATGTAGAGATCACAGACACTTTATACACACCAAGGATAATTTAAAAATGCTTAACACACTTTGTCATAGAGATAGACGTTCTACCTGGGGTCTGCTCAGGGCAGGGTCCACTGTACTCTCCGCTGACCAGTCCTATTCGATATCGGCACAGGCCTGGCGGGCTTACTTTGAACAAAAGTTTGCCCTCCCTCATACATTTGACAAAATTGAATTTAAATGGACCCGTTTGGCCCCTGCTTCCTTTGCACCTTGGGATGTTCGAGTATAGTGAACACGATATCTTCCCTCAAATACTCGAAGGCAGCAGGCCCAGATGGGATCCCCTCGTGTGTTCTCAAACGGCACCCAGCTATGTGGGCTTGCATCTTTAAAGAACTGTTTGACGGCATGTTGACAACTTCCTTTACCCCTCCGTCATGGCTAAATTCCATTATTGTGCCAATTTATAAAAAAGATCCCAGCCTTGCAATTTTCGTCCAATAGCACTAATTGATACCGCTGCGAAAGTGTTTGCCATCTTGCTGTTGGGAGAATTGCAAGCGTGTATTGAGGAGCGTAAAATTTTGTCAAAATATCAGATTGGGTTCCGTGCAAGGATGGGTACGCCCCTAAATGCCACAATTATGGCGCATCTTCTAGCTAAGCACAAAATCAAGGACTCAGGACCGTTATACATGATCTCACCTCCGCCTTTGATTGTGTTATCCGTGAATTGTTGTGGAAAAAAATGGTTGCCATGAACATACCACTGTATATTATACAACTTTTATCAAAACTCCACACGAACACCTCCTACTTGGTTAGAGTAAGCAACGAAGGTGCAACTACACATCCAATAAAAATCCATACTGGCGTTAAGCAGGGATGTAATCTGGCTGCCACGCTGTTCAATCTCTACCTATGCGGAATTAATGATATATGGAACAAACAAATTTCGTATCCACCAAGGTTGGGGCATCTTAAAATTCAATGGCTGGCCTTTGCGGACGACATTGTATTATTTGATCGTATGCCTAAAGGCATGCAAATTAAATTAGACCTATTCTCATCATACTGTCTTACGCACAATCTAAAATGCAATGTGGAGAAATCCAACATAGTAGTATTCAGGAACTTTAAGAGGAAGAACATCACTCGTGATTGGAGAATTGACAACTTCCCATTAACCATAGTTCCTCAGAGTCGCTGTCTTGGATACACTATAACTGATTCGCAGTCTATGGCAATGTGGAGGGATGTTTTAAATAAGAAAGCTGCTCCCCTCTCCACACAAATGCGGATCGTTTATATAAAGTTCTGCAAATTTTCTTTGCTTCCTCTACTCCAATTTTACATCTTAAAAGTAGAGTCCATCATTCTTTTTGCCTTAGACATGTGTATAGTAAACAGTAACAGCTATCTCGACCAACATCAAGGTTGTATGTGGAAGGGGGCGTTGAGGTTGGCCAAATCTACACCCAACATTGTGATAAGGCAGGAACTTGGTATCACTGCCCTCTCTGCACGTAGAAATTGGCGCATGTTGGCTAACTTCGCTAGGATGTTATATCCTCCTGTAAATTGTCTATATGAAGATTTGGGTAAAATAATGATCGCAACTGAAAGATCTTCCCTCACGGTCTACTATGCGAAAATGCTTGCTCTTCTTGACGAAATTGAATTTACACCAGCTGATTTGGAATATAGACCAGATTATGTAAAACATTGGATTATTGAGAATGACTGGTGTAGAACGGTAACTGGCATGGCGGCACTTAAGGGCTACAAGGAGGCAGCTCGTTTTTGTTCATCTAGACGGCCACATAAACCTTACATAATTCAATTCCCCTGTAGCAAAGCCAGGGAAATCTATTTTCGCTTTAAATTGAATCAACAACGGTTTGAATAAAAAAAAAAAAAAAAAAGAAGCTGTGAGCATTAAACCCCTTTCTCTTCATAACATGTATGGTTTGCACATACACGCATACTCCCCTTCCCCTTTTATGTCTCTGTTAATAGCACAGATTCTTTTATCTTTCCTTCTTCCTCAGAAGTGCCGCTACTTGTCTCACCTTTTGTATTGAATTCTCCCATTCTTGCTTTTTTGCTTCTGGGCGCGACCCTGGATTACAAATCTCTTCCTTGAATCGATCACCATGCTATCTCCTTCACAATCCACTTACAAACTGCTTGATGTCCAGTAACACTCACACACCAGAAAAGATCCCTAAATGAAATCTTTTACCCTCTTTAAGAGCGTTCAGCACTACCACTCAGCACTTGTCTAGAAACACTCACACACCAGAAAAGATCCCTAAAGGAAATCCTTTACCCTCTTTTAACAGCGTTCAGCACTGCATTTGTAGAGACTATATTGTAAACACTGAACAATACTATTCTCCAAAGTGAGTACTTATTGCCCCCCTACCCCATCTAACAAAACGCATCACATTTTATCTCTTCCGCTAAATGGCAAGTAAGAATATCACTTGAACATCTCCTTTACCAAAGGCAGCTTCCCCAAATCCTCAAAAGGTACAAATATATTTTGCCCCTGTCTTGAGCACTCCATGAAGTAGTGCTTAATGTAAACAAATTAGTTGGAGCTACCCTTAAACAAGCCATTGTCACACTGTTGAACAAAAAATGCAACTCAGTTCTTTATACGTATCGTCCAACTGCCTTTCTCTATACCAACACTCTTGAGGAAACTCATAAACACTGCTCGAACCCCTGCAGTTCAGCTTCCAAACATAAATGGCATGTGATATGGCACAGAAACCGCCTTCCATAAAATCTCCAAAAATACCATTATAGTAGTGCGACAAACAAAACATGTAACACATATGTTAGTAAATTTAGATCTCAGCATGGCCGTTGAGAACCTACGTAAGAACTTTTTAAAAAACACTTAAAACATTCCTCTTCGAGTAACCTTGGCCCCTTCACCTATACCCGCCTCCTGTTATGCCATGATTGTTGTTGTCTTATGTGTATATGTGCACCCTGATGCCCTCGGGCTACGGCTCATTATAAATAAATAAAATAACAAAATAAAATGAATAACCTAGGCCAGGAAATCCTTCTCTAGCATTGTTTGGAGACAGTCTTTAACTCCTGACCTTCCTTTGGATCTTTTCTATTCAACTATTACCAGTGTTTGAGACTGCCTTTCCTGTGGACTGTAATTTCCTCCTGTACGGCAAAGAGCTTCCTAAAAATAGATAGAAGCAAAACAAACCTTTGATTCTAAACCCATGCTAACTTTCCCCTTACTCAAACTCTATCATAGTCAGTCAAATTCACTTTGCTTCAAAGTAGAAAGCCTAATAGTCTTTGGTTTAAAAATGGTCCCCCAAACACAGATTGGATCAGTGATCATTATATCCCATCATACTAGCTGATCAGGTAATTCCTTCCTAACTTCCCTCTCAAATGCCATGCAGTAGCTGTCAGAGCTACCTTACCTTCAGTCTTGACTATGCTAACTCGCTCTATCCTGAAATAACCCCAATGTTAAATAATCACACTCCCTCTATTGCAATTATTCCAGTGTGTATTTGTGTTAATAAAGATTTAAATCTTGTATACATAAATCTAATGAGGCAGCAATTACCAATGCGGGGTGTAGAGGGGCAGCTTACCCCATTGTGTGTGCTTGTATGTGTCTACTAGTATCGCTGCCTCTTCCACAATGCATGGCAGCCACTTTTCTGGACAGAATTCTGTTTTGTCTTTTTCAGAACCGCAACTCACAGAATGCATCTGGACGCAACCAAGAAAACCTGGACTGGAACCAGGAGACTGGAATTGAGAACAGACTTAGAGTGGACTGGGATTTTTCATGACCAACAAAGATGAGACACTCAACACTTGACCTACCGGATGGACTCCAGGGGAATGGTGGGGCAACAGAAAAAGTACTGAGAGTGAGAAAGGACTGCAGGAACGACATCCCCAAAATCAATTGGAAACGATACTCGCCAGTCCGTGGAGAAAGCTACAAGGAAAAGAATCAGCCTGAACACATACTTCCATCATGCAAATTGAGATATTTAAGGGGGCAGGGTTACAATCCTTCCAAATAAACGTTAGAGATTGGCCACGAGGAGCATGTTACCAGTGAGACCAATGGAAGCCGCAAGGAGCGTTAGAAGAGGGAAGACTTGGCTGTGAAAGCTTTGCCAGCTCAGAGGAGATTGAAAGGTGTTAGGCTGAGGTCTGGTGGATAGGTGGTGAACTAAGAGGCCATAGAGACAGTGGGAGACTTCTAAGCGCTATAATTCAAACAAAGTAGAGCATGTGAGACAGAGTTTCAAAATTGGAAGGTAAGATTTATTTTGCGCATATCATACACTCGAGCGAACCTCAGGTTCATCCATGACCAGTATTTCATGGAGAGTGGAGAAGTGAAGTACTTGCATCCGCATAGGTCATTTGTTATTCATTTGCAAAAGATAACAACTCAAATATGTTCAGACTACATATACAATGTTACCCTGATCCCCAGAAAGCAAAACAAATAACATATTCAACAGATGTTATTGATATTTCAAGAGTCTTCACTTTGCTTATGGCTTTAATTGCAAGCATTTTCTGCCAGTTCACGGACGTGACTTATGTTTGAGGTCTTAAACACAGAATCCACTTGCCCTCCGTTCCAACAATGGTCACCCTATTTGAACAACCTTTAAAAAATACCTTTCGTGCGTTTAACAAAGTGGAAGGGCTGAATACTATGACTCCTTGTGCAACTAACCTCTGCTTAGTGCAGCCAGTTTTTACATAACATTTAATTAAAAGAATAGAGCCATATTGGAACAGCCTTTCCTGCTTCACGGAACAGGAGGACCTGTCCTTAATGTTATTTAACCTAAGTTTATCGGTGAAGGCCAGGTGGCTGTCACATGCCCTCTGCACAGACCCAGCCTTTTCTTGTAATGTCTGACAGAGGAAGCCATGAACACATTTCTATTTTGTTTCTACTCAATGACAGACAAATGCAACCCTATTTTGAATGTTACCAAAAGAACGGGATTATGATCACAAAAAGGATTAGTGTAGGGCTAAGAAATATGCATATTATTATTGTATTCTAACAAACTTCCTTTTAGCCTAAGCTAAATCCTTTTCGCCCAAATCGGTTAGACTTTCAATATCTATGTCCATTAAATTCTGAATTTGCATCTCTTCCATCATCATAGTATTAAATGTATAACTAGTTTTGGGGAAGGGCTTAATTATTTTTACTATCCTAGCACAGCTCTGAGCTATAAAGGAACAATATACAGCACTACACTGAAGAGAACAACAGCAACCTAACATTAATCCAAAGAGCACTAACAATATAGACAGTAATTTACATCCCCAATCCTTTAGCAAACTCCAAAACCATTGGGACCAGCTGTTCTCCGGTCACACCTCATAATGCACCGCTTCTCCCAATACACGTAATCGATCAATAGCATCAACAATAGCTCTAGCGCTATCAGGTATGTTAATACAGCAAGAAAAGCCCACTCATTTACAAACCCCTCCTTTCACATTTGTGAGAATGTCCAACACCATCCTATTTTGAAGTGCCACCAATCTAATAGCGTTCTGTTCAGTTGTTAAATTCACAAATATATTTGCAGTCTCGTTCAACATAATTTCTACCACTCTACTGAGTCTACGAATGCTCCTGGATTTAAGAGCAACCCCTAACAATGGTATTATTCCTTTCCCAAAATCTGCTGCTACCAGGGACTCATTATCAGTCTGGTCCACTTCTCTTTTCCCCCTCTGTAATTGTACACACTGGTATATATTATCTGTGGAGGCCACATACACTCCACGGAATATATTAGCAAGATAACATATGCCTGTCCAACCCTTCATCAACCACTTATATACTTTCCCGTCCTCACAAACATAATAACAGTTCCCATAAGGAAGGACGGAATTAGTATAATTGGTATAGTCTACAATAGTATGAAAGGATTACAACTTTAAAAAACAACACAGTTCTATGGGATACTACCCAGCTCTTCCGGCTTGGTTACCTCTCAAAAATTTCATAAATTCGGTTCCTTGATTTCCGTTCACACACATTTTCGGTTATTCAATCACAAGCTTGTAGGTCACTTGAGTTGATTTCCTTAGGTGGATGTACTCGGTCTAGGTGCAGTTGTCGGACCACCCGGTCCACCCATTACAGGTCACACAACCAACATACCTTTCTTGTGTCTGCTTCATAGGCACCTTGCCACGGTTTATGCTTCACAGTGATGCTTGACTTACTCTCATTTCACATCCTCTTGATAAGCGCTTTGGCACTGCTTGTCTTGCCACAATTCAGGTGTTTAGTAGCTTCTGCTTGCAAAGACCCAAACAAACTTCCCAGTACACTCCCCTGTTAGGAAACTTGATCACTGTGTCAGTTCTTCTTTCACAAACCAACATAAGCTTCCCAGTACACACTCTGTATGCTGCTGTGGGTACTTGAACCTTAAATCATGGCTTGACTGTATTGTACATGATGACTTACCTGCTGTACTCATCCTCCAAGAAACTATGTGTACTCACTCGTTTGGTGTAGATGGCTTCACCACGTTTTCCCTCCATGCAATGGTAGGGGTTTGCTATTCTACTGAACAATAATATTCATGCTAAAGCCATGGTGATCTCCTCCTAAAATGACATTTTGGCTGTTGAGTACTGCCAGTTGAATGCCCCTGCAATGATCTATTTGATTATATGTATCTATTTTAATCCCTCCAAAAGTATTCTTGATGATTTTTGTGACTCTTTATATTCAGTACTTGAAGCCGCTCTACTAAACAATCCTCATTATCATATCCTTTTTGGTGGAGATTTTAATGCCATATGTAACGATCCATTGCTCATCCATTCAAAATTTGATATGGTTGGTCGGCGTTTGAACACTCAGCTCAGAGGGGAATTATGGGTTCAATATTTAGACCAATGGAATTGTCATCTGGTCAATCTCCATTCTGGACCTTCTACTGTGACTTGGAAAAGGGGTGTGGCCTCCTCTTCTATTTATTTTCTTTTTCGTCTCAGCGAACCTGCTTGGGATGGTCAAGCCTGTAGTGATTGGTTCCACTTCGTTTGGCGATCACCTTTCCATCACGCTATGCATTAAGGTACAGACTCTACTACTTTCAGGTAATCCAGCTTTGGCGTTGATCCATTCTGATCGAAGAATGCATTTCGTGTACTGGTCCCCCAAGGTATGCAGACAGGTAACCTATTTAGTCAACAGAGATGTTTGGCGAGTGTACGACCAAAATCATCTCTGTGCTGTCCCTGAAGAAAGGGAGAAGTGGAATACGCACATAATTAAAACATGTATATGAACTGACCCAGGCAGCCAGGAACGATGTTCAAATGCACAACAAACTACATAACCTTGCAATAGCCAAATACAAACATATTAAGAACTCTGCCTTGAAAGCTTTAATCAGGTCACATATCACTCATCCAGATTACATACTTTGGAAACATTGCATTCAACAGACTTATAAGAACCAACGTAAAGTGTTTAAACATCAAATTCACTGTGCAGAAAACCAAAATATTGCTTACCCTTCTCTGTAAAGGAGATGTTCGCAACATATGGTCTATCTTAAGAGGCACTGTCCAATCTGACAGTTTGAACATGATTTCCTCCAGCTCTGCAGATGTATGGCAAAATTACATCGAAACTAAATTCCAACTACCTTTGTCATTTAAACATTGGCACTCAGGAATTGTACATTCTATGTCACAGATGATTTCTCATTCTCGATTGAAGATATTCTTTGGGTGATCAGATGATTGAAGAACTTGAAGGCCGACGGACCATATGGAATACCGCCCTGCATTATTAAATCAGATCTGAAATTCTGGGCGGTTATTCTACAAACCAAATTTGATTATATTGTGTGGTTAAGTACTATTCCTTCTTCTTGGCGGAACGCTATAATCATCCCTATCCATAAGAAGGGTGACTCCCATGATCCGGCAAACTTCTGTCTCATCGCCCTCATGAACTCTGCTACAAGGATATTTGCCATTCTTCTGCTCAAACATCTGGAAAGACATATTCTCGAAAATGATATCTATTCGAGATTTCAAGTGGGCTTTAGAAAAAACATGAGTACTTCACATAATGCTGCAGTGATAGCTCATTTGTTCTCGCTGTCACAAACATCTGATATAGGCATGATCTATATGGCGGCATTGGATCTCTCATCCGCTTTTGATGCAGTGGTAAGAGAATTTCTCTGGTTTAAGATGCTGAAGCTGGGTTTTCCACATAGATTAGTACTGATGATTGCTCTATTACACACAAACACATCCTTTCAGGTCTTTATAAATCAGGAGGGCGCCATTACTGCTCATATTCCAACTATGACAGGTGTAAAGCAGGGTTGAAACCTCTCTGCCACACTTTTTAATCTTTACATCTGTGATATTGATTTACTATGGGCAGACTCTGCTATGTACCCGGCGAGACTGGACAAACTACATTTGCACTGGTTGTGTTTCGCCGATGATATTATCTTGATTAATAGAACGCCCTCTGGTTTGCAGTTAAAATTGAATGCTTTCTATAACTTTGCGACTGCCCATAACTTAGAAGCTAATTCACTAAAATCTAATGTCATCCTATTTGCTAACAGAAAGCGTACAAAATCCTATCAATGGAACATGGCTGGCCAAAATATCCAATGAGTTAAATCTTTATGTTATTTCGGGTATTATTTATCTGACTCCAATTCGCTAAAATCTTGGACATTGGAATTAAAGGCAAAGGTTTGTCCTCTGCTTTCCCAGATGAAATGTATTTTTAGGAAGTATGGCAAATCTTCACTATTACCTGTCCTAGATTTCTATGTACTCAAAGTAGAGCTTACGATATTGTTTGGCCTAAACATATGCTTAATAAATCTAGATGATGTCCTGAATAAGATACAAGGACAGATTTGGAAAATGACATTGGGACTTGCCCTTGCTGTTCTGAATTCTATAATTCGGCACAAACTTGGGCTTTTATCTTTATCTGCAAGATACACATGGCGAAAGTTAACATTGTACGCCAAAATGTTGGCTCCATCACAAAACTCTTTGTATCAAGACCTCAATGAGCTTCTGATGGACGAAAGGGTCCCATCACTTGTCGCATTTGCTGCTCAAATGAAGGATGTTTTAGTACACATAAATTCCACACAGGATGATCTCTTGGTGGGACTTCCAAACGTGAAACTCAAGTTGTATGAAATGGACTGGATCAAGACTATCGCTTCCAATCATACATATAAAACCTATACAGAATATGCCTCATTTAAAAGAAAAAGATCTGTCCGCTCTTTGTATATATTAAAGTTTCTATGTCCTAAGGTACGTTTGAGCTACATGAGGTTTAAATTGAACCAATTTCCGACTTTGGAGCGTGTTCACTACAAACTATCAGTAATGGAACGCAACAATAGATCATGTTGATTTTGTCTTGTATCTTCCCAAGAGGAAACAATAAAACACCTAATCCTGTACTGTCCTTACTTTGAAAACAACAGATATGAGTTGATGGGTGGCTTCTTTCCAGAGTTAACGCTGATCGCCCGACATTTATTCTGGGAAAGATCTATGAGAGGGGATAGCACACAGTTGTTATTGGCACTGGGTAGATATTTGTTTAAACTTGAAGAAATGCTTGTTATGTCTAGGCACAGTGGCTGGTCTCTCTGGCATTGCTGGCGCCGTATAATGGATTTGCATGTATCTCCTCTCAAGATGGCATCCGTTCTGCAGAGCTGTATTACAGTCCTCCCGGACGAAGTGACTGAAGGTGCCCCTCCCCTTCACTCGGATCCTGTGTTTCAGTTGCCGTGTCCAGAGCAACCGTGCATTGGTACTCCTAAAGTTGCCACGCTCCTTGAATCATGTATTAACTAATAGGTTTACTAACTATATTCATAGCGTAGTGATTCTCACTGCCATTGCTCTCTTTTCATCTTCCTTGCAGTTACGGCTCCTTTCCCACTTCTGACTTTCTCCTCTATTTCTGAATTCAGAGTCAGATTACCCCGGAACAGTCACCTTGCCCAGGACGTATGTAATCCTATTTTTCTCGTCATACATTCCCCAAGTATCGTTCACCTTTGGTCCCGTTTCTCACTGCCACTCTCCTTACAGCACATAGGTGTGGATGCATGCGCTCAAACTACATTACCCAACAAGCCTAGTGGTATATCACCGGCAATCAACCCACATTGCTTCAGAAACGCGGAAAGGCTATTTGTTTCCAGTAGGTTACTGCTACCTCTACACAATTTCTCTGATTTTGTCTGACTCCTTTTAACTAGCCTTTTCCTCTATTGTTGGACCTGTCAAGGTTTGCCTTCCATTCAGACCTCTTTCTCTCCGGTCCCCTTACATTGATACTGATACCCAAGGACTCCTCAACTCAGGGTAATTCCATTATCATTTATTTACACGTAAAGAAGGCATTACAGAGCTTGTATTTACCACGTGCCTTTCCTTACAGCTCTGATCAGCTGACTACAAGAACCGGTCATTCAGCCACAGCTGTCAGCAAGTCCTGAAGTCCTCACTCAATGCTCCCTAGCTGCACAGGGTTTTTTCCCCCATATAGGTTTCCCTAGCTGCTTCACTCTGCTCCTGATTATCCAGCCGCTGTGAGGGGCAGCTAGGTGAATCTCTAATTTCTTCAAGCGGTATCCGAAGACCAGGTAGGTGGAATACTCATTGCTTGACTGTTGCATACAGGGACATAGATGCATTCCGTCATAGGTAACATAACCATGCTTGTGAAGTTGACCCAGATTCAATTTGAAGGATTTCATTAGTAAAGTGGCTCATTCTCCATAATGTATGGTTTTAAGAAGATGTTTTAACTTAATTGTTAATTTAGTTATCAAAAGGTTCATTGACAACACCTTATTCATGTTTTGGAATGTTTTATTTTACGTTGACTTTTAAAAATGTATTTTGCTTTATATTACATTCGACTATCTTACAGCATATGTTTACATCATGGCGAGTTATGTATTTTAAAAGAACTTCTCCTTTTTGTCTACTTATATTTGATGTATTGATGTTTGTAAAGGTTTCTTTGTAAACCATATACAAATTATAATAAAAAATATAAAAAAATTTAAATAGTACACTCTCCTGCTAGGAAATCACTCACTGTTACAGTTATTTTGCACACGCCATCATAACCTTCTCAGTACACTCTCCTGCTAGGAAATCTATTCACTGTTTCAATTCTCTTGATCAAATCATCTGGACCCTTTCCCAGGTTTCATTGTAATTTACTCTTGCATACAGGTTTTTTTTCACAATAATTCATTTCTTTTGGTAATACTTAATACTATCTGCTTGACTTTTGGCAATACTTGACTGTTGGCAATGATTGCTTGACTGTTGGCTATGCTTGGTAGCCTCTTGACAATGTTAATTTAGCTCTAGACAATGCATAATCAACTCTTTCAACATTAAATTTAATGGCGTCTTTATATCTGCCTCATTAACAGTTCTCGGTCCCCCTTTCTCAGACCATTAATGTATTCAAGCTTTCTTAGCTTATTTTGTGCAATTAACAAGCCCTGGGGCCCCCTGCCCTCTGGGCAGACTCACTGGTTTCCATTTGCGAATCTGTCAGCTCTGGTAGGGTGCTGGAAAACCTTCTCCGGTTCTCGCTGCTTCGCGCCACTTTTCCACGGCCTTGGGTTCCCTTGTGAAGGACTTTGCTTAACCCCGCTGCATTCCTTGGAGCACTGGCAAGGACTGCACTGCTGATCAGCAGCTGCAAACGCCGGGGAGCTTTTCTCTGCTCCCGACATCTGAGCAGCTTATCACAACACCGGTTCTACTTCACCCAGATGTCCCTTAGGTGCAATTCTCCCTCCATTTGTGAACCCCCCAAACATTTTGCTTTTGTTTGGAGTACCTAACCTGACTTTTTACCAGAGAAGCCCAGCCTTCAGCTGCGGTCCTCTGGGCATTTGCTCTTTGTTATGGGGATACTGACACATCCTTCAGGTTGTCAGTACTGGGAAACTATGTTTCCCTTAGTGTTCGAATTTGTTGCCAATTCTTGGTAACAATGTATCTATGTGCCAAGTACCTTACAGTACCGTGCACAGGGGTCGCTTTTTGTATTATGGCCTTAGCCACCCTCTAAGGATTTTTGGTGTTTATACCAGTGTGCCAAGGGAAAACTGGTGGCAGCAGTTTACTTTTAAAGTAGTTTTACTTCTTTATTATGGACCATACCGCATTTATCGGGTTTTGTCCAAGACTGTGGCCAGTGCCACAAATGGGCGTGCCACTAAGTCTTTTGTTCTGTCCTTTCTCCATCTTGTCCCTTTGCTTTCCCAGAGGTCAAGAGACCCGGGTAGTCCTTTTGTGGGCCTGCAGCCTCTCGCAAAAACTGCAACTTTCGTGGGCTCTTGCATGTCACATGTGCTAGTGCCCAGGAAGAGGGGTGGGACTGTCTGGTCCCAATCCACACTACTGGTGCCAGTATGTCTGGTAGCCATGAGTGATTTCAACCACTGTGGGCCACGATTAGCCCACATCTGGCGTGCATGCAAGAGAGCAGATCTTCCATTGGCTAAATGAGATTTGAGCGTTTACTGAATCTTGGATAAGAGCAGGGCCTCTGCATCCATTCCAGTTTGATCTACTGAGGTTTACATCAAACTTCATAATGAGCCAAGTATCCTTAAGAAGAAAGCAGATTCGAGGAACCGCCAGTGACGTGCTTGGATGGTTTGACACCCTGACCCCACTGTTGTCCCGTCAGACCCTGGTTTCTTCGAACCAAGAAGGCCCGAAAGGGCGCTTCACCTCTTTGGAGTAGTGGGAACACCTACTCTCGGCTTCTCCTACTTACCCTTGCAAAGAGCCTCTTTGGAAGTGTTCCTGGGCTATCCAGTGAACTGACCAGTTCAAACCCAGGGTATCGCACACGAACACTGCTTTCCCGAGTTGAGACTAGAGAATCTGTGAATTGCTATCTTGTGGTCCTAGGCCCTCTCCCAACAAAACTTGTTGTCCTAACTCCTCTGGGTTGCGATTTACGAGAGTGTGCATGCCACGAGCATTTGCAGTCCTTGTGTCGCCCCGCTGTGGTGACCATCACTGAAAGTGCCTGCAGTTTGGGTCTACCATGTCTTGAGATGAGCTGCAGCAGAATGAACCTTATTTTTACGTCAAGGGGTGTGAAAAAGCAAACCTCCCCCACGAACGATCATCTCGTAACGTAACCGCTGAGAGCGGAGCGTCCTGAAACTGCAGGGTTAACACCACCAGGAAAAGTGAGCTAGACTGCCAAAGTTTGGTCTGGACTGTGTCGAGGGTCTGTGAGTACTTTCCTAACTTACAGGTGGCCCCGTGGCACAACTATTCACTTTTACCCACAAGTGTCCCTCAAAAGATACTCACCTTGGCTGGAATAGCCTGCGCTCCCCAACGATTTCCGAACTCCGAAGGTTGCTCTATCTGCAAGGGTAGACCCTCTTCTAGGAATAGGAACTTATTCTTCATCGCCTCAAGCCCCTTTCTGAGCAGCTACAGCCACTTGAAGAGAACTCGCTTTTTTGCTTACGGACTGTAACTGTACTTTAAGCACTAGGATCCTCTCTTCGTAGGGCTGGACTACATAAACTAGGTATTGCTGATGAAAGACTGCCTCAACTGATATCTGTGTTGAATTAACCCCTTTACTCTTACAGGTCATTGTTATTTTCTTCCCCCATCATCAGCCTTAGGCTAATCGCATTATTGTATATATGTTAGATAGTAGATGAACGTATGTGGTATTGTTTCTTCATAACTGTGGTTTAATCGTGTTTTGATTATAAGGCCTATAATACATGTATTTTTGATACATCTGTCTAAGAGTAATCTGTGGAGTTTTGCTGTGTGTGCTCATTGTGGGCTTCCGATCTCTCTCACCCCCCCTGAGACAAGCAATACCACGAGCCAAAAACAAAGCCATGGTACACAGTATTTTAATGCTGACGGCCTAAAGTGACGTACTTAGAATTTGAAAATAAAGAAAACCAAAGTGCTGTAGAATACCAAGCATACATGTTTTGAAAGAACAAAGGCTGACCTTTTGAAGGATAGGTGACTTGCGCATGTTGCAAATACTTGCAGTGCCTAAAGCAGAGGCAGAATGTAGGGCACATTTGGGAAATAAAAGGATTGTGTGGCAAAGAGCAGTAGAAGATGTATGCAAACATTATCACAACCAAGAGAAAACAACACTTGTTCTACCTTCCCACATTCTCACAGGTATCCTGATAAAAATGGTACCTCACGTGTGTGGGTGCACCATCCCTGGCCTAAAAGGAAATTACTAAACCACGGCTATGAGAAACGGTCTGGGAAGAGTGTTTTGGGCCTTGTGGACAGCCCCTAGATTTAGGGCTGGGGCATTACTCCCACAAAAGAAACAAGGAACCACATACATTTTCTAAATGAAGACACATGTGGAAATTCAAATACACCCAGCGTACATTGTTGGCGCACGAATTTCCGACCCAGAATGCACGGCAATTGCGAGTGGAACACATACAGAATTACGAGATATTTATTACTGTGAAAACACTGAAATGCTCAGCAAACAGTGCATGACCTGCCCTCTGACTTTGGCAGAGGTGTCCCGATAAAAATGGTGCCTCACATATGTGGGTCCACTGGCCTAGGCCGAAGGGAAAGGGCTAAACTGTCAGCATGGAAATGCTCAGTGAAGAGAATATTTGGGCTTGCGGCAAGCACAAGCATCGAGGGCTCAGACATCACACCATAATTTTTACCTGGCCACATTCCCACAGGTGTCCCATTGAAAGCGGTACCTCACATGTGTAGCTGCACTGAGTGAGTCAGAAAGGGAAAGGGCTAAAGTACAGGTATGTCAGGTGCTCTGGGAAAACCAGAACAACACTGTATTTAGCCTTGCAGGCAGGGCAGACATTTAGGACTGGGTGTCACAGCCACCAAGGAAAACAAACAGGGAACCCCATGCATTTCTGAAAAGAAGACACACATGGGAATCGCGGTAGAATATATTACCCAGAATGCCCAGACAATTAAAACATGTAGGGAACAATCCACAATTTTCAGATATTTGTGACCAGGAAACCACTGAAACACTCAGGCAACAACACATGTCCTACCTTCCCACATTCCCACAGGTATTCCGATGAAAACAGTAACATGTGTGTGTGTGGGTGCGCTGACATGGGCGCAAAGAGTAAAGGGTAAACCACTTGTACACCAAATACCCTGGGTAGACCAAATCTATACTGCATTGGGCCTTATGGAAAACCCAGATTTGGGCATGGGGTGTCACAGCCACCAAGGAAAACAGGGAACCCCAGGCATTTCTGAAAAGAAGACACCAGTGGGAATTCAAAGAGGTCTCACTTGCATGAATTGCGCTTGAATGTTTTACCCAGAATGCCCCGCAAATTCTAAAACATATGAAAAAAACCCACCATTTGTAGATATTTGTGACCTGGGAACCAACGAAACATGCAGGCAACAACACATGTCCTACCTTCCTACGTCCCACAGGTGTCCTGAAGAAAACAGTATCTCAGCTGTGTGGGTGCACTGACCTAGTTGCAAAGGGAAAAGGCTAAACAACTGGTACAAAAAAAGCCCTTGGAAGACCAAGTCTGTACTATATTTGGCCTTGTGGGCAACCCACAAATTTGGGCTTGGGGCGTCAAAGCCACCGTGGAGAAAAGGCAACCTCATACATTTCTGAAAAAAAGACCCCTGTGGGAATCCAAAGAGCCATCACTTGTGTGAATCGCGCAACAATTTTTTACCCAGAATGCACTGCAAAGTTGTAAATGTGACCAAAAAGACACTATTTTCACGCATTTGCCATTGGAAAACCACCAAAACACGTGCCCAAGAATGCATGTCCTACCTTCCCAGGTTCTCACAGGTTTCCCGATGTAAAAGGTACCTCACATGTGTGGTTGCACTGACCTGGGCTCAACAGGGAAAGACTAAAACACTGATACACCAAACAAACTAGGAAGACCAAATCTGTACTCTATATTGATCTGTGGACAACCCAAAGACAATAAGAGAGATCCACCTGCCTTTCTGAAAAGAAGACACCTGTGGGAATCCAAACAGGCACCACTTGAGTGAATCCTGCTAGAATTTCCTACCCAGAATGCACTGCAAATTTGCAAATTTGACCAGAAATACACTATTCTTACACATTTGGGAAATCAAAGAAAGGCACGGTATTGAAGTAAGACAAACACAAGGGACCACAGTTCAAGGGTGTTTATTGAACTTTCACAAGGGGGTGATAAACACGTATCTAAACCTAAATCTACAGATGGGAGCAAGCAACAACCATCAAATAATAATTGTGCAGTCCTAGTGGAGTCTTGTCAAAATAAAAGGGCCTATACTAAAAAATCCTTACTGCTAATTTACAAAAACAAGGGATTCTTATAATGTTGACAAAAAAGTGTCAAGGATCATTGGAATAAATATCATGAGCTAATTAGTGCACTAACCAATGCATTGATATAAATAGCATTCTATTCTGAAGTTCAATCCAGTATACTAAGCTACTCATGTAGAAACATAAGCAGTGTGTGCAGCATACATGATGAAGGTGCAATATTCATAATCTTGCCATGTTGAATAGTGAAATTAATATCTGCTTTTTTATTAGAGTTTTGTGTACTGTGAAATATGTTATAAGTAGCTAATAAAACCCACTTACTGCATAATTGCATTATTACAGACAAAACACAAAGAGACAACAACACATACACATATGAGTATATGCAGAGAAATTATTGCTCTGTTCCAAAGCTGCTACTTACTGTATGTATGTGTATCACATGATGTGACTGGACTCTAAGGAAAGAAGTGCGAGTACAATGTATACAAATATGGTTATATACAGGAAAGTACAGTATGAGAAAGTGCTGATAATCCTGTGTCTTCCGCTACGGATATGTTTCATATGATGTGACTTGAACCCAAGGGAAGTATTGTAAGAACTTAATTGTAGGATAAGTCTACAAATATAGTATATTTTAAATTTTTAGTTCTTGGCTGTCACAATAGAACTAAGGGAGGAGGATATCAATCCCCTCTCCCGAACCACAGAAGCCGAATGGATCGACCCTCCCACCATGGTTGGCACGGGCGCCTGGATTTTTGAAGTACAGGTAGCCACGTGGCAGCCAATGGGGGGAAGAAGGAGTTAGGGAAAAGGGATGCACTAATAAAGGTAAGGAAGGGAAGACAACTAGACATAAACAGCAAAATCACATACAATTCCTGACTTGATACTGTAATACTGTGGAAACCTAACCTGACTCTCCCTTCAAAAACTAGTAGGACATAACATAAGTTTCACAAAACACATGGAGCAGTATACATGACCTTTCGACTCTTAGTGACCATGACTTACAAAGCATGACTTAAAGCTACATCAAACATTTAGCAAGCAATGTCACTGAGACAACAACATGCCCCTGTACATAGAACAACGCTTTCCCCTTGTGGAGAAAATAATGTGACTGAGGGATGCAGACTTAGCAGACTTTTGGTCGTTTCTGGTTAGCAATCATATCCATGACGTAGTTCAGACCGTAGCATCCAAACATATGGTTCATAGTAGCCAGTAGCACAAAATATACTATTAAGAGGGCAAACTTCACGAAAGCAGACTTAACTAATGGTCCGGACGTTTCCTCATAACGCCCGGACAACAACGAGTTGAAGCGTTGCTCAATACATGTCACCGCCGCAGACCAGGAGGACACAGAACACACATAAACACTTAACTGAGTGTCCGGGCACCTCCTGCGGCTGCTCCGGACCTGACGGAAGAGAGTGGGTCACACATTAGCCAGCGTTCACCGCCGCGGCTCGGGAGATGCGAATACTGCCACACATGGTCAGCGATAGTCCTTCAGCTGCCTCAAATTGCCTGCCCCCGCCTCTCGCTTTGCTGCTCCGCTGCTGCTGCTGCCACCGCCCGTGCTCTCCAACATCAATCACCAGCACCTGAGCATGGGCGAGCGGCCATTAAGAGCACATTCTCCTAATGCAAAGTGCCTGCAGCTGGTTACCGACGCGCTTCAGAAAACTACACCCATTCCCCATTCCTGCTGGGAATTGTAGTGTTTTCCCCTATCTGGGCAATACACGTCTTCACCTGCACCACAACCCCTGATTCCTGACATTGGCTGTTACTGAACAGAACCATGTGGCCTAGATATGTCAGTAAAGGAAAAAAGGGGGAGCCAGACATGTGATGTCATCAGTGATGTCATCAATGACATTTGTGATGTCATCTTTGATGTCCTGGGTGTTAATGTTAGCAGTGCACGGTGGCGCGAGTTATGGTTGCTTAGTTTACCATAACTGGCGAATTTCAGTTTTTTTTTCGGTTTTACTTTGAACCATAACATCCCTTTAACTACGTTTTTTTACTGAATTTCATAGGTTTTTAGTAGCGCAACTTAACCATAACGTCCCTTTTAACAACGTTTTTTTACTGAATATATATAAAGATGCATATGACAAATAAAAGGTGGATGTTTCCACTGTACGTTATAAAGCAGTGCTGAACCTGAATAAGAAGGCCTCACTTCAGCATGTCGCAGATAAAAACAATTTTAATTACAAAATGAATCCCAGCAGACGGAGTTGAATGATTCAGGAAGCCAAAGTCTTATCAAACAGGAATTGGCTGACATTGGATACAATTTGTGTAAAGGAACAAGAGGCTCCTGTTAAGAAAACTTGAGCAAAACAAAATAGGTCAGAGGACTATTAAAAATAATATTAAATACACAAAAAGCTTGATTTCATGGTGTCCAGTCACGTGGAAGGAAGAAATTGGACGATTGAGGTGGTCACACCAACGCACAAGGGTAGGCTGTGCCTACACGCCTTAAAATTCTCAGAGCACAGTACAAACTCAAGGCCAAACTTCAAAGCACTAATTGACACTGGACCATTGAGGTGATGATGGATTGATATAATAATTGGTGGGAAGCTGGTTTCTAGATGAGCCCACTAACACTTAGATGTTCAGTCTGCGTACTGCTAAGCGTAGGTGGAAAAGTACTGATGGGGGTTAAAGCCAACCAATTGTAGAGGACGTGTAATCAAGGGTCCTATGGTCTGTGTAGCCAATGGAACATCGTGTATTTAGTGACGTTCATAGTAGCCATGTTTTTGGGAGAGTTTAGTTGCCCCACCTGATGTTAAGCACCATATCATTTTCTTTCACAGTTCTATACTGATATGGAATGTATACTTACCCATTCTCTTAGAGCCTGTCACTTTCCCTGATAGGTTTTTGTAGTTTGCCACGCAGGTAGTGACCCAGGTCAACATCAATGATGACGATTCTATGCAATATAACCTCTGTTTCTATTAAAATGAGTTGAGCCAGAAGATCGAATGACTGCTGATGTTTGTTGTACACCGTGTTATATATACTTGTTAATAAAACGGACTCCCCTTGTGCCAAACTACCTGAGTCGTTTTGATTATTGATGTATGAATAAAATCTGCATCCCCATCCATCTCCATGGTATTGCTACTCATCTTAAAGGGCTGGGGAACCCAGTTCACTGTATACCTGACATGCCCCAACACCATGATCAGGCAAGGTCAGGCACCTACTGATCATCATACACATTTGACTCCCATTACACTTCCCCACACAGATAAAAGGCAGAGCACGAAAGCACACTCTGAGTGAGGAAAAGCACACCAGGAAGCAGCAGTTCCAAAATGGCAGTTTAACACAAGAAGAAAGGCGGCGAGACCAGAGAGGGTTGCAAGGAGGGAAATGCCCTTGACCTCTAGAAACCGTTACTTTCACAAACTTTGGAAAGGGAGAAGCCTAAGACCAGGAACTAAAGCTGAACACACCTACACTGTGCATCAAAGTATTGGGGCATCTCCTGTGCGATTGCCGCTGTGGTACTGTCCTTGGCTCCTACAAGAAAGCCACGCCAGTAAAAACAGCACAGTCAGAGAGACTCATACCAAACCAGCTTGTGTTTGAACCAAGGTTGCAAGCAGTAACATTGTTTGAAGAAATCCACAAACGATTATGTTTGAAGCGCATGTGATCAGTGGCGCAAACAATTGGAAACCAAAGAAGTAAATTAAGTTTGAAAGGCCAAGTAAGATACTGTGTACAGAGTGGTCCGGCGCCACGTCAGTGCTCATACGAAGGTCTCTGTTAGGTATCCAACTGAATGCCAACTGTATTGTGAAAAGGAAGTTTATATTGAAGTGGCCCTGCAGCGGGTCAAGCTAAAACCTGTGCACCTTCGAACGTCTTTGATAAATGTAAAGTGAACGGCAATTCGTCTGTGCCCGGCGGAGGGAGACTAATTGAATGCTAAGAAGGCTCTGAGCCTGGCTGAGGGGGATCCCGGGTAAACCCTGAGTCACCAGACAAAGAATATTTTTGAACATTAGAAATAAAGGGATCTGAGCCCAGAAGAAGAGGATCTGCAGCAACAGAAAAGGGGATCTGAGCCTGGCTCAGGGGGATCCAGTGTGAGACACCCAAATTAGAAAATTGGAAGAACAAAATTACTTTCTATTTTGTTTTGTACATCAGTCCCTTTGAATCGAGAGACTTTGATGAGAAAAGAGGCTTGTGGAATAAGGCCCTGATGCTGAAAATAAAACTGTATCCTTGTGTCGACGATACAAGATGGGGGTAAGATGGATGAGATGAGCCCACAAACACCTAGATGTTCACTCTGCGTACTGCTAAGCGTAGGTGGAAAAGTACTGATGGGGGTTACAAGCCAACCAATTGTAGAGGACGTGTAATCAAGGGTCCTATAGTCTGTGTAGCCAATGGAATGTCGTGTATTTAGTGACGTTCATAGTGGCCATGTTTTTGGGAGGGTTTAGTTGCCCCACCTGATGTTAAGCACCATATCATTTTCTTTCACAGTTCTATACTGATATGGAATGTATATTGAAAAAACCTTGCCTGGCAATGGCCAACCCACTTAATTATAGGCCTATAACAAACACGACCGTTCTGTTGAAAATTCTAGACTGTGTAGCCTATAGCCAGATCTTGTAGCACATGAACCAGTTTCCTATTTTGAACCATTACCGATCTGGATTTAGACAAGGGTTCGGTACCGAGACCTCTCTACTGGAGCTGAAGTCCAGACTTCTAGGACGCATTGACAAAGGGCTTACCTCCCTTTTAATTTCTCCGGATCAGCCAGCCACATTTGATTTGGTTGACCATTCCATTTTGGTATCTAGAATGCAGAGGTGCCCAATTTATAGCCTTCTGCAGTGCAATGGATTAGTTATGGTATGATACGATATGATATGGCATTTATAACGTGCCTATACAAAGTGTTTCGTGTTCTTTCCTGTTAAACAGGCAAAGCAGGGTATGTCTTGATGAGGCAGTGGCCTCTCCCATTTCTGTGCATTCTGGGGTACCGCAAGGAGCGAGTACTTACCCCTGTCTCTACAATATCTTCGTGGCCCCTTTCTTTGCATTTTTGGAACAGGAAGGGGTCATGTTCTCTAATTACGCTGATGACACCCAGCGTGTCGTCCCTCTAACAGGCATCCATTCTCAAGATGAACATGAACTTAATAGAGTTTTCACCCTGATAGAGAACTGGATGATGTGCAATAATCTTGCCCCAAATAGAGAGAAAACCGAGCTGATGATTGTGGGCACATCAGCGACACTGGCCAAGTTGGACCCCGCTTATAAGTGTTTCCTACTGGGGGAGTACTGAAAATTGCCTCGCAAACGAAAGTGAAAATCCTGGCCGTGGTCTTGGACCAGCTGCCTAATATGAAGGCTCATGTTGGTAGTACGTTCTCAGCAGCCATCTATTATGTCAAATTATTGGTGCACCTTAGACCTTTCATATCCCAGGCTGATGCAGAATTGATTGCGAGAGCAATTATCGGGGCAAAGATTGACTACTGTAGTAGCCTTCTGGTCAGAATCTGTAAAGCAGATACCAACAGACTTCAAGTCGTGCAAAATGGAGCAGTCAGAGTGGTCGTTGGTTCATCCTGCTGTGACCACATTTTGGAGTCCAGGCGCTCCTTGGACTGGCTTCCAGTGGAGGCATGAGCTAGGTTTTGACATTTGTTCATCACCTTTAAATGCAGATTGGGGCTTATGCCCTCTTATTTGCAAGACCTTATCACATAGAAGGTTAATGGCAGGAACCTTAGGTCTAGCAACCAGAATTACTTGTTTCTCCCCAGATGTAGAACGAAGAAGGTAGAGAACCGAGCTTTCTTTATTGCTGCTCCCAAGCCATGGAATTTGCTGCCATCTGCATTGAGAGGTCAGACCTCCTTGGCGGTCTTCAAGAAAGAATTTAAGACGTGGCTGTTTTCGTCAATAGTGCCTCTGAGCCAATTGAAGCTTTGTGTTAGTTCAGCAGTTAGTTCCCTAATTTGTGTTTTATGTCCTTTGTCCCTGTCTGCACCCTAACGCCTAAGGGTGCACAGCTGCTCATTACAAATAATTTAAAGTAAAGCAAAAAGTAAAGAAGAAGCCAGAGTGTGCGCTTGGGTCGAGTGAACCGCCTTGACCCGTGCTGAAAACGTGGCGAAGGAAGGCCAACGGCCCGAACAACCTGACTTATCATTTTGTGAACACTTCTTTCTTTTTCATGAACAACATTATAAGAATCCCTTGTACAGAGTTTTCATGAAAAGTAAATGCACATATGATGTAATCAGTGATGTCATCAATGACATTTTTGATGTCATCTTTGATGTCCTGGGTGTTAATTTTAGCAGTGCACGATGGCGCGCGTTATGGTTGCTTAGCTTACCATAACTGGTGAATTTCAGGGGTTTTTCGGTTTTACTTTGAACCATAACGTCCCTTTAACAAAGTTTTTTTACTGAATTTCATAGGTTTTTAGTAGCACAACTTAACCATAACATCCCTTTAACAAAGTTTTTTTACTGAATTTCATAGGTTTTTAGTAGCACATCTTAACAATAATATCTCTGACTTTATGTACATGTAACATGGAACATACTGAACCCCCTCTACTGAATTTGATGTCCGCGAACTCTTCTAATGTCCGCGGACATGTGCGGACAACAGCAGCACTACCCAAAAAGTCTGGGGGGTATCTTTAATTGTTATATCATAACATATGAACACTGCACAAATTCACAAACCAGCACACATACACTTTATATGTAGTAATAAATAAGAAGTGTAACCCATATATATAACACATTAACCATTCATTTAAATACAATATGTTCTAAAATGGAATATACCAAAAGAAGAAAGATAGGCTTCCAACATGATTACCTCACAGAAACTCCACAAATAAGAGCAACAGCAGATCTACAGACCAGTAAGAACACACCTTACCAGAAGCTAGTAAGTGCACTTCATTTTACTCATATATTTCTAAAATTTCTGTATTAGATACAAAAAAGTGATATTATTTTTTTTTCTCACAGAAATGTCTAGTACTCTGGACTGGCTAGAGGAGCATTTCCCATGTGAGGAAATGTCTGAAGATAGTGAACCTAATGGTAGACACTTTTCTATATAAACCAATTAATAAATATTATTTTATATACATTTAACATATACATTTTTTTGTACAGACCATACAAACATTGAAAATAGTAAACAAAAAGAAATATTGGATAAGACTCTCCAGCACATGGAAGAAAAAATGGACCTACTCATGGAAATTTTCAACAATTTAAAAAACTTAATATAGGATCACTTGAAACAAAAAACTAGATACCATTGCCCCACATGTACCTGTCCCCCCTCACCATATCCCAGTCAATTATCCCCAAACCCTCTCCATGAACAAAAACGTTTTGATGAGACTTCCATCCCTTCTTCACCTCATATGAATCCTCTTGAAACCCTCAATTCTCCTGTGTTTGTCTCAGTATCTGCTTCACCTTCTCTGTCATAAATGTAACATCCATATATAATACAGAAAAATGATTATATTGTGTCCTAATTAATTTCTTGTTTTTTTTAAAAAAAGCAGTTGAGGTGTCCACGGACAGCGCGGGTGTTCGGAATGTTCGTAAAGAAACAAAAATGGAAGTGTCCTAAGAACACTATACCTGTCCGTACTGTTCGCTAGCAAGTTGAAACTGTTCTAAGAACGCACGAGTTGTCCGGGATATCCGCAATTAACCAAAATGGAGATGTTCTAAGAACATTATGCCTGTCAGTAATGTTCGCAAACAAGTCCAAACTGTTCTAAGAACACATTCGGTGTCCGGGATGTCCGTAATCAAACTAACACACGCAGTGTCCTGAAAAGTTCGTAAATAAACAAAATGGGGGTGTCCTAAGGATGCTAGACCTGGCCGTGCTGTTCGTAGGCAGGTTGAAATTGTTCTAAGAACACATCAAGTGTTCCGGGATGTTCGTAAATAAACAAAATGGGCGTGTCCTCAGGACACTATACCTGTCCGTATTGTTCGCAGGCGAGTTGAAACTGTTCTAAGAATACAGGCAATATCCTGAAATGTTCGTAAATAATGAAAATGTGGGTGTCCTGAGGACGCTGTCCGTATTGTTCGCAAGCGAGTTGAAACTATTCTAAGAACAAACGCCTGTTCGTAACTGTTCGTTTCACTTGCGTCACACTTTTAATTAGTTTCAGGACCCGAACAGTGTCCGTAGAACACCAACGCGCATGCGCAAAACAGTTCCCGTGCATTTGGTGTCCTGCGGACACCGGTTCCCTTCACGGATATGTTCGCGAAGTCATCATGTGACCGCGCCCACGCTGAGCGTGTGTTCTGACTGCGGACACTGTTTGTGTCCCTGAACAATTTAAAACTACCTTTTCAGGCAATCCACGATATATTTCAATAATAAATCAATCACATCCAAGACCTCTACATCTAACTCCATCATCATAGATCAGCACGTCAAATGTACTGTTAATCACTCTGAGTACAAGTTTCATATCATTGGAAAGCACCTTCTACAAGAAATACTGTACAAGTCTCCAAGATTTCTACTTGCAGCTGCACGCATATCCATATGCATGAACACAAACTACAGATATGCATATTTTCTGTATATTACATGTACAATTCTTATACATTCAAATAAACAGATTAACTGACTTTTAGCTTGTATAACCTATAAAAAGAATTTACTGTCATATTTCCCATCTGCTATAATCAACTGTCACTTCCAAACAACAATACTTGTACAAAAACATAAAAATCAATGTCTAAATTAACATCAGTGCTATATACAAACACAATTACTAATTTGTTTCCTTTACAATTGCAGTGAAGACCACTCTCCTGAAAAGCATCAGCAGAATTTGAAGTACAAACAACAACTAAGAAGAAACCTGCTCATTCCACAAAAAAAGTAAGTTAAATACCACCATAATAATATCCATGCTATTTCTGCACCTAAAAACAGAGATTGTGCACTATTCTGTCCACAAATCCCCATTTGTTAAACAGAGATTTACAGGCAGAATGGCGCACAAATTCCCATTTTTCAACACACAAATAACATAACTCAGCCCCTAGAATTTTAATATTATAGAACAAACAACTATTTTAATTGTATACCATTAGATTTACTATTTGTGCTTCTCCTCACCAGTTGCTTACTTTCTACTGTCATCTGAACCCCAGTTTAGTAGCACATAAATTTAAGAATATCCATCTCAACTAGTTGTAGTTGCCCAATGCACAATCACACACCATCACACACATCTTTATCATCATACTCAGACACTCATGCACACAGCACACATGCATTGCAGAACACCCCAACCCATACCTTCCTTATTTTTTTCAACTGACCCTAAAGAATGCCTACCAAAAATCAAGTCCGTAGAAAGCAACGCAGAAGTAGAGCACATGAAAATAGAAGTGTCCAAAATAAGCATCCATCTCTAGCAGAATTTGTAAAAAAAAGTTCAAACAAAACAACTAATACAGTCATTTAGTGAAACAAAACAAGCTTCAAGTACAGAAACTTTGCCTCCTCTATCAAAATGTAAAACGAAACAGAAAACAATTAACAAGAATTCAGCTACCACTACTGATAAAACTGCTCCTATAAATCTTGATATAGTGCCAAGTAAGCATACCAAAAAAAGTATTTTAGCAAAAATGTTCCGCCACAGAGTCCTTCAAAATCTTATAAAAACAGGAGAGAAATCATGCACAACCCTTAAAACCTATCGTAGGAAATTAATCTTAGAAGCTTTGATAGACAGTGCAATCCTTTTCACAAGAAAGTTATTTATTTTAGTGTTAAACAAAATGAAACCACTAACAAAACTAATGACTAAATTACAAAAACGACTTCTCAATAAATGAAAAGTCAACACAAATAACTTCTTAAATATCTGTGGAGGTGAGTGGAGTCACATTACAAGCACAGAACCATATTTTAATGAAGAAACATACAAACAAAAGCAAACAAATACAATTGCCATACATAGCAGTGGACGAGGTTATGAAAAAGTTAATAATACCATAATGGAACAAGAAATACTGCTTACAAAAATATCCCCCGAAAACTTAGAATTACCTCTCCATTCAACTGAATCAGAACGTCTAGTATACAAATGGCCATGCACGTCAATGTGTAAGATTCCCAAAAAATCTTTCAAGTCTTTACCCCAATTCCTCAATCATTATGTGAAAGGCAAAGACAAAATCAAAATGAAACTACTGCAAAATATGGATACCTGTCCAGTGCGCAAGTACACAGGACTACAAGGACATTCATTGGCTAGCATTTCAGGACCTACTTGCAAAACCACCTTCCATCATATCAAAATGATATCAACACATCATTCAACTATAAGAAATCTAGACTATAAACTGTACTTTGCTAAAAGTCCTGCTTTAGCACTAGCCAATTTAAATAACAATCTTCTAAATGGTACAGCAAAAGACCTACTTGAAGAAATCGACTATATCCAGAAAAAATATTTTGGAAGTGAAAGCCACTTACAGAATGAAATAGCTTTAAAACAAATTAGCAACAATTCTATGCATTGCAACCTTCTACTACACACATACAAAAAAGAAATAATACAATTTAAAAGTACATCTGCTGAAGTATCAAACCATGTGTGTGTATGTTGCCACAGAATATTTTTATAAAAGTAACACAAAAACTGTAGACCTAACATACAAAATAGAAGACAATAAAGATTCTAAATGGTTTGAATTAGCTCTCTACCTTATAGTAGAAAACAAATACGAAATAACTGACCCCTTAATACTTTGCAGTTACCTCACTACAAAACTTGACAACAACAAAACTCCTTCACATGCTATCACAAATAATTTGGAATTATTCCCACTACCAAAACCCCATACAACAACTCAATTTATATGAGAGCATCATAATTCAAACAGTGCACCCCTTTCAAGCAATAATACACCTTCAACCAAAAACAGCAAAATTACCTCCCTCTGAATTGGTGAAAGGCATTCGTGGAAAAGTAGTGTATTTACCATTAGCTCTAAAACAAAATGTGCACACTCTGGGAGTGCAACGTCCAATGGAGCAATCTTTAATTATCTTAGTAAATGGTGTACCTACAAAAGACAAAACAATTTGGCAACAACTGGCAGATTTACATAAAGGTAGACAAGCCTTGCAATATCTAAAAGACAATAATGAATACTACAAAAAAAATAATATTGAAGAAAACTTGAAGGAAACCACTGAAATAATTCAAGAGTCACCAGAAGCTGGTCAATTTGAGCTTCTAGATCCTGCTACAGTATCCAATACTTTAGACCAGGGGTGGGCAAACTTTTTGACTCGCGGGCCACAATGGGTTTTAAAATTTGACAGAGGGGCCGGGCCAGGTGCATTTGGAGGGAGTGTTTGGGCCGGATATACTAAAGCATTAAATGTAGTGTGTGCAAACCTCATAGCACAGTAAGAACACTACAACCCAATTTATTAACTGTCTTTCAAATGTGAAAAATAGCCCTTATCAGTTAATAAATTTGTCTCAAGGAATATGCAAGATATGGCATTTACATACTATTTCGCAGATACTGTGAGGAGGAAATGTAAATAGATTAAAATAACATACGCACTGTGATTTATCAAGATTGCGTCTGTTTTTAATAAGTTTCAATCGAAGGTGCAAAGTTAAAGAAATCAACATTTATTGAAAAATGGAATCACTTTCAACATTCAAAACATATTATTACACAACGAAATACTCAAGCTCAATAATATCTACTTGTGTTAAACTCCGCAAAATCATGGATGGATTGTCCTGACCGCGCGCTCTACAAACTCGCCTCGCCTTCACGCGCAAACAGTACACGTGTATCGTTGCCAAGCACACAGACATAGGCTGTATTAAATATCCTACCTGCAGCTGAAAATTTAAATTTAAATTAAGAGCGATGTGCGGCGTGTTAATTAAGCTACTGTACCGCTGCTGTGCGTAAATGCGCATTGCTCTTAATTAAAAGACGCACTTCCAAACTTTCCATATGCATTTTTTCATAACACAGCAGAAAAACTCACCATTTCAGTGGGAACAGTGTTGTTGGTCTCCCTTTTTTGCCAGTGCATCAAAGTCTGGAGTTAGTTTTGTTGTGGCAATTCTCAGGACAGATCTGAGGTGTTGGTCAGTTAACTTGGATCTGTGATGGGCTTTGTTGATTTTCATGACGCTAAACGTCTGCTCACACACGTAGGTCGAGCCAAACAACACCAGCATCTTCTGCGCCGTCCTCCGGAGGTTTGGAAACGCGGTCTCGTTAAGTGAAGCGTAAAAGTCATTCAGTTTAAGAGACTTGAACTTCTCCTTTGAGACGGAGTCAGACTGAAGATCGATCAGTTCCAATTGCAGCTCCTGCGGTGCTGATTCGGGGTCTTGTGACAGGGGACAGGACACCAGTTGAAGTGACTTGTCAATTTTTTCAAAATCACAGAACCGACGGCAAAATTCTCTGTGCAGATCGTCCAGTGATTTGCAGTATTTCTTCGCATTTCGGGCGGCCTCTTTCTGCACGGCTAGTGTGGGGAAATGTGCGAAAGATTTGTTTGACATTTGCCTGGAGAATAAAACCAGCTTGGATTTGAAGGCTCTCACATTTGTGTACATGTCGTGCGCAAACTGATCTTTCCCCTGTAGCTTCACGTTCAGCTCATTCATGTGTGAAAATATGTCCACAGCAAACGCAAAGTCACAAAGCCAGTTTGTGTCGCTCAGCTCGGGGAATTCTTCGGATTTCCCCATTAAATTAAAAAATGAGCGAATCTCGTCTTTGAGCTCCCAGACTCGTTGAAACACTTTCCCCAAACTTAACCAGCGGACGCGAGAGTGGTAAAGTAGGTCCTGGTGATCCGCATTAGTTTCTTCCAGGAACGTAATGAACTGACGATGATTAAGTCCCCTTGCTCGTATGAAGTTAACAAGTTTTACAACTGGATCCACGACGTGATTAAGCTGCAATGCAGACTTACACAGAGACTCCTGATGAATGATGCAGTGAAGTAAAATAACATCCTGGTCAGGGTTTTCTTCTTTCACTTTATCCTGGATTCTTTTCAGCAGCCCGATGTTTTTTCCAGTTAAATTTGGCGATCCATCCGTGGTGACATTGGCAAGTTTACTCCAAGGTAGCTTCATTCTCTCGATGACAGCAGACACCTGTTCATATAAGTCCTCTCCTCGCGTTTTCCCTTTCAGTGATTCCATGCTCAAAAGCTCCTCCGTTATCTCAAAACTGTCGTTAATCCCTCGGATAAAAATTAGGAGCTGAGCAGTGTCTTTTATGTCGTTACTTTCATCCAGTGCTAGTGAATATAACTTAAAGGACTCCGCCTTTTTGTTTAACTCGCTGACTATATCTTCGTCAATCAGTTCCACGCGGCGAGTCACTGTCCTGCGTGCTAAACTGATTTTTTCAAACTTGGCTTTGCTCTCCGGACACAAGAGACCTGCTGTCTCTACCATGCACTCTTTCAAAAACTCGCCTTCGGAGAAAGGCTTGCTAGCCTTTGCTAATTTGAATGCCAGCAAATAACTTGCCTTGGTACTTGACTCTTGAATTGCAGTTTGTCGGTGAAAAAAGTTCTGTTGACTCTGTAAATTAGCTGCCAACCTCTGAGCAGTAGCCGCCCGTTCTTGTGTTGACTGCTTGCTAGCATAGTTTGCATGCTTCGTGGCAAAGTGACGGCTGATATTGTACTCTTTGAAAACCGCAACAGCTTCTTGGCATATCAGACATACAGCCGTTGATCGGACTTCAGTGAAGAAGTATTTTGTTGTCCACTCCTTATTAAACACTCGGCATTCGCTGTCCACTTTCCTTCTCTTTGGTCCGCTCATTTTTACAGGAGGGCTTAATGGTGACGTGAAACGAAGTGAAAATTAAAGTGAAATAAAGAGAAATACGCGCCACTCCAACAACGGTCAATGTGTTTTGAGTGCGCCATCTATTGGGGAAACGTGGGCATTGCAGGGAAAGGGGAAAAAAAGGAGGTTTTTACTATAATTTGGACAAGTTCGGCGGGCCGGATTAAAAAGCCTAACGGGCCGTATGTGGCCCGCGGGCCGTAGTTTGCCCATGTCTGCTTTAGACCATTATACAATTCATCCATTGCACTCTAATGACACCGTAGAAGATCCACTAGCAACGTACCAAATGCGACAAACAAAAGGATCACCAATCAGCATATGGGAAAAAAGTATAGAAGCACGTGCTTTTCCTCTACTCTTTCCTACTGGCAAAGGAGGAAGGTACAATGATAGACCTATTCAAATAACAGCATCAGAATACCGCTCGTTACGGATGTATTCTGAAGATCCCAGATTTAGACAAAATGTGGAATACATATTCCACCTACTCTTTGAAAGTGAACTAGCAACCCTATGTTACGGAGTTGCACACACATTAAAATCAGGAACCCACTTTAAAAATATGTCAGCTACACAATTATTACAAAAAGTGCAACAAAAAGATGAGGTTTTACAATTAAGTATTACAAATCTATTAGCAAACATGCGTGGTACTAAAGAGTACTGGTTCCGACGTCATGGAGATGTACGTTGTATGATAAGAAACCTTGGCCCACCCACTTGGTTTGTTACATTAAGTTGTGCAGAATATGCATGGGAAGAGTTACATGATTTCCTACGCATATCCAAAAAAAAAAACAAACATAGATATACTAACACCTGGAGAACTTTGTTCTCTAGATCCTGTTAATGTTTCAAGATATTTTCATCATCACTTCATTGCTATGTTACACTTTATTTGTAATAAAACTGTTCCTCCCCTCGGAGAAGTGCAACACTTCTTTTGGAGAAAAGAATACCACGCCAGAGGAGCACCACATATCCACATGCTTTTATGGATTAAAGATGCTCCTAAATTTGGTCAAGACAATGATGCCACTGTGTTACAGTTCATCGAAAAATATGTCACTTGTGAAATTCCATCGGAAGCAACAAATAGTGATCTTCATGCACAAATTTTACAATTTCAAAGACACAAATGTGGCAAATATTGTTGTTGCAAATACAAAAACAAATTGAAATACTACACCAAATGCCGCTTTAGTTTCCCTAGACCAGTTACAAAAACAGGTAGAGTGAACAACTTCATGTCTTCAGTTAGACATAGTGTTAAAGGTAAATCACCTAAGAATACATATTACATAAAAAGAACAAAAGAAGAAAAATATATCAATGATTACAATGCAATCATTGCCCTCTTATGGAATGCAAACATAGATGTGCAGTACATTGCAGACAATTCCACTGCAGTTGCACGATATGTTACAGCATACTTAACCAAAGCAGAAAAAACAGAGCTCTAAGACCTCTGGAATGACCTGTCATCAGACAAAACACTGTCTCAGAAATTATACAGCTTGGGCATAAAAATACTCTCCCATAGAGAATGTGGCTACTATGATGCAGCAGATCATTTAACCGGTACTGCTTTGTATGGAAAATCTGAAAATATAGTATGGCTAAGTCTTAGTCCTGCTAAATTTAGAAAAAGAGTTCTGAAATCATACAACGACATAGAAGCAATAGCCATACATGATCCCAACAGCCAAGACATTTTAAAAAACAATTTGCTGAACACATACTACCCAAACAGAAGTACCACTTTGGAAACCATGTGTCTATACCACATAGCCCAAAACTTCATATACAAAAATAATATAAAACCTGATGAAAAAAAAGGTAGATACAGAGTGTCAAATTGTGAAGGTAGCTTAGTAAAATTCACCATATAATAATCATATCAAATTGTCATTAAAGACTCCTCAACATAAAGAACTATATTACATGTCCCTGCTACAACTCTTTAAACCATGGAGAAAAGAAGAAGAAATACTAGATAACTATGACTCCTACGAAGATGCTTTCAAAGCAAATGAAACCACTATAACTGATGTAAACTTTACACACTACAAAACAATGTTGCACAATGAACAGCAACATGATGAAGAACTCCAGGCCCAACTAGATAAGGACACTCCTGACAGTAGTCAACCTTCTGTAACAGGAAGCCAAGAACCACTGGGACAGCCACTAAAAGCAAATGAGGCAGAATTAGCTATGACGGAAGTAGAAAACACCATGTGTCAGTATGAAGATAAAGAAGACTTAACTATACTACAATCAAAACTAAACAATGATCAGCGTATCATTTTTCAAGAAGTAACAAAAGAAATTGCACATGGTGTACAACATGAAAATAAAGAATGCACCTGCCAAAATTACAAACCTATACTACTGTACTTCAGTGGTGAAGCTGGTTCTGGCAAAACATTCTTAATCAAAATCATCAGCAAATTCCTTCAACAATTGACAAACAACAAACTGTCAGCTGTTGTCACTGCCCCCACAGGTTTAGCTGCCTACAACATAGGCGGTGTCACTTTACACCAATTACTACTCATGGCAGTAGAACACCAAAACAAACTAGACTATTACAGACCTTCTACAGAAGCTGCAATGGAACTACACAGAGTATTAAAACAAATGAAAATGCTACTAATAGATGAAGTATGCATGGCCTCCAACCTAATGTTGGCTTTGATTCACCTCAGAGTACAAGAAGTACTCAAAACAAACTACGAAGAGCTCTTTGGAGGAAAACACATTATTGTTTTCGGAGATCTTCTTCAATTGACACCAGTGAAAGGTGAGCCTATTTTTAAAACCTTAGGACACAAACTCTGTCATAAAACTGTTGGCAGCATAGGAAATGTCAACCTTTGGCAACATTTCCAATACAGAGAATTAACAAAAAACATGCGGCAATCTGCAGATCTCACTTATGCCAACATCTTAAAAAGTATTAGAGTTGGTATACTATCTCAAGAAGCACAAGCAATATTGAAAACCCGGCACATTCATGCACTTTATGGCGATAATGCATGTGCTACGGATGTTATGGAACAATTAGCCCACAAAAATGTCAATTGTATGGCCTTAATGCCAACTCTTGCAAGCTGTTTCAAATTCAATGAAACAATGTTAAAAAAAGAAAGGCAACCAATAATTGAAATTTGCGCCACAGACAAACTAGACGTACATGGTATGACACTACCCATGTGTGAGCAAGCCACAACAAGACTTAATAGTTTAGAAAATTCAATCTCCAACACAGCTGGATTGGAAAAAATATTAAAATTATCCTTAAATTGTAGAGTAATGCTTAAACGTAACTTTGACGTGGATCAAGGACTAGTTAATGGACCACTGGGTACAGTTGTTGGCTTTCAAACATACCCACATGACAACAACATTCAGTTTGTCAATATTCTCGTTGACAAACTTTCAGAAGTGAAAAGGATAGGACGCTCAACAGCTCGATTCCTTCTCTTCAAAGACATGTATGTACGCAGAGAACAATTTTCTCTAACTCTTGCATACGCAGTCACCATTCATAAATCACAAGGTCTTACCCTAGACAAAGCATTGATAGACATTGGTTACACAGTCTTTAAAGAAGTCATGAGCTACGTAGCACTATCACGCTTACGTACACTTGACGGTCTATTTCTAATAAACTTTGATGCAAGTAAAGTAAACGCTGATATTCCTTGCATTTTAGAATACAATAGACTTGGTTCACTATACACCCCCATCTAAAAACATATCCTGTTCCACAAAAAGTAAAACGTTGCAAAAGAAAACTAAATCATACTGAAATGCAACAGGATGTCACTGCAAATCCTCCAAAGAGGGTAAAAGAAACTAATACTTCATCAAGTACCACAAGCAAAAAAGAACCTATTAGGGAAAGTAAACCGGGTACTTCTTCAAAGAAGGAAGACAAACTAAAAAAAAGCACTCAGGTACAGAGCTACCTGGTCCATTTAAATTTTCAAATATAACTGGTGTAAGTTGCTACGCAAATGTAGCAATGAATATTCTATTTCAATTACCACCCATTGTTGACAACATTTACTTACACAGTACAGACCAATTGTGTTTGCAAATGTTAGTACTTCATAGAAACGCAACAAACAATCCTGACAACACATATAGGGGGTAATTCATAGAATTTAGCGCACAAGTGGCGCACGCGGCTGGCGCACAGTGTGCGCGTGCGAATCCCTGCGCCAGCCGCGTGCGCTAAAATCCATTTCCGCGCAGAGCGTATTCATGGATTCCAGCTTCCAAAACCAGCCGTGGAGCACAGTGGCGCAGCGACCCTGCAGCAGCTGCAGTTACGCCCCCAAGAACGCCTCTCGCGCAGGGAAAAGCCATCAAAATCCCCAATCCAGCGCAAAGGGCTGCGCTAACCCTGTACCAGCACGGCAAGCGGGCTACGTGTATCACTGGGGTGCGCGGGAAGTACCTCATGTCATTTCAGCTGGGTATATGTATTTCAGGGGTGCACTGGAAGTTTCACACGCGAATGTCCTGGCTACGTGTATTTTGGGGTGCGCGGGAAGTTTCACACACGATATCAGCAGGGTACGTGTATTCCAGGGGTGCGCTGGAAGTTCCACACGCGAATGTCCTGGCTACGTGTATTTCGGGGTGCGCGGGAAGTTTCACACGCGACATCAGCAGGGTCCGTGTATATCAGGGGTGCGCGGGAAGTTCCACACGCGAATGTCCTGGGTACGTGTATTTCGGGGTGCGCGGGAAGTTTCACACGCGAATGTCCTGGCTATGTGTATCTTGGGGTGCGCGGGAAGTTTCACACGCGACATCAGCAGGGTACGTGTATTTCAGGGGTTCCGTGAAGTACTACATGTGAATTGGCCGTGTGGGTCCTCCCAGGTGTTCGCTCCACAACCTCCACGGCCCCTGCAGGCAGCCCACACCATGGGGGACTAGCCTGCACCCCCACTCGTCCCCCTGCACCCCCACCCCCCAGCACTGTGGGGCACCCTCCACCAGGCCCCAACTCATGTTCCCCTGCACCCCCACCCCCCTGCACTGTGGGGCACCTGCCAGCAGGCCCCCACTCATGTCCAACTCATGTTCCCCTGCACCCCCACCCCCCAGCACTGTGGGGCACCTGCCAGCAGGCCCCCACTCATGTCCAACTCATGTTCCCCTGCACCCCCACCCCCCAGCACTCTGGGGCACCTGCCAGCAGGCCCCCACTCATGTCCAACTCATGTTCCCCTGCACCCCCACCCCCCAGCACTGTGGTGCACACTCCACCAGGCCCCAACTCATGTTCCCCTGCACCCCCACCCCCCAGCACTGTGGGGCACCCTCCACCAGGCCCCAACCATGTTCCCCTGCACCCCCAACCCCCCAGCACTGTGGGGCACCCTCCATCAGGCCCCAACGCATGTTCCCCTGCACCCCCACCCCCCAGCACTGTGGGGCACCCTCCACCAGGCCCCAACTCATGTTCCCCTGCACCCCCACCCCCCAGCACTGTGGGGCACCCTCCACCAGGCCCCAACTCATGTTCCCCAGCCAACATGTCATCACAATCTAGATCCCTGGTCCCTATGGTCAGCCTCCAAATGCAAAACACCCACCCGAGCATTGCATCCACCCACTTAGAAATGGCAGTAACATGATAGAACACCAATTGCAAGTTTGGAAACGAACACATGTCCCTCACATACACCCAATGGGTGTCAGTGAATCTCAAAACCCATATCATGATATGCATGAAACCAATGAGATGATACTACACATTGAAGTTTGATCAAAAAATATTAAAGGAAACATGAATTGAATCAAAAATAAACAAACAGAAATGGGAATGTAAAAAAATTAGAAAAGCATGTCCGTGAAAAAATGCAAAACCAAAAATCATAATCCAAAGGAATGGTGTCCAAAGTCACAGTCCACAAAAGAAAATCCAATGGGAAATTATAATTGAAAGCCATTGCTCCATGGGTAAATTGTAAAATTAAAAGAAAATCCAACAGTGAACTATGTACAGATGAACAAGCCAAGGTCCATGATCCCAACAAAAGAAATGAAACCTATCTAACAACACTACTTAATAAAAAAAAACTATATACAAAAATGTGGCCCATTGTCCAAAAGGTCCAAAAAAAATGCAAAAACAAAGGAAACCTAACACTAACTACATAACTATTTACAAGGGCAGCGGGCTAGTCCAACAGCTCACTGGATGTTGTCATGGGCCAGGGCATCATCGAACTCCTGTTCAATGTCTTGGAGGCGGGCATGTTCCCTGGCCCCGAGGTCTCGCAGGGATAAACCAGTGTCCAGCTCCAACTCCCTGCGAAGACCCTCAAGGCACTCAGCCTGCCTCAGCGCCCTCCGCATGGAGTTCTCCGCCCTGACCATTGTGAGTCATTCCTCCTCTGCCCGCTGCCGCTCCACACCTATCTGCTGGCCCAACCGCTCCCACACGGAAGCCACTCCCATTCCAGGGTTCTCGTGCCCTCCGGCTGATGCCTGCACCCCTGATGTTGATGGCCCCGAGTCATGATGCCTCCCACGTCGAGCCTGCCGCTGCCTCCGACGCAACTGCCTGTGCCAGCACGACGGCATCCAGGCTGATGGAATCCACTGACGCCGTCGTGCACGTGCCCTGCCCGATGATGCCGTCACATCCTCCATCTGCTGGGGTCCAGTTGCTGGTGTGTCCACCCCTGCTGGACCTCCGACACCCGACTGTGGCAGGGATGGGATCCCCACCAAGCTGGCTGCATTGGTCGGGGCAGGTCTACAGGGGGCCCTGGTGGCATCTGGGCCGGAAGACGGCATGGAGAACGACTGGTGCATAGTCTCCACAGAGGAGGAGAGGGTCGCCAGATTGGCCGACACATGTAGGAAACCCCCGACCATGGCCGATCCCAACTGGGCCACGTCGGCACGGTGCTCTCCGTGATGACGTGCATGCTTCTCCCGGGAAGCACGCACCTCATCACGAATTGCACCTGTGCGCAACGCGACACCAATCAGGACCTTCTCCATTCGGCCAGGGGTCCCCTCGTCCGCAGGTGGAGGGGAGTCAGATGACATGGACATCCCCCCTACCTGCGGACGGGCCTGGGATGGGGCATCCCTGCTGGTGCATGGTGGTGCAGTCACAGTGTCAAAGGACAGTGACATGCACAGGCCCCTCCACAGCGACCTGTGCTGCCTCCTGCAACTGCCCCTGGACTGCAAAACATGCACCAGCAGGGGTGCCCCCACCAGGCCCCATGTGCGCCTCAGTAGCGGCCTCCTCCTCCTCTGTGGACACCACTAACCTGGATGGCTCCATCCCGTCTTCCGCCGTTGCAAGCCCCTGTGGGGGCTCACCCACCCCTTCCGCTGCAGCCGTGGGGGCATCCACGGCGCTTTGCTCCACAGCACCGTCTCCGCCCTCTTCTTCACGTGGCGCTGTGTGGAGGGAGACATAGAACACAAGCATCAGGGTACTGTACAATGGTCCCCTAGACAGGAAGCAATAGCAGATGAGTGGCACTGTCAAAGATCACTTCCATCATGTCCCTCCACAACACATGGGTCAGTGCAGGTAAAACACATGCGGTAACAGGCATGGCGCATGCTATGGACATTAGCATACATGTCCAAGGGATTGTTGAAACATACAATGTTGTTTTGGAACTCACATGCATCATGGGCCATGCCTATCACATGCACACACTTCACCCTAGTTTCATCCATCTGGCCTCGTACACCACAGACACAGTGGATACAAGGATGACTAGGCTGCATCAGTGAACCTGAACATTGCGACAGACATGTGTCATGCATCCCTGGCATTCACAAGTCACAGACACGCAGGTCAGACACACAGACATGGACAGCATACATGTACATGGCATCAGCACCCATCCCTCACCCCCACCCATGTCCAGGAACAGAGACTGGCATGCTTTCATGTGGCCAGTCCGCATAGGGCAACCCATGTTGCATTTGAACACATGCACCAACCGTGTGGTTCACACATTACTGGTCTCACATGCATGACGTCCCTGCACACACACATGCATACATGGCCTATGTCACACATACAGGCAAGTATCAGACAACCAGCACACTGCGACATGCCCTGTCTCACACAGCAATGCTTGGCCACTTACTGCTCAACTCCAGACGGGTCTGCCTCTCAAGGATTTGGGCGTGGAGCGCTGGGCCTACGTGTTCCAGGACCCTCATCTGGATGGTACTCATGCGGCCCCGGCCCCCCGCCACGAGGCGCCGGGCCTTCAAGAGGGTCCTGGACCTACAGTCATCCCAGCACTTCTTGACATGTTGGTAGTCGCGGACTGCCACCCCCTCCGCGTTGATGGCAGTCACGATGTCCGTCCAGATCCGAGTCCGTTCTTCCTTGTTGGCGCGCTTACTTCCGAAGAGGGCATCATACTCCACCAGGACACCAACTTCAGTGGCAGTGAAGCTGGTGCCCCTCTGCCTCTCTGGCCGGGGGTTGCCAGTGGTGCCAGATGTTGCAGTGCCCAACATGGCAACCCCAGAGGCAGGAGTGGGTGGGCAACTGGGTCCTGGGGCTGGGCTGTGGAGCGATGGTATCCCAGTCGGGAGTCTTCTGTTCCAGCAGGGGTGGACACAGCAAATGGACCCCTGCAGATGGCTGATGTGCAGGCACCAAATGGCAGGGCACGGTGGCAGCAGGCAGGCAGGCAGGCAGCAGCAAATGGCTCGTGGGAGGCTGCTCGGGGCTCTGGGGGGCAGTAATTTGGCCTTTTGGGCAGGAGCGTGGTCTTCGTGTGCTTACGCGTGGCCAGCTTGATACGGAGTGATTTGGCACGTGAAAATCTTGCACGTCTGCGTGTAAATCGAGGAAAGGCCCTTAGCGTGTAAGCGCGTCAGCACGCATACGTGATTTCATTGGACCAAAGGCCCTTAGCGGATAAGTGCGTCAGTACGCATACGCGATTTCATTGGACCAAAGGCCCTTAGTGCGTAAGTGCGTCTGTGACGTTTTGCGCAAGGGCGTTTCCCTGGCAGGGCTTGTAGATCCCACGTGCCTTGACTCTTGAATTGCAGTTTGTCGGTGAAAAAAGTTCTGTTGACTCTGTAAATTAGCTGCCAACCTCTGAGCAGTAGCCGCCCGTTCTTGTGTTGACTGCTTGCTAGCATAGTTTGCATGCTTCGTGGCAAAGTGACGGCTGATATTGTACTCTTTGAAAACCGCAACAGCTTCTTGGCATATCAGACATACAGCCGTTGATCGGACTTCAGTGAAGAAGTATTTTGTTGTCCACTCCTTATTAAACACTCGGCATTCGCTGTCCACTTTCCTTCTCTTTGGTCCGCTCATTTTTACAGAAGGGCTTAATGGTGACGTGAAACGAAGTGAAAATTAAAGTGAAATAAAGAGAAATACGCGCCACTCCAACAACGGTCAATGTGTTTTGAGTGCGCCATCTATTGGGGAAACGTGGGCATTGCAGGGAAAGGGGAAAAAAGGAGGTTTTTACTATAATTTGGACAAGTTCGGCGGGCCGGATTAAAAAGCCTAACGGGCCGTATGTGGCCCGCGGGCCGTAGTTTGCCCATGTCTGCTTTAGACCATTATACAATTCATCCATTGCACTCTAATGACACCGTAGAAGATCCACTAGCAACGTACCAAATGCGACAAACAAAAGGATCACCAATCAGCATATGGGAAAAAAGTATAGAAGCACGTGCTTTTCCTCTACTCTTTCCTACTGGCAAAGGAGGAAGGTACAATGATAGACCTATTCAAATAACAGCATCAGAATACCGCTCGTTACGGATGTATTCTGAAGATCCCAGATTTAGACAAAATGTGGAATACATATTCCACCTACTCTTTGAAAGTGAACTAGCAACCCTATGTTACGGAGTTGCACACACATTAAAATCAGGAACCCACTTTAAAAATATGTCAGCTACACAATTATTACAAAAAGTGCAACAAAAAGATGAGGTTTTACAATTAAGTATTACAAATCTATTAGCAAACATGCGTGGTACTAAAGAGTACTGGTTCCGACGTCATGGAGATGTACGTTGTATGATAAGAAACCTTGGCCCACCCACTTGGTTTGTTACATTAAGTTGTGCAGAATATGCATGGGAAGAGTTACATGATTTCCTACGCATATCCAAAAAAAAAAACAAACATAGATATACTAACACCTGGAGAACTTTGTTCTCTAGATCCTGTTAATGTTTCAAGATATTTTCATCATCACTTCATTGCTATGTTACACTTTATTTGTAATAAAACTGTTCCTCCCCTCGGAGAAGTGCAACACTTCTTTTGGAGAAAAGAATACCACGCCAGAGGAGCACCACATATCCACATGCTTTTATGGATTAAAGATGCTCCTAAATTTGGTCAAGACAATGATGCCACTGTGTTACAGTTCATCGAAAAATATGTCACTTGTGAAATTCCATCGGAAGCAACAAATAGTGATCTTCATGCACAAATTTTACAATTTCAAAGACACAAATGTGGCAAATATTGTTGTTGCAAATACAAAAACAAATTGAAATACTACACCAAAAGCCGCTTTAGTTTCCCTAGACCAGTTACAAAAACAGGTAGAGTGAACAACTTCATGTCTTCAGTTAGACATAGTGTTAAAGGTAAATCACCTAAGAATACATATTACATAAAAAGAACAAAAGAAGAAAAATATATCAATGATTACAATGCAATCATTGCCCTCTTATGGAATGCAAACATAGATGTGCAGTACATTGCAGACAATTCCACTGCAGTTGCACGATATGTTACAGCATACTTAACCAAAGCAGAAAAAACAGAGCTCTAAGACCTCTGGAATGACCTGTCATCAGACAAAACACTGTCTCAGAAATTATACAGCTTGGGCATAAAAATGCTCTCCCATAGAGAATGTGGCTACTATGATGCAGCAGATCATTTAACCGGTACTGCTTTGTATGGAAAATCTGAAAATATAGTATGGCTAAGTCTTAGTCCTGCTAAATTTAGAAAAAGAGTTCTGAAATCATACAACGACATAGAAGCAATAGCCATACATGATCCCAACAGCCAAGACATTTTAAAAAACAATTTGCTGAACACATACTACCCAAACAGAAGTACCACTTTGGAAACCATGTGTCTATACCACATAGCCCAAAACTTCATATACAAAAATAATATAAAACCTGATGAAAAAAAAGGTAGATACAGAGTGTCAAATTGTGAAGGTAGCTTAGTAAAATTCACCATATAATAATCATATCAAATTGTCATTAAAGACTCCTCAACATAAAGAACTATATTACATGTCCCTGCTACAACTCTTTAAACCATGGAGAAAAGAAGAAGAAATACTAGATAACTATGACTCCTACGAAGATGCTTTCAAAGCAAATGAAACCACTATAACTGATGTAAACTTTACACACTACAAAACAATGTTGCACAATGAACAGCAACATGATGAAGAACTCCAGGCCCAACTAGATAAGGACACTCCTGACAGTAGTCAACCTTCTGTAACAGGAAGCCAAGAACCACTGGGACAGCCACTAAAAGCAAATGAGGCAGAATTAGCTATGACGGAAGTAGAAAACACCATGTGTCAGTATGAAGATAAAGATGACTTAACTATACTACAATCAAAACTAAACAATGATCAGCGTATCATTTTTCAAGAAGTAACAAAAGAAATTGCACATGGTGTACAACATGAAAATAAAGAATGCACCTGCCAAAATTACAAACCTATACTACTGTACTTCAGTGGTGAAGCTGGTTCTGGCAAAACATTCTTAATCAAAATCATCAGCAAATTCCTTCAACAATTGACAAACAACAAACTGTCAGCTGTTGTCACTGCCCCCACAGGTTTAGCTGCCTACAACATAGGCGGTGTCACTTTACACCAATTACTACTCATGGCAGTAGAACACCAAAACAAACTAGACTATTACAGACCTTCTACAGAAGCTGCAATGGAACTACACAGAGTATTAAAACAAATGAAAATGCTACTAATAGATGAAGTATGCATGGCCTCCAACCTAATGTTGGCTTTGATTCACCTCAGAGTACAAGAAGTACTCAAAACAAACTACGAAGAGCTCTTTGGAGGAAAACACATTATTGTTTTCGGAGATCTTCTTCAATTGACACCAGTGAAAGGTGAGCCTATTTTTAAAACCTTAGGACACAAACTCTGTCATAAAACTGTTGGCAGCATAGGAAATGTCAACCTTTGGCAACATTTCCAATACAGAGAATTAACAAAAAACATGCGGCAATCTGCAGATCTCACTTATGCCAACATCTTAAAAAGTATTAGAGTTGGTATACTATCTCAAGAAGCACAAGCAATATTGAAAACCCGGCACATTCATGCACTTTATGGCGATAATGCATGTGCTACGGATGTTATGGAACAATTAGCCCACAAAAATGTCAATTGTATGGCCTTAATGCCAACTCTTGCAAGCTGTTTCAAATTCAATGAAACAATGTTAAAAAAAGAAAGGCAACCAATAATTGAAATTTGCGCCACAGACAAACTAGACGTACATGGTATGACACTACCCATGTGTGAGCAAGCCACAACAAGACTAAATAGTTTAGAAAATTCAATCTCCAACACAGCTGGATTGGAAAAAAGATTAAAATTATCCTTAAATTGTAGAGTAATGCTTAAACGTAACTTTGACGTGGATCAAGGACTAGTTAATGGACCACTGGGTACAGTTGTTGGCTTTCAAACATACCCACATAACAACAACATTCAGTTTGTCAATATTCTCTTTGACAAACTTTCAGAAGTGAAAAGGATAGGACACTCAACAGCTCGATTCCTTCTCTTCAAAGACATGTATGTACGCAGAGAACAATTTTCTCTAACTCTTGCATACGCAGTCACCATTCATAAATCACAAGGTCTTACCCTAGACAAAGCATTGATAGACATTGGTTACACAGTCTTTAACGAAGTCATGAGCTACATAGCACTATCACGCTTACGTACACTTGACGGTCTATTTCTAATAAACTTTGATGCAAGTAAAGTAAACGCTGATATTCCTTGCATTTTAGAATACAATAGACTTGGTTCACTATACACCCCCATCTAAAAACATATCCTGTTCCACAAAAAGTAAAACGTTGCAAAAGAAAACTAAATCATACTGAAATGCAACAGGATGTCACTGCAAATACTCCAAAGAGGGTAAAAGAAACTAATACTTCATCAAGTACCACAAGCAAAAAAGAACCTATTAGGGAAAGTAAACCGGGTACTTCTTCAAAGAAGGAAGACAAACTAAAAAAAAAGCACTCAGGTACAGAGCTACCTGGTCCATTTAAACTTTCAAATATAACTGGTGTAAGTTGCTACGCAAATGTAGCAATGAATATTCTATTTCAATTACCACCCATTGTTGACAACATTTACTTACACAGTACAGACCAATTGTGTTTGCAAATGTTAGTACTTCATAGAAACGCAACAAACAATCCTGACAACACATATGGGGGTAATTCATAGAATTTAGCGCACAAGTGGCGCACGCGGCTGGCGCACCGTGTGCGCGTGCGAATCCCTGCGCCAGCCGCGTGCGCTAAAATCCATTTCCGCGCAGAGCGTATTCATGGATTCCAGCTTCCAAAACCAGCCGTGGAGCACAGTGGCGCAGCGACCCTGCAGCAGCGGCAGTTACACCCCCAAGAACGCCTCTCGCGCAGGGAAAAGCCATCAAAATCCCCAATCCAGCGCAAAGGGCTGCGCTAACCCTGTACCAGCACGGCAAGCGGGCTACGTGTATCACTGGGGTGCGCGGGAAGTACCTCATGTCATTTCAGCTGGGTATATGTATTTCAGGGGTGCACTGGAAGTTTCACACGCGAATGTCCTGGCTACGTGTATTTTGGGGTGCGCGGGAAGTTTCACACACGATATCAGCAGGGTACGTGTATTCCAGGGGTGCGCTGGAAGTTCCACACGCGAATGTCCTGGCTACGTGTATTTCGGGGTGCGCGGGAAGTTTCACACGCGACATCAGCAGGGTCCGTGTATATCAGGGGTGCGCGGGAAGTTCCACACGTGAATGTCCTGGGTACGTGTATTTCGGGGTGCGCGGGAAGTTTCACACGCGAATGTCCTGGCTATGTGTATCTTGGGGTGCGCGGGAAGTTTCACACGCGACATCAGCAGGGTACGTGTATTTCAGGGGTTCCGTGAAGTACTACATGTGAATTGGCCGTGTGGGTCCTCCCAGGTGTTCGCTCCACAACCTCCACGGCCCCTGCAGGCAGCCCACACCATGGGGGACTAGCCTGCACCCCCACTCGTCCCCCTGCACCCCCACCCCCCAGCACTGTGGGGCACCTGCCAGCAGGCCCCCACTCATGTCCAACTCATGTTCCCCTGCACCCCCACCCCCCAGCACTCTGGGGCACCTGCCAGCAGGCCCCCACTCATGTCCAACTCATGTTCCCCTGCACCCCCACCCCCCAGCACTGTGGTGCACACTCCACCAGGCCCCAACTCATGTTCCCCTGCACCCCCACCCCCCAGCACTGTGGGGCACCCTCCACCAGGCCCCAACTCATGTTCCCCTGCACCCCCACCCCCCAGCACTGTGGGGCACCTGCCAGCAGGCCCCCACTCATGTCCAACTCATGTTCCCCTGCACCCCCACCCCCCAGCACTCTGGGGCACCTGCCAGCAGGCCCCCACTCATGTCCAACTCATGTTCCCCTGCACCCCCACCCCCCAGCACTGTGGTGCACACTCCACCAGGCCCCAACTCATGTTCCCCTGCACCCCCACCCCCCAGCACTGTGGGGCACCCTCCACCAGGCCCCAACCATGTTCCCCTGCACCCCCAACCCCCCAGCACTGTGGGGCACCCTCCATCAGGCCCCAACACATGTTCCCCTGCACCCCCACCCCCCAGCACTGCGGGGCACCCTCCACCAGGCCCCAACTCATGTTCCCCTGCACCCCCACCCCCCAGCACTGTGGGGCACCCTCCACCAGGCCCCAACTCATGTTCCCCAGCCAACATGTCATCACAATCTAGATCCCTGGTCCCTATGGTCAGCCTCCAAATGCAAAACACCCACCCGAGCATTGCATCCACCCACTTAGAAATGGCAGTAACATGATAGAACACCAATTGCAAGTTTGGAAACGAACACATTTCCCTCACATACACCCAATGGGTGTCAGTGAATCTCAAAACCTATATCATGATATGCATGAAACCAATGAGATGATACTACACATTGAAGTTTGATCAAAAAATATTAAAGGAAACATGAATTGAATCAAAAATAAACAAACAGAAATGGGAATGTAAAAAAATAAAAAAAGCATGTCCGTGAAAAAATGCAAAACCAAAAATCATAATCCAAAGGAATGGTGTCCAAAGTCACAGTCCACAAAAGAAAATCCAATGGGAAATTATAATTGAAAGCCATTGCTCCATGGGTAAATTGTAAAATTAAAAGAAAATCCAACAGTGAACTATGTACAGATGAACAAGCCAAGGTCCATGATCCCAACAAAAGAAATGAAACCTATCTAACAACACTACTTAATAAAAAAAAACTATATACAAAAATGTGGCCCATTGTCCAAAAGGTCCAAAAAAAATGCAAAAACAAAGGAAACCTAACACTAACTACATAACTATTTACAAGGGCAGCGGGCTAGTCCAACGGCTCACTGGATGTTGTCATGGGCCAGGGCATCATCGAACTCCTGTTCAATGTCTTGGAGGCGGGCATGTTCCCTGGCCCCGAGGTCTCGCAGGGATAAACCAGTGTCCAGCTCCAACTCCCTGCGAAGACCCTCGAGGCACTCAGCCTGCCTCAGCGCCCTCCGCATGGAGTTCTCCGCCCTGACCATTGTGAGTCATTCCTCCTCTGCCCGCTGCCGCTCCACACCTATCTGCTGGCCCAACCGCTCCCACACGGAAGCCACTCCCATTCCAGGGTTCTCGTGCCCTCCGGCTGATGCCTGCACCCCTGATGTTGATGGCCCCGAGTCATGATGCCTCCCACGTCGAGCCTGCCGCTGCCTCCGACGCAACTGCCTGTGCCAGCACGACGGCATCCAGGCTGATGGAATCCACTGACGCCGTCGTGCACGTGCCCTGCCCGATGATGCCGTCACATCCTCCATCTGCTGGGGTCCAGTTGCTGGTGTGTCCACCCCTGCTGGACCTCCGACACCCGACTGTGGCAGGGATGGGATCCCCACCAAGCTGGCTGCATTGGTCGGGGCAGGTCTACAGGGGGCCCTGGTGGCATCTGGGCCGGAAGACGGCATGGAGAACGACTGGTGCATAGTCTCCACAGAGGAGGAGAGGGTCGCCAGATTGGCCGACACATGTAGGAAACCCCCGACCATGGCCGATCCCAACTGGGCCACGTCGGCACGGTGCTCTCCGTGATGACGTGCATGCTTCTCCCGGGAAGCACGCACCTCATCACGAATTGCACCTGTGCGCAACGCGACACCAATCAGGACCTTCTCCATTCGGCCAGGGGTCCCCTCGTCCGCAGGTGGAGGGGAGTCAGATGACATGGACATCCCCCCTACCTGCGGACGGGCCTGGGATGGGGCATCCCTGCTGGTGCATGGTGGTGCAGTCACAGTGTCAAAGGACAGTGACATGCACAGGCCCCTCCACAGCGACCTGTGCTGCCTCCTGCAACTGCCCCTGGACTGCAAAACATGCACCAGCAGGGGTGCCCCCACCAGGCCCCATGTGCGCCTCAGTAGCGGCCTCCTCCTCCTCTGTGGACACCACTAACCTGGATGGTTCCATCCCGTCTTCCGCCGTTGCAAGCCCCTGTGGGGGCTCACCCACCCCTTCCGCTGCAGCCGTGGGGGCATCCACGCCGCTTTGCTCCACAGCACCGTCTCCGCCCTCTTCTTCACGTGGCGCTGTGTGGAGGGAGACATAGAACACAAGCATCAGGGTACTGTACAATGGTCCCCTAGACAGGAAGCAATAGCAGATGAGTGGCACTGTCAAAGATCACTTCCATCATGTCCCTCCACAACACATGGGTCAGTGCAGGTAAAACACATACTGTAACAGGCATGGCGCATGCTATGGACATTAGCATTCATGTCCAAGGGATTGTTGAAACATACAATGTTGTTTTGGAACTTACATGCATCATGGGCCATGCCTATCACATGCACACACTTCACCCTAGTTTCATCCATCTGGCCTCGTACACCACAGACACAGTGGATACAAGGATGACTAGGCTGCATCAGTGAACCTGAACATTGCGACAGACATGTGTCATGCATCCCTGGCATTCACAAGTCACAGACACGCAGGTCAGACACACAGACATGGACAGCATACATGTACATGGCATCAGCACCCATCCCTCACCCCCACCCATGTCCAGGAACAGAGACTGGCATGCTTTCATGTGGCCAGTCCGCATAGGGCAACCCATGTTGCATTTGAACACATGCACCAACCGTGTGGTTCACACATTACTGGTCTCACATGCATGACGTCCCTGCACACACACATGCATACATGGCCTATGTCACACATACAGGCAAGTATCAGACAACCAGCACACTGCGACATGCCCTGTCTCACACAGCAATGCTTGGCCACTTACTGCTCAACTCCAGACGGGTCTGCCTCTCAAGGATTTGGGCGTGGAGCGCTGGGCCTACGTGTTCCAGGACCCTCATCTGGATGGTACTCATGCGGCCCCGGCCCCCCGCCACGAGGCGCCAGGCCTTCAAGAGGGTCCTGGACCTACAGTCATCCCAGCACTTCTTGACATGTTGGTAGTCGCGGACTGCCACCCCCTCCGCGTTGATGGCAGTCACGATGTCCGTCCAGATCCGAGTCCGTTCTTCCTTGTTGGCGCGCTTACTTCCGAAGAGGGCATCATACTCCACCAGGACACCAACTTCAGTGGCAGTGAAGCTGGTGCCCCTCTGCCTCTCTGGCCGGGGGTTGCCAGTGGTGCCAGATGTTGCAGTGCCCAACATGGCAACCCCAGAGGCAGGAGTGGGTGGGCAACTGGGTCCTGGGGCTGGGCTGTGGAGCGATGGTATCCCAGTCGGGAGTCTTCTGTTCCAGCAGGGGTGGACACAGCAAATGGACCCCTGCAGATGGCTGATGTGCAGGCACCAAATGGCAGGGCACGGTGGCAGCAGGCAGGCAGGCAGGCAGCAGCAAATGGCTCGTGGGAGGCTGCTCGGGGCTCTGGGGGGCAGTAATTTGGCCTTTTGGGCAGGAGCGTGGTCTTCGTGTGCTTACGCGTGGCCAGCTTGATACGGAGTGATTTGGCACGTGAAAATCTTGCACGTCTGCGTGTAAATCGAGGAAAGGCCCTTAGCGTGTAAGCGCGTCAGCACGCATACGTGATTTCATTGGACCAAAGGCCCTTAGCGGATAAGTGCGTCAGTACGCATACGCGATTTCATTGGACCAAAGGCCCTTAGTGCGTAAGTGCGTCTGTGACGTTTTGCGCAAGGGCGTTTCCCTGGCAGGGCTTGTAGATCCCACGTGCCTTTACATTGCTCTGTACGTGCTTTTCATGGGGTGCGGTGCATGTGTTTTCCAGCCGTTGGGGTTCACACGCTATTACTTCACAGCGGGTGTTGGCTACGTGTTCTTCTACAAGCCGCGAACCCCTGTAATACACTTCATACACGTAGCCCGCTCCCCCAGGCCCGATCGCGTGAAAAACTTCACGCGAACCCCGTAATACACGTAGCCCGCTCCCCCAGGCTCGATTGCGTCAAAAACTTCACGCGAACCCCTGTAATACACGTAGCCCGCTCCCCCAGGCCCGAACTTCACACAAACCCCAGGCACAATAGCAGTATGGGACATTCATCATTGCTGTATATTGGCGCTTTTGTGATGCGCAGGGACGCTACCGCCTGCCTTCGTGTGGCGGACGTGTTTAGGCCTGTGCGTGTCTTTGGCCGTGCGCGGCTTTGCCCTATTCGATTCCATGAATACGTGTGGTTCGCGTGCGTGTGGGCGTTCCGTCTGCTTCCCAGCAGTACATCCTAGTTACGCCCTTATTTTCACGCGTTGTTCCCCATTCCGCGCGTTATGCCCCGTGTTCCGCCCCCTTTTTGGTGTGTGCGCCGAGGTTGTGCGCTTTCACTGTGCACGTCGCGCACGCCGTTCGGGATGTTTCAGTGACGTGTGCGCCATGCACGGGTTTGGCACACATCCCGAGGAAAACACACGCAGGGACTTCCATGAATCACATGTGTGCGCGTGCGCCTGTTTTTTCGCGCTTGCGCCTGCTTGCGCCTGCTTGCGCATAGATTTTCGGCGCACGTTTATTCCATGAATCGGCCCCATAGTGTTCATGGAATAAGACAAGAATTGAACTACTGTGCTGGAATGGTGAAATTCACTCTAAACTCACAGGAAGATACACACGAATTTGTAATGTACTTACTACAAGTACTACAAGTCCTGGAAAACAAAAACATACCTATAAATGAAATCTTCCAGGTTTCATACATATGGAAACATACAGGCACTCTCTGCAACAATGTGACGCAAGAACAAATCCCTAATGAACGCTTTGTGTATGTATCAATACCTAATTGTGAATCCGTTCCATTTCAGCAACTTGTACAAAATGCAAACCATGGTAGATTATGTACAACCTGCAATTCGGATAATCGCTCCACCTTACTAATACAAACACATAGTAAATACGTAATACTAATCCTGCTACGTTACAATGCAGATGGTACCAAAAACAACTGTAAACTGACTGGATTCACACATGGTCAAGTATCACTTGGTAAGAAAACCTTCACAACAATAGGTATAATCTCCCACGCAGGAGCCACAACCAATGCAGGTCACTATACTGCATATATAAAAAAAAAATGTGGATGGTTCGAATGTAATGATAGTACCATTACTCTAAAGCAGAGATTACCAGCAAATCTTACAAACACTTATTTAATCTTCTTAAAACCAAAATTTATTAACTAATCTGTACTTCAACATGAACAAAACCTATTAAAAAGCTATAAACTGTTACAATATGCCAACAGCTATCTAACTGCCCAAAGATTCTACAACAACTAAACAGATAAATGAATACCACTAAATGATATCAAACAATAAACAGTTAGAATACGCCAACTGGTATCTAACTGCCCCAAGATTTTACAATATCCAAACAGATAAATCAATACCACTTCATTATAACAAAAAAATAGACAGAATATGCCAACAGGTATCTAACTGCTCCAAAAATCTGCAACAAACCAACATATAGAACACTAGCTAGAAACAACAAACAACAAGTGAACACCGAAAACAAACAAACAAATAGACTGTAGCATAACAAAAAAAGTTTTTTTTTAAATCCAACATGGATTTTTTTTCCCACAGATCCAATGATTTTAGCAACAAACACAGAAACTGAGCAAAGTGCACAGTACACTGGTTTGTAATATACTGAATGTGAGGGTAAAAAAATGTTTTTGATTATTCAATGTTATAAGTCGTTACAAAATACCAATACTAACATGATTTTTTCTTTTATCACAGAAATTAACAAGGAATATATGTACTCCAGTTACTAAACCAAACAGTAAGTATATTATAATAAGTACAACCATCACAACAAATCACACCCATAGTAGCTTATAACTTCAGAGCTTATAAATCTGGTCTTGTCCATGCACCCAAGACTCTAGGCCCTGCCCACAACCACCGCAGCATATCACACTCATACTGGCTTATAACTTCATAGCTTATAAATTTGTTCTTGGGTCCCAAATTTATAAGCCACTATGGGTGTGATATGCTGTGGTGGTTGTGGCCAGGGCCTAGAGTCTTGGCTGCATGGCCACAACCGCCGGAGCATATCACACCCATAGAGTCAAACATTTTAACTATGCCATATGGACACTTTAAATGTCTGCAAACATTATGAGTGTTCTTAGAACATTTTCAACTTGCCTGCGAACAGTACGGACAGGTATAGCGTCCTAAGGACACCCCATTGCGTTTATTTACAAACATTTCAGAACACCGCCTGTGTTCTTAGAACAGTTTCCACATTTGCCTGCGGACAATACGGACAGCGTCCTCAGGACACCCCCATTTCGTTTATTTAAGAACATTTCAGGACACCGCGTGTGTTCTTAGAACAGTTTCAACTTTCTTGCGAACAATACGGACAGCGTCCTCAGGACACCCCCATTTCGTTTATTTACGAACATTTCAGGACACCGCGTGTGTTCTTAGAACAGTTTCAACTTGCTTGCGAATAATACGGACAGGCATAGCGTCCTCAGGACACCCCCATTTCGTTTATTTACGAACATTTCAGAACACCGCGTGTGTTCTGAGAACAGTTTCAACTTGCATATGGACAGCGTCCTCAGTACACCCCCATTTTGTTTATTTACGAACATCCCAGGACACTTGATGTGTTCTTAGAACAATTTCAACTTGCCTAAGAACAGTACGGACAGGTATAGCGTCCTCAGGATACCACCCTTTTGTTTATTTACGAACATCCCAGGACACATGTTCTTAGAACAATTTCAACTTTCCTACAAACAATACGGACAGAGTCCTCAGGACACCCCCATTTCGTTTATTTACGATCATTTCAGGAAACCGCCTGTATTCTTAGAACAGTTTCAACTAGCATGCGAACAATACGAACAGGTCTACCATCCTCAGAAAACCCCCATTTCATTTATTTATGAACATCCTAGGACACATGATGTGTTCTTAGAACACTTTCAACTTGCCTATGAACAATACGGACAAGCATAGCGTCCGCAGGACACCCCCATTTTGTTTATTGATGAACATCCCAGGACACTTCATATGTTCTTAGAACAGTTTCAACTTGCCTACGAACCATACGTACAGGTGTAGTGTCCTCAGGACACCCCCATTTCGTTTATTTATGAACATTTCAGGACACCCGTGTTGTCCGCGGTCAGAACAAACACAACAGGGGTGCCTGCCACCTAAATAAATACAACATTTAACTCATCTCTTACTGCCCCACCCTCCCCAAACAGTCTTACAAGCCAACACAATTTACTAAATAATATTTTTCCACCAAGTTTCACTGTGCTGTCCGCGGATGTCCCCGAATCCAAGATGGCAGGCGTTTCCAAACATCTGACGCATTTCATGCTCTTCACCATCCAATCACCGAACACGTTGCATGTCCGAGGACATGGCGCAAGCCGATTAGCCAATCAGGACACTGTCCGCGGAGCAAACAGGGAAGTGTGTCCACGGACCGAACATAGATATCACTAATTTTTGTGACCTACTTTTTGGTCATTTTAAAAAAAAACTACTGGACGGATTTTCACCAAATTTGCAAAAGCACGCTTTCGGGACCAAGCCGCTGCTCTTGGTCCAAATTTGGTGAAAATCCATCCAGCGGTTTGGACTGTAGGCATGAGCAAAGTTTTTTCCCCATTCAGTCTATGTGAAAAAAAGAAGTTTTGGGACCCCCCTATAACTTTGCCCCCCCTGGACCAAACCTCACCAAACTTTGCAAAAAAATTCAGAGTGACCCATATACTTTTTTGCAAAGTTTGGTGAGGATTCGTCCAGGGACAGCGAATTTATAAGCCACCCAAAAAGGGCTCTTCCTATGGATATATATATATATATATATTCAGTAAAAAAAACTTTGTTAAAGGGACGTTATGGTTAAGTTGCGCTACTAAAAACCTATGAAATTCAGTGAAAAAACTTAGTTAAAGGGACGTTATGGTTCAAAGTAAAACCGAAAAACCCCTGAAATTCGGCAGTTATGGTAAGATAAGCAACCATAACTCGCGCCACCGTGCACTGCTAACACTAACACCCAGGACATCAAAGATAACATCACAAATGTCATTGATGTACATTGCAATCAGGCACAGTGCTCCACACCACCTCCACTCCTTTCACATCAAAGTTCTTTGCAACATGCCTGCATTGAGCGTACTGTTGTAAATCATGCACAAACATATCTCCAAGCACCAACACCCTGACTTTCTCTACTTCTGCCATCTTCACAACACACAGTCTCTTTCAACACAAATCCACAACCTCGACATCTGATTGGCTGATCCGTACAGTCTTCTTTCCATGTTGGATTTTCTGGAAAAACCCTGATGTAGCACGCCCTGTCCACGAACAGCCACGGTGTCCGCGGACGGCGTCCACTTTACTCTCTGTGCCATTCCCTCATTGCATACAGCTAAGCAATCACACAATATGAATAACGTCCTCAGAACACCCCCATTTTGTGAATTTTCGAACATTTCAGGACAATTATCATTTCATTATTCAACATATTAACATTACAAATATTATACTTTCATCTTGTACTCTGCACACAATGCTATGTTTCTCAATTAGTAGCTCAGTATACTAGATAGAATCCCATAATACAATGCTATTTATATCAATGCATCGTTCAAAGCACTAATAACGGTATGATATTTATTGCAATATCCTTGACACTTTTTTCGCAACATTATAATAAAAATCCCTAGTACACAAATTCCATGAAAAGTACATACACATGTGATGTCATCAGTGATTTCATCAATGACATTTGCGATGTCATCTTTGATGTCATGGGTGTTAGTCTTAGCAGTGCATGGTGGTGGCGCGAGTTATTTTTCATAGCTTACCATAACTTGCGATTTTCAGGGGTCTTTCGGCTGTACTTAGAACCATAACGTCCCTTAAACAAACTTTTTTTAATATCACGCAAACAATATACAAACATGGCGTGCAAAAACCAACTTCTCACAGATGGCTTTACACAGAATGTTGCAAAGTAAGAATTTATGCTCGTTCACAGTGAAGGTCAGCTGCTTCCATTTTTTTCTCGGGCCCCGGAGAGGCTCACGAAGCGGACTATAAGGTTGTATTGTGTTTTGACCTTGACAGACAGAGATTGTGGTGAAAGACTTCTCTTGAAGGAGTGTTGCTAAAACGTAAGAGAAGATATATTATATCACTATGCGAAAGATCGTTCGCACACGAGTCGTACTTTGGGACTGCACTACTCGTAGACAATGGAAATTGCAATTGTACTGTAAGTAACCCTTTAGATTATTTTATACCAAATATAATTACAATAGCGTAGCATTAAAGACCGCTCAAGTTGAACTTGTTCGTTCAAAGTGGCATAATGTTTTCTACCGCGCACTATCAATGCCGAATTGATCCCCTGTCGTTTAGAGGGCTCTGAAAAAGGCAAACGACACAGGGTGGGTTAATAGAAATAATTTAACCGGTCTATAGGCGGTCAAGCGCTCTACTCGCTGTGCCACTTCACTGTAGCCTGTCAAGTGGCACAGCGAGTACAACGCTCGCTTTGACATCCGTGCACAGCTTGCTAACGCAAGTTTGAATCCCGGCAAGGCCAAACTCAGCCTTTGATCCTTCCGTGGTCGATAAATGAGCACCACACACCGTGGGTATTAATAAGCACCGCTTAGATACCTCACGGTTCTTAGCTCTATATGAATGGGAAAATATTATTATTTTATTATTAACATACTCCGTTGCACTATCTTCGATAGCAAATAGTTTCACGCCCTAATAAATAAAATGATGATTTTTAATGAAGATCGGCTGGTGAGACTAATTTATGTTTTTTAAAACAGGTATGTCGCCCCATTTTGCCTATGTCACGATTTACAGACTCCAGCGGATGGGGTCTTCAACTGCCAGGTGCAGGTCCAAATATGCAACTTCATGACCCTCACCATTTTATGGGACAATCGCCAAGGACCAATATGCCCTTACGCAGTACTAGCGGCTACAAACAACATACCAACCAATAGGGTGGTCTAATGGCTCGTTGTTGGAGCAACCTTCCGATTATCAGAGCGACCATTTACTGCTTTTATCATAAACCAACAGCCTATCTACCGCAAAGGAACAACGCGTGGCTCAAAATAAACTTCTGCTGATCGACAGCAGAGACAATAGCAAATCGCTGAATATTCACTAAACATTTCATGTGAAATAAATGTACTTTACCAAATGTACAATCCTGCTGTTTACTTTTAAACCACAGTTTCATATTCCGAATTGTGGCGCACTGAGCTGTAAGCTGATCTAACACCCTCTGTACCGCAAAGGAACATCGCATGCCTCAACTGAACTTTTGCGGATCGACAACAAAGACAAATGCAAATTGCTGAATATTCTCTAAACATTTGATGTCAAATGTACCTTATAAAATTTACAATCTTGCTGTTTGCTTTTAAATCACTGTTTCATATTCCGAATTGTGGCGCGCTGTGTTGTGACATAATATGTGTTGTCTTCCGGGTTCTGTGTAAAGTCACTTAGGACCGGAGAGGACTGGGCGCGTTTGATGACGCACCCTGTAACGTCACGGAGAGAGGCGGGGAATGTGAATGCTTTGATAATATCAGGCTTAGGGGCAGGAGATATGATTTAGTGTTGCAAAAGCAAGTCAGCCAGGTCAATAGCGCCAGTCATAGGATTATCACATAATGTCGGCGCACACCAGCCGGATTTATCGTTTCTTTAGTGGACAAAAAGTCGGTTGACGCCCATAGGAAATTGTACTATTAGCGGACAAAAGGAGTGGTCTTAAAACACTTTTACCCTGACAACGAACAATACAAACAACGTTCTCAGAACACCCCCATTTTGTGTAATTACAACCATTTCAGGACACCGCGAGTGTTCTTAGAACACATTCACCTAGACAGATTACAATACGGACAGTGTCCTGAGGACACCCCCAGTTTGTGTATTTACGAACAATTAAGTACACCGCGAGTGTTGATAGCTCATTTTTACCTTCCTTGCGAACAAAAATGACACATACTCTGTCCTCTAAACACCCCACCATTTAGTTTATTTACAAAATGTCAGAACAGCCGTGTTCTCCACGGACAAATGGAACACAACAAAAACATCTAGCACATAAAAAAACAAAACATTAAACCTATCTCATACTCCCCCACCCTCCCCAAACACTCTTACAAACCAACACACGGCACTAAATACAATTTTTTATCCACGTTTCACCGCGCTGTACGCGGTCGATGGCGAATAAAAGATGGCGGGCACCACAGAAAATCTGACGCGCTCCACGCCCCTCGCCGTCCAATCAGCGAACACGTCGCATGTCCGCGGACATGATGCAAGGCCATGGGCCAATCGGGGTGCTGTCCGCGGAGCGAACAGGGAAATCCGTCCGCGAAGCGAACACAGATATCACTAATTTTTTTGCCTTACGTTTTGGTCATTTTATAAAAAACTGCTGGACGGATTTACACCAAAATTTACACCAAATTTGCAAAAGCACGCTTTCGGGACCAAGCCCCCGCTCCTGCCGCAAATTTGGTGTAAATCCGTCCAGCGGCTTGGCCTGTGGCCGTGCGCAAAGTTTTTTCCCATTATGTCTATAGGAAAAAACACAAGTTTTGGGACCCCCCTTTAACTCCCCCCCTGGACGAATCCTCACCAAACTTTGCAAAACAATTCAGAGTGGGCCATATACTTTTTTGTGCAAAGTTTGGTGAGGATTCGTCCAGAGGGAGCGAAGTTATAAGCCACCCAAAAAATGCTCTTCCTATGGAAACACCAACTTAACCATAACTACATGGACGCTACCGCGTCCATGATATATATATATATATATATATATATATTTATATTTATATTTTTACTCTTATGTTTATCCTGCCCCCCTCCATTGCTCTCCTCTATTTTACTATGCATGCATCAATTTGCCACACTCCTCAGTTTCTACTCACCATTTGCATATTTTCTTCTTCGGACCCGCGGGATCACTGACTCCATTATCGCCTCTTCAAACTGTGTTCCGTTCCGCTCATCGTAGAAGTGGGAGGGGATTCTTATATAAACTAAGGGGACCTGTCACACCTGTCACACCCTCCTTTCAAGGAATTTTCTGTTATTTACACTCACCACTATCTACGGGGAGCTTCACATCCTGTTCAGCCGAATGGCAAAGGTTGTGCGATATTACTGAGACTCTAAAGTTTCCTTATATCGATAGTCCATGGACTTTTTAAAGACCATCCTCTCTCTGCTACCAAGTGAACTGGGTTCCCCAGCCCTTTAAGATGAGTAGCAATACCCTGGAGACGGATGGGGATGCAGATTTTATTCATACATCAATAATCAAAATGACACAGGTAGTTTGGCAAAAGGGGAGTCTGTTTTATTAACAAGTATATAAAACAGTACAACGAACATCACCAGTCATTGGATCCGCTCAAACAACTCATTTTAGTAGACACTGAGGTTATATTGCATAAAATCATCATCATTGGCATTGACCTGTGTCACTACCTACGTGGCAAACTACAAAAAGTGAAAGTGAATGGCTAAGTATAAGTTCCATATCAGTATAGAACCGTGAAAGAAAGTGATAGGGTGCTGAACATCAAGTCGGGCAACTAAGCCCTCCCTAAAACATAGCCACTATGAACGTCACTAAATACACAACGTTCCATTGGTTACATAGACTATAGGACCCTTGATTACATGGTCCTCTACAATTGATTGGCTTCTAACCCCCATCAGTACTTTTCCACCTACGTTTAGCAGCACGCAGACTGAACATACAGGTGTTAGTAGGCTCCTCTAAAAACCAGCTTCCCACCAATTATTATATGAATCCATCATCACCTCAATGGTCCAGTGTCTATTAGTGCTTTGAAGTTTTGCCTTGACTTTATACTGTGCTCTGAGAATTTTAAGGAGTGTAGGCACAGCCTGCCCTTGTGCGTAGGTGTGACCACCTTGATTGTCCAATTTCTTCCTTCCAATTGACTGGACACCATGAAATCAAGCTTTTTGTGTATTTAATATTATTTTTTAATATTCCTCTGACGTATTTTGTTTTGCTCAAGTCTCCTGAACAGGAGCCTCTTGTTCCTTTACACAATTTTTATCCAATCAATTCCTATTTGATCAGACTTTGGGGGTCATTCCGAGGTTGGAGGTAAGGGAAAAACGATGCCGGTAAAGGATTACCGGCATCGCTTACCGCTCTGGGCTATTCTGACCTGAGACCCCGCTATTAGCGGCACCGTTAATAACGGTGCCCCTAATAGCGACATGGGTGCGGGCACACAGCCCATCATACCAACAATACCGGCATGCTGCTAATGGGAGGAAATCACAAGTCAGGCGGACAAGCAAATACCGGCATCATGAAGGTGCTAATAGAGGATACTGGCATGCCGGTAATATCGGCATCTCAAACCAACCGTAAAATGCTATGTGCAGTGTTCCCAACTGCCACAGGTGCACACAATCAGCACAGGTGGAGGCAATGGAGTCTGGGCCTGTATAAAAGGAGCACACCCACACATCACACCCCTTCCCACACCAAGATGATTCCAATAGTAGTAGCAATACTGGAGCTGGAGGACATGCTTGCATTGCAACACTAGCAACAACAACAACAGCAACAGCAGGCACCACAGAGGAGACGCAGGAGGAGAAGGAGGGTGAGACAGCCCCAGCATGCCCCACCAGAGCAGCCAGCGTCACCACGCAGGCAGCCCCCAATCCCTTGCATCAGAGCAAGTCCTTTCAACCTAACCCCCACAGCAGATCCACACCCTGTACCGTCTGGACCGGGACACCATCACCACCATCGTGGACATGATACACAACAACATGGTCAGCCCCATTGAAATACGCACCGCCATCCCCCCTCTACTGAAGGTGGTGTCGGTGCACCATTTCCTTGCCACAGGCACCTACAGCACACAGTGGGGCACATGGATGGCATATAACAACCCTTATTTTCTCGCATTCTGAACCAAGTGCTGGATGCCCTTTTCAAGCACACAAGGGACTAAATATCCCTACCACGGACTCCCCAGGAGATTCTTGATACCAAAGTTAGCTTCCATGCACTGGCAGGCATGGCAAATTGTATAGGTGCCATCGACTGCACCCACGTGGTGTTGGTGGTTCCGCATGCCATGGAGGTGGTGTACCGCAACCGCAAGCAATACCACTACATCAATGTGCAGATGGTATGTGATGCCAGTAAGATCATAACACATTGTTGTGCCCGATATCCCGATTCAACTCATGACTCTATGGTCCTGCAAAACTCCACGCTACCACGCTGATGCTGGACGACGTGCCTGGCTGCTTGGTAAATTGCATGACAGGCATATGGCACTGATTCGGGGGGAGAGATGCACACACCACCATGGTGTCAATGTTGATGTGACAGCATGATGTGCACATCACTAAACACTGTGCCCCTAAGCATCCCAAACAGAATATGACATCCAAATCCCATAGGAAAGAAGTAAGGTTGACACCTATCACAACATGACAAACAGTAAACCCCCCCACATCCCACCAAATGTGCACCACTCATCAGTGTACCTCACCTTTCGTAACACCATCCAGCAACATGCAGTGAATATGCACTATGTTGCTGTCTCCAGCAAATCACCACACAGAACAAGCATCCATGGGAGTACATTTAACCAAACCACCAAGGGAATCCAATGTCTGTCAAAGGGCCGCCACAACCACAGGAATGCAGCATGTCACCATGGCAAAAATCAGCACTGAATGCCTAACATTGCAGATCCTTCTGCCAATGCTCCAAGTCAGCAATTCCTACAGAAGACAACACATCACAAATTAGACACAAACACAGCTGTATGCGTACACGATGTCCATGGCACAGGACATAATGAGAGCCTGAAAATAGCGTGCATACAACCAGGGACATGTGCATGTGACCAACGATAACCTGCAGGCATGTGTGACTAGTACAGCTGTTCATCATGATTGGACTGACATGTACCTTTTTTTGCCTCCCATGCAGGTGACAGTGGCTATCCCTTGAAGCCGTGGCTCCTTACTCCTGTCCGAAACCCACAGAACAGGCACGAGGAGGACTACAATCGTTCCCACACCCGTACCCGTGTGGTCATTGAGCAGACCTTTGGCCTGTTGATGGCACAATTTCGCTGCCTCAGCCGGTCGGGTGGGGAACTCCTCTAGAGGCATGAGAAGGTGGCCAAGATCATCATGCCATGTGTAATGCTGCACAATATGTGTATCCGAGGGAATGTGCTCCTGCCCCCTGACATTGAACTGCTACCACCTGATGATGATGAAGGGGATGAAGAAGATGTGGCTGCACCTCATCGCGGTGCCGATACACAGGAGGGACGTGATGTGCATCAGTCAGTGATAGCACAATATTTCTGACACACATGGCTGCAGAGGGTGACATGATAGTTTGGCAGAGGGCACTGGGTGTGGGAGTACATGTACACTATGCACTGTATATGAATAAATGACACATGCACAATGATGAATGTCCACTCAAGATTCTTTTTTTCACACAACGGGTGTATTGAAATTTTCAATGAAGAAGAAAGTGCACCAACTCCCCAACACACCCTCAACCCTCTCCCCCTCCCCCCAAAACTCCCCAACACATGTCCAAACAAGTATCCATTGCCATGATCAGGCTTGCCAGTCTACTTCCTGCCACTCCCTGAACCTGGTGGCGGCATGTCTGGGCGGTGCAGGGTGCGCGCCAACCTGCACAGTGGGCTGGTCTGGGTTGAGTTGGAGGAGGGTGGTGTGGCCGCCTGCTCCATCTGGGGTGCTGGACGTTCTGCCGCCATAGCATCAGCGATGCGGCTGAGGACCTGCCACAGGGCAGATACCTCCTTGCAAAGCCTACTTGTATTGTCTGCAAAGATCTTGCCCAGGGAGGCAGTGTTGTCGGCAATTATCTTGCCCAGAGAGGCAGTGTTTTCACACCACTCAAGTCTTGATTGGTCATTGTCATCCACAAATTGACGCACAAGGGCAATCAGCTCCTCGTGCCGCTGTGGCCCCGCCGGTGCACCTGTGGAGGTGGACGGTGCTTGGGTGTCATGTTCGACTTCAATGGGCTCCACTATAGGACTCATGGCCTCTTGATTATACTCCCACCAGACTGCTCCGGGGTGGTGGCATGGTCAGACTCTAAAGATGTGATCTGGGGGGATGGTGCTGGACTTGGTGTGTGGCGCAGTTCGGAGGATTCGTCCTCCACGGGCACCCACACCTCTTCCTGTGCCTCCTCCTTAGCCAGGGATGCTGTGGCTGCCGCCTCCCAACTGAACTGGACTCTGCTGAGTGTGGAGCTTCAGCTGTGTCCTGTGGCAGTGTGACAGGGTTTGCGGCTTCCGTCTCAACGACCCTTGGTGGCACCAGTGCCGTGGCATCTTGAGGTGGTTTCCTTAGTGGTGCATTGCGGGCCTTGTGTTGGGCCTTTGAGGTTGAAGGCCTGTTGGCCTCATCCCCGGCCCTCTTCCGGGGTGTGGTTTGCTGTGGGGGTGAGTCCTGCGCCTCACTGTCATGGTCTGAGCCTTTGGGGGTCGAAGAGAGGGACGGCATGAGTGATGGTTTGATAGGCATCATGCATAAATTTGTATAATTGCTCATCTACACAATAGAGGGTAATAGGCATTTGAGTTTGGATGATCACGTTGCTTGCTACATGGGTTGGTAATGCAGGCATACGTCAGGGTCACTCATGTTGGGACAGACGTATGGTATGTGACATGGATATTTGTTGGGGCTTGCATGCAGTGTGACTTATGCCATTTACATTGTTGTGTGGTTTGTGTTAGGTACGGCATGGTTTGTGTTAGGTACGGCATTGTCTTGCTACAGGGAACTGCATGTGTCTGTGCTGCATCCGATAACTTTGCTGGGAATGTGTGTGTATTGGGCCATGGCTTGCCTCTTTGGACAGACATATTGGTGGACTTTCATCAGACTCTGCATTACAGTGTTTTCCTAGGACACTCACCTCCATCCGCCGATGTTGTGGCACCACATTCCATGTCTCCAACCCCTTCTATGGCCTCCATGCCGATCAGGCTCGCACAGATGTCCTCCCACCGTGACAGCTTAACAGGAGAGCTTGCTCCCCCACCAGTTGACATGGCCTGGCTCCTGTTGACCAAGAGGATATTGCGGACCCGCAGGCGCAAGTCATCCCACCTCTTCCTGCAGTCCTTTATTGTTCGGAGGGTGTTACCGACCGCGCTTACTTTTTGCGCCACCAGTGCCCAGATCTCCTTCTTACGGATTATGGCCTCCCTCTTGAGGCTCTGGGCAAAAACGACATCTGCATTTTCTTCCAGGGGCATCCGCTAGCATGGTCTACTCATCTTCATTAAAGCGCTCCTTGCGATGGTGGGAGGCACTCTTCTTCACAGCCTTGGGCATTATGGTATTGTAGTGATTAGGATTTCACACACAGCAGTATCCTACAGGTCCTGGCTGCTGAGGAAGGCAATGGATTGTGTTTTTAAAGACGGTCGCCATGCTCCTTCCCGTTCCTGTGCGATGATGCTACTTCCGGTTCTGCTTATTTACGGTGACCGCTATTAGCTGTCACCGCTATTAGCGTTGACCGCTAATGCCGCATTGATTCATGTCGGTAGTGCAATCTGTGCTTTACATGATGCCGCTAAGGGCCTTTTTCACGCCTTTTACGGCATGGCGGTAATGTCCTTACCGGAATGGCGCAAACCTCTATTAGCGGGCTGTTACCTACACAGACACAGTATTTGCTCCATGCCGGTAATGACAGTTACTTACCTCCAAACTCGGAATGACCCCCTGGCTCATTGAATTCCATCTGCTGAGATTCATTTTGTAATGAAAATTGTTTTTATCTGCGACACGCTGAAGTGAGGCCTTCTCATTCATGTTCAGCATTGCTTTATAACGTACAGTGGAAACATCTACCTCTTATTTGTCCATATGCATCTAAGCATAGAGCTAGCTTCACAATCACTTTGCTGCTTGCGTTTCTTCTGCATCTGTACACTTGTAAAATGACTTAATATCTTCATCTGTTTCTGTGGCATAAGCTTCTTCACCTTGAACCCAAGATGTCACCCTTGTAGCTTTCCGGATGCCTTATAGAATATCTGCATTCTCTGGTCTCTGCATCTCTTCTCTGTGGGTCATCTCTTTCTGTATGACGTCACCATTCATCCTTGACTTTCATCTGCTCTGCTTCTTCAGGAATCTCTTTCGAATGGCCATCATATTGTCTTGCATGCAGGTACGGTTTTCTCAATGGGTACCTTACCTCCCAGATTCTCTTAGGTACTGGTACTCTTATGGGTACTGCACAGAGTCCACTCTCTGCTCTTAGCTGGTTCAACTGTTCCGCATACGTCACATACTTTGGTTCCCATTCTATAGTTAATAAGGGCGAGGCAGTTGGAGGGGGAGTACTTGGCTCCTCCTCTACAACGGCTCTGGTGTTAGGCCGTTGTCGCTCACGGTGAACTGTCTGTGAGAAAGTGTTTGTATCGGCAAAGGGGGGGGGGGTTTGAGCTTCTAGGTATCCTACCTGGTAGGATGGGGAAAAGGTGTTACAGGAAATAGGATACTGCGTCGGACCCTTCAGTATCCCACTTCCACTCCCCGAAGACCCCTCATCCAGGTGCCCCCCGCTCTGGTTCACCCTCAGGATCTGGATCCAAAAGTGAGGGCCGTGTCCTGGACACCTGGATGACAAATCCTCGGGGTCTAGCGGGTGAGTCACCTTCAGGTTTCTCACAGAAAGCACAGAAACGCATGGGCAACCACGCATGTCTTGCATTCCCAGGGTCCCACAGGTGTCTCATTGAAAAAGAACCTCACATGTGTGGGTGCAATGACCTGGGTGCAATGGAATAAGTCTAAAACACTGGAATACCAAACGCCCTTAGAAGACCAAACCTGTACTCTATTTGGATCTGCGGATAACCCAAAGACAATAAGAGGGAACCCCCTGCTCTTCTGAAAAGAAGACACCAGTGGGAATCCAAACAGACACGACTTGCGTGAATCACGCTAGAATTTCCTACTCAGAATGCACTGCAAAGTTGCAAATGTGACCAAAAATACACAATTTCCACAAATTTGCTACTGGGAAATCATAGAAACACATGGGCAACAATGCATGTCCTACCTTTGCACGTTCCCAAATATGTCCATGACCTACCTTCTGACAAATATGTCCAGACGAAAACCAGACCTCACATGCAAAGGGAAAATCATTGGTATGCCAAGTGCTCTGGGAAAAAAGAATCACCCTGCATTAGTCACCTCCCTCTTGTTTTTCCCTCATCAAGCCCTCTCCCAGGCACCTCTGCTCACTCTCCTCATACATACACTGCATAGAGCAACAGGACATGCATGGTTGGTTTTAGCACAAGAAAAAAGGAATTTGTCAGCAGTAAAACTGCATAAATGCACCAACCGCTTTAACTGCCATTCATACCCCTTTCGTATCTGCAGTCACTAGCCATCCATTTTAGAAGTCGCACCACTACCAAATCGCTAGCTGTACAGAAACAATATCTGCACACTCATAGCAACTAGACATCCTCTCACATGGCAACCTAGTCTCCAAGCAATGTCTTGGAGTGTATACTTTGCATTAGAGGGTTCTTGGAAGTGTCAGGGGTTGCTGATGGCGAGTGCTGAGGTAACTCACGTGTGGAAGGAGGTGGAGGCCAAATGCCAAAGCATGTGTCTGGAGCTGGCAGTGGTAGCTGTGTTGGCACAAGCGGCAGTGAAACATAGGGAGGAGGTGCTGAAGGCTGTGCTCGCCTTTCATTCAGCAGCTTGTCTATTAATTCATCAGATGCATGCAAATCTTTTGATGGGTATATTTTCTGTACCTCTAATTGGAATCCTCTATCCATAGCCCTAATACCATCATCCTGTTTTTGCCTTCCCTGCTTGGGTAATGTGTCTGCATGCAAATGTCTCCCTACTTTTGACGCGCTGGGTGGCCCCTATGCGCCAGTCCCTCACTGCATCAAAAGCGGCAGGTGTAGCCTTCTTCCTTAATAGTACTGACTCTAAGTGTTGTATCCTAGATATTTTAAAACTTCCCAATGCAGGCCATTGAAGGTCCGTTTCATGTCTGGTCTGGCAGTGCCAAATATTGTTGAAAACTATAGCTACAAACCCATACTTGACGTACATTTCGTATGCAGGTGAACCCTCTGGCGGTGCAGGCTGACTATGTTCTAAACCATTTTGCTGTCTCTTATTGCAACAAAGCGCTGCCCAACAAGTCTTCATTTTGCTACAACCAGGCATTTTAAATTTTAGTTCAAAAAACAAACTTACACCTGCCAAAATATTTTGCAAAACATTTTTTTTATCCAAACAGCTTGAAACAAACTCACCTGATTCAAAACAATGAAATAAATGCCCCATCAAAGAACCCCCATCGTGGTTGGTGGTCTGCCAAAAAAGCGAACGACAGTCGCTGCATAAGGTTCCGGGACTCTCTCTGCATTGACCTCTGGGCAAAGCAACAGACGCAGATCACAAGCAGCAGACTGCGAGAAACATTGTCCCCTTGCAGGGGCCCCCAGTACTCACTGGTCCAAGCCCATCCATTCCATCCTCGAAAAGCGATGGGTCATCATCGGAAGAAGCTGCACGTTCCGAGTGCCATTTGTTAATTTTAGTCTGAGTTACTGCAAATAAAATGAATACAGCAGTCTTGATTTAAACACAAACAAGAGTTTATTTCACTCAAGCAGTCTCTGGTTCAACAATGTCTGCAGGCTGTCATAGAGAAATCGGGCAATTTTCATGGCAGCCAGTCAGCCTTATGTACACTTCAGAATTCCTTCGGTTGTTGCATTACAGATAGTTTACAACCTGCGTAACGTATACATTTTTCTCTAAAACACATGGAACTTCACTCCATGTCATGTCTGTACAAGTTACTGATTTCAGAGCAGCACAGTTCACCCTCTTCCTAGTGCAAGGAGACAAGGAGACATTCTTCATATAGCTTATCTGTGTTTGTCTTTGACTGAAAGGTGACTCTGCATTTCCGCTCAGTGGTTCACTTTATTCTTTATTTTCAGAATGTGCATGGCACATTATGTTTTCTAAACGTTGGTTGTGCAATTAGCTTCTGGAAAGCATGAGTGAGGAAGACATAAACTATCAGTTATCTGTGTTCCTGCCTGCCTGTTCAAGGCTCAAAGCTGGCAAAAACATTTAGCTAAGCATTCCACGCAGAGAAACTTTTGCCAGCCTTTGAGGCTACGATCATTTTCTACATGCAAAATGAAAACCCACCAAGTGAGAAAAGAAATGAAATGCAGTTTGAAAGTGAGTTTTCAAATGAGCTTTAAATGAGATAACTTAGGCTAGCACAGAATGGGTGCTTTTTCACAGTAGAAGCAGAAGCAGTGTGATTTGTTCAGGCACCCAGGAGAAGACGCCGGGACCACTGTTCGGCAGATATCAGCTGCCTGTCCTAACAGGGTCTGTACCTCCAGGAGCCTGAAGTGCGGAGGTTGCACAGCGCGAAGCATGTAAGAGGGAAGTTTGTCCTCTGGGGACCTGTTCTGCAGAGGCTGGAGTGGTCAGATTGTTAATTTTGATGACCCACACCTGAGGGAGACTGAGAGGCTTAAAAGGCCCCTCAGGTGCAGGCCAGTAGGAAGAGCAAGAGGAAAAGCAAGAGCAAGGAGCAGAAGCAGACGCAGAAGCAGAGGAAGCAGAAGCAGTGTGATTCGTGCAGGCAGCCAAGGCAGAAGCTGGAGCTGGGAGAAGATGCTGGGATCACTGTTCGAGATATCAGATGTCGGTCTTGTGAGGGTATGTACCACCAGAATCCTGAAGGCAAGAGCAAGAAGCAGAAGCAGAGGAAGCAGAAGCAGTGTGATTCATGCAGGCAGTTAAGGCAGAGGCGGGAGGAGGGAGAAGACGCTGGGACAACTGTTCAGCAGATATCAGCTGCCGGTCCTGGGAGGGTCTGTACCTCCAGAAGCCTGAAGTGCAGAGGTTGCACAGCGGGAAGTGTGCAAGAGGGAAGCTTGCCCTCTGGGAACCTGTTCTGCAGAGTCTGCGCAGCGGGCAGCAAAAGCGAGGGAAGGTATCCTTCCCGGGAGGCTGTCTCTGGTGGCTGGCGTGCACCAGAGGGCTTCTGGAGCAAAAGGAGCTCCTGTTGCAGATAGCAAGGGCAACGGCGGACTGAGAGAAGCAGTTTGCCCGGTCGTGAGGATCCACAGGAGCTGAAGTCCTGCGAGCAGCAAGGGGTTCGGACACGCACGCCTTACCCGGTGAGTTCACAAGCTAGTAGTGAGCCCAGAGCTTTCCACATCCACTCGCGTGTTCAAGGCAGGTGCTAATCAAGTAAGCAGTACTCGCTTATGAGTGGAAGTGTTCCTAAAAGTGATTTTGAAAACCAAACTATTAAAAAGCTGCAAAAGTCTTACATGACAAAACCAAATGACTGTAATTTTAAACGTGAAATTGTGGAATACCCAGCAACCCAATGGGGCGATATTACTAAGCACTAATACCTACAGGCATTGCCCAAGCTAAGAGAGACTAAAATCAAGGCAATTAAAATCCAACAGATATTGCCACCAGCAAAAGAGGGCTAATAAAAGGTCTATAATTTGTGAAACCTGTTGCCCATACTTTGTACAACATATGGTAAAAGCTGGGATAATCTCACATTGCCAAAGATAAGGGAGGAATAGAATAAGACCCTATCCTTGTCAGTATTTGGTTACTTGTGCTGTGGGGAAACAAGAGTAGCAAAAAGGCTGCCCTTCTCGAAAAGGTTATTCAGAAGGAGAGGCACGTTATTTAAAGAGCATCAATGTGAATCTTGTTTTCCCCGAAGAACTGTTAAACGTTTGCAGCTGCAAAACCGTGAAGCTGTTGTGAACCTCTTGTCATGTGAACTTACCCACAAAAACACTTGTTGTGAAATGGCGTGCGGGCAGGGAAGTATACCCAGATGGCAAAACTTTGGATGAGTAGGCCTGGCATGAGAGTAAACCAGGTAAAAGTTAATGAAGTGCTATAAAGGGGCCCTGACAGAGACAATGGGCCTCATAACGAGGCTGGCGGTAAAAATCAGCCCGTACCGGCATGCCGTTAATAACATATCCGTCTTGGCTACAAACCCGCAAACAGTGGGCGATTAAGAGTGCGCAAGCATGCGCACCCCTGCATGCCAGTAACGGCCATACCGGCATGCCGGTAATGACCCTCAAACCCCCAGATAGTGGCATCGACGAATACGCACATAACGCCTCTGCCCTCGGCAACCCCTAAATAGCGGTACCAGTATTAACATAGTGCTAAGAACGGGCCCGTCATTACCGGACCCGGAAGTAACGTCATCGCGCCGGAATGGGAAATGCCATGGCGGCCATCTTCAAAAACACAATCCATTGCCATCCTCCACATACTGGACCTTCACCACCACAACTCCTAGGCCAACACGGACAACATGTCGAAGGCCACCCAGAAAGGCACTGCCCGCCTGCGCAAATCACGGTTCACGGACGAGGAGCTGAACATGTTAGCCACACCCTAGTGGCGAATGCTGAAGTGGTGTTCTGCAACGACCTCAGGCGTCCAGCCCAGCTGAAGAAGAAGGCCATCTGGGAAGAAGTAGCCCAGAAAGTAAGTGCAGTCGGCACCACCACACGCACAGTGCACGATTGTAAAAAACGGTGCCAGGGGCTGGCAACAGGAGGAGGACCACACTCACCAATGAAATTGGCCAGATGGGAGGAGACCTGCAGCTCAGTCATAGATGTGGAGTCAATCGAAGGAGTCAGTGGAGCAGAGTTTGGTGTGCCAACATCGGCAGATGAAGGTGAGTGTCCCTACAAAAACACGACAACTAATCAACTTCATTGTCCTCCAAATGTGGCAGCAACGCTAGCCGATACATGGCCCATCATGCACACCTACACATATCCATATACACATGCTGGGGCCACCACTATCCCACCCCAATGCATGCTGCGCCCATACACGAATACACACCCGACACACAGATGACGTGCACCTGTCACCCAGGACGACACTCCCAACACACATCAAGGCCCAACAGCAGCCACCATGGTGTACATGCAAACACCTGCACAATTTCAAAATGCACCCTCCAACCTTGCATGTACACAGTCCACCACAAAGCCAGGCATGCAACTGATCACATGGCGCCACATGCTCAAAGACTAATGCAAGCACCACCATCACTGATGCCCTGCCACTCTCTGTCCCCCACAGGTATGGATGCAGACAGTGATGAAGCACATGGGAGTGCACAATGCACAACAGCAGCCAAAAGGCCAAGGAGGCAAGGTGATGGCACAGGACCATCAACTTCAAGTGGACCAAGGATGGGCCACGCGGCACGTGGGACAACAACCAGTGCCAAAACAGCCACAGAGACACCCACACAGGACGAGCAGACACCTGCCCCTGCAACCCCTGGACACACTATCCACACAGGCTGAGGACACAACAGGCATGGACGATGGCACACAGTCTGCTGCTGCCAGCACAATTGGGGAGATGGCTGCATCGGCACAGCATAGTGTTGATGAGGAAGCTGACCCGGACAATGAGGGTGATGCAGGACTTGTCCACTCAAAGCCTGTAGTTCACACAACAGGTGTTGGGGGCATGGGACTAGGGTGGGGGGGAGGATAGGGGTGTTGGGGGCGTGGATTTTTGAATTATGTTGTACAAAATATCTCACAAATACACCTGTTGTGTAGCAAACATCACATGAGTGGACATTGCTGATTTGTTGTTTGTCGATTTATTGCTTCACGGTGAACTGTGCACATATGCCCACACACCCAGTGCCCGCAGTTCCCAACACATGCCACCCTCTGCATCAAAGTACATCAGAATGATAGGTCTATGACCATTTGCCGCACTGCGCGACCCTCACGTGTTTCGCGTCCTGGCCTATGTCCTACATCTACTCCTTCCTCTCCTTCTACTTCACCAGGTGGTGGCAGCTCCACGTCAGGTGGCAGGGGTATGTTCCGCCGGATGCACATGTTATGCAGCATTGCACATGCCGTGAAGATCTTGCCCACCTTCTCAGCCCGTATATGAGTGCCCCTCCCGACCTGCTGATGCAGCAAAACCGTGCCTTCAAAAGGCCAAACGTCTGCTCAATGACCACACGCGTACGTGTATGTGCACGATTGAAGTCCTCCTCATGCCTGTTCTGTGGATTCCTGACAGGGGTGAGGATCCACGCCTTCAGAGGATATCCAGCATCACCTACATGGGAGCAGAAAGAGGTATGTGTAAGGATGAAGCTCAGTTGACAAGTGTGCTCAGCCTGTACATCATTCAAGTTCATATGCACAATCTCGTCAATGGCAGCCACATCCACATGGCTGTCAGCCCTGTACAGTGCATGACAATCCATGGAGGGAGCCTTGGGTGACATACACGACCTAAGGTCGTAGGCTTTTAAACCACCAGGCCCCCCAATGCATCTTGGCTAGGGGCATTTTGTATGCACATGTGAGGGCTGTGTGTCAGTGGATGACTCAAGAAACTTCCATCCCCCCATCCCTCTCCTCCCATGGCCCATGGGGCATTCCCCTTGCATATGCATGTAGCCCCCCATCCCTCTCCTCCCATGGCCCAGGGGGCATTCTCCTTGCATATGCATGTAGCCCCGCATCCCTCTCCTCCGATGGCCCAGGGGGCATTCCCCTTGCATATGCATGTAGCCTCTCCCATCCCTCTCCTCCCATGGCCCAGGGGGCAGACTCACCCAATAGCCAGCCACTTCGTACAACGTCTACTTCCATGTAGCGGGGTAGTGAGGAGTTCCGCAGCACCATGGCATCATGCGTGGATCCTGGGTATCTGGCACAGCAATGTGTTATTATTTGACTGGCATCACACACCATCTGCACATTGATGGAGTGGTATAGCTTCCGATTGTGGTACACTGCCTCCACAGCATGTGGGACTACCAACTCTACATGGGTGCAGTCGAGGGCACCAATTACATTGGGACTGCCTGCCAGTGCATGGAATGCTATTTTGGTGGCATTTGCCTCCTGTGGTGTCCTTGGTAGGGATATGTAGGCACTTGCGTGCTTCAGTAGTGCATCCAGCACTTAGTTTAACACAACATAGAAGCATGATTGCGACATGCCATGCATTTGGCCCACTGTGTGTTGGTAAGTGCCTGTGGCCAGGAAGTGGAGCACAGATGCCACCTTCAGCAAAGGGGGGATGGCTGTGCGGATGTTGATCAGGCTGACCAAATCATCCCGTATTAATTCCACTATGTTGGTGATGGTGTCTCTGTCCAGCCGGTACAGGGTGTGGATCTGTGCTGTGGTTAAGTCAAAATGATTGTCCCTTATACGTGGAATTGTTGGCTGTCTGTAGGGAGCAACTACCTGCACTGGTGGGATTTTCTGGACCTGTCTCACCCTCCTTCTCCTCCTGCGTCTCCTCTGTGTTTCCTGTTGTACTGCCTGCTCAAGGAGTAGCAGTGCAGGCATGTCCTCCAGGCCCAGTATGGCAAGTACAACTGGTAGCATTTTGGCTTGGAAGGTGGTGTGGTGTGTGGGTGTGCACCTTTTGTGCTGGACCTGACTCCATTGCCTCCACCTGTGCTGATTGTGTGCACCTGTGGCACTTGGTTACACAGCAGTTTGCTGTTTACGGGTGGTCCGCGATGCCGGTATTGCCGGCATCATGGTGGCCCTTCTTACCGGCATCTCGATGCCGGTATGTACCTGTCCGTGCGACTCGTGGTGTCAGTGGAGAAACTTTGCTGGAAAAGTTGGGGGGGGACATGACCTCTGAAGAAAAGGTGCCCCATTCAAATGAATGGGGACAAAATAATGTGCCATGAAAGTTGGGGGGGACAAACACCCCCGTATCCTCCTAAAATTACGCCCATGGGTGGTGTGTCCTTCTTTGCCGGATGCCGGTATTAAGGGCTCCCCATCCGCGCGTGTGCCGCAGGCCGGTACGGTGGTGCATGGTCACAGCAGGTCCTTGATGATGCTGGTAGCGCCGGCATCTAGGGTCATGATACACCAGCCCGGTAATGGATGCCAGCATTGCCTTACCAGTGCTGTTATTACCGGAGCGGCAACCTTGTGATGAGGCCCAATGGCCCTCATTACAACTTTGCTGGTCTGGAAACAACAATTCTGGTAAGCTTACTGGCACCATTGGTTCCGGAACGGCAAAGTACAAGTCTGAAGGGCAGGTGCCCTCCCACCAACAGACTTTCACGGAAGCACTGGCACTGAGAAAACTTCCTTTATCTGAAGAGGATACTTCTTACACTTGTTTAAGGAAGAGGAAGAGCTTTCCATTTTCTTTGTTGAATCACTGGAGTGTTGTAACTTTCTGTTGACAAATTAAAGTTGCAAAGAACTGTGTTGGAACTTTGTTGCAAATCAGGATTTCCTTACTATCATCTTGGAACTGTGAAGCAGAATCCTGCTGAAATCTGGGGAGGGGGAATTTGCCCAGGTTATAAGCAGAGACTGTTACATTACAAATTCAATTATTATATCATTTTGTTGTCTTCGAATTACCATGCATGTCCTTATTTATTTATTGTATGTATAAGTGTGAGCGACAGAGGTCCTTTGTTAGAGAGTTTCCTTTAGTTTATTTTAGGCAGGGAAATCTTCGTTAGGCTAGGGATAGTAAGACATTTATCCAACCTTCTAATTTAATAAAAATAGCAGTTGCTGAAAAACCTTTACAAAGTTGCCCTTCTCACATTTCTTTTCTGACCCCTGCCTTGAGAAGAGGGAGCGGGAATAGTGTTCCTGTCTTTTCCAAAGCACAACTAAATTGAGTGTTGCATCAATTGAGAGCCTTTGGGTCACTTTGTAGGAAAGATGGGTATTTCAGGAAATCACTTGATTTCCCAATACTTGTTCTTTGTATGATACAAATCAAAGCAAGGCTGTTGGCAGAGGGCTAGCTTGGAAGGGCATTGGGAACAGTACAACCAAGTATCACTCCTCCTCCTTGTTTTGTACATACCTTACATCTTCTGTATGGTTGTTTCTTCCTGGGTGTGGCAGGAACATAATCAGCAAAGAGTTGTTCATGCAATCTGGTACATCCTCTACTTCTGGAAAGTTGGGATTTGGTACATGCACGGCGGTCAGCGAATTTACAACTGTATTTTCAAACTTCAAAAATGTCAGTTTGTTTTCTGGAGCAGCTGCATGATATACAAGAAATGCATTGTATGTAGCTAAATGCATAATGTGAACTGCCAACTACTTGTACCACATGCAAGACTTGCGTGCTGCATAGTATGGCTCAAGTAATTGGCCTATTTTGTCTACTCTCCCCATGTACCAGTTGTATTCAAAAATACACTTGGGCTTCAACCCTTGCTGAGGTTGTCCCTGCATTGTGACAAGGGAAGTACTTTCATAATGAATAGTACTCAGCATGTGCACATCCCTTCATCATCCCTTCATCATGCCGCAAAGCCATACATGCTCCCCTGTCCAGCTTCTTACAACAACGTTGTCGTGGAAGCCTTTAAGGTTACTGCAGATTGAACCGCATGCCAGTGTGCCCACATTGTACAATTCCTTGGAGTAGTGTTGAGTGGCGGTCTGTGCAGACAGCCTGTGTGGCCGTATATCGCTCAACTTGGAAACTTGTGAACAGTTTTAATCCTCCAGAGGGTCACTGTAGCTTTTACTAACTGTCACTCTGTGTTGAAAGGTAACAACCGCCGCACATTGGAAAATAAACTGCTTGGACTCTGGGTGGGCGACGACTGTGGATAAAGGGCCTTTGAGTCGACCTCCGGTCCTGGACACATTCGATACAGCATTACTCGGACTACTCCTTGATGGAACCTAATTGAATTCAGTGTTCGCTGTATACACCTTGTAATTGCACAGTTGGTGACTGTTGGCTATAAGCCTTTGAGCTGACCATTGATCTTGAAAGGGAGCTGTAAATAATTGCAGATAACTCTCTTGGAACCGAAGTTAACTGGCAAACTACATGTATGATCTGAGAAGCGGAGGGAAGATGGCGCCATCAATCCTTCAACTTATCACAGATGCTGAAATGTTGGCTGCAGTGAGCTTGCCCCGTCCCCTCACCGGGGAGAGGGTAACCTCTCTTATGATCATGAGCCCCATGTGAATGTACTTACTATGAAAGAAATCCACCATAAAAATAAGAGGACTCATTTAATTACATTATTCTTCTCACCAGCACGGAAGATCACAAACCCTTTACTAACAGTGCTAGAGGTGGGGGGAGGGCGGGCAAAAATTTCACAAAAATTGTTGAACATTAGTGAAGAAAGTGTCATCATAAATGACACTTGGGGAGAGGTGGCACAACTACAGAACGTGAGCCTGCTCCTCTTATATCTGCAGACACTGCGCCCATTGAATTACGCAAGGAAAATACTCCACTGGATATGAGTCATTACTGTTTATATCTGACCATGTGAACTTGCATATTTCAGCAAAGGAATTCCTTTTTGCCCATAAGGTGGGTCAAATGGACCCAAAACGCTGGACATAGAGCCTTGTGAAAATCTCGATTTAGGAGGCTTGAATGACGGGAGACCTCAAAAGACCGTAATGATTACTGGCACTCCCTTCATTCACATAGCCAAATTAAAAGCGCCAACCATCAGAAAACCCCAAATTCGGCAATGCAGGGCAACCATGAATTATTAACTTCCCAAAGTTAATGGACAGCTGGCCCTGACAATCTCAGTGGGTTGGGTGGTTGTGGAGGATGAATCAATAGAGGATTATAACCAAATATGCACGTACCTTAGGATTTTCTCCCGAAGAGGCAGAGGCCATTTTGAATCTCATCAAAGACACTGGTACTAACATTTCTGATCCAGCTATACGTATTGAACAATTAGAATTTCTTATCAGAAAAGAGATCAATAGGAAATTACATGCCACAACTTACTATCGCGCACAAAGGATCCCCAGAGGTCTCCGGATGCCATTACGTCCAACGAAGTGGGACAATATTTTGAATAAGTGGGAAAATATTTTGAATAAGTGCTCTCTTGATCTAATTTTATTAACTATCCAGGAACTATTGAATTAGCTTAATTTGATTACTAAGGAAATAGAAGAAATTAAGACTGAACTCATCTCATCCCAGGATGATGATGAAATCAAAAAAACTTTGGAAGACAATAACAGTAAATTAGAATCATACAAATCCGAACTAGAAAATTAAAAGCTCTTGAAATTCAAACGTGATAAATATGATTATCACAATGATGAAGTATATTTTTGGATGGACAAATACAGAAACCAAGGTCAGCAATTTCAGTGCAGCAGCTCGACAGATCAATCCAGTTCAAACTCAGATACGCAAACAAGATCAACATTTACACTATTACCAACACAGGACATCGGCGAGGAACAACCATCAGGATCAAGTAATGATCTAACAAAGAAGCAATGTGAGAGGTCAGACACTTTACCAAAACAATATTTTTTAGGCCCAGACATGAGAAGAAAAGAACCATGAGGGGCCAGAGGAAGAGGAGGAATACAGAAACCAGAGAGCAGATACCTGAGCAGAAAAACTTAGTGGTCAGTCTTTCAAATCGTACTCTTAATAATCTAAAGACAAACATCTTATAGAAAGGACTTAATTTCGTTCCTACTTATAGCACAAACGTTTTCAATACCAGGATTGAAATATTCAAATTGATTTGAAAGATGAAATTGAAAACATATTTTATGGATATTGAAACAGAGATCAATCAACCATCCACAGAGTACTTGGAACTTAAGCCTAAGAGTAATTGTACGCTACCTTTACCACATGGCACTATAGACATATTCCGTGAATTGGTTCTCAGAGAGTTGAAAAAACTACCATACACTCAATCAAAATATGGCAATTTGAGTTAAAAAAAACTTGTGCATTATCAGGGACCTTTACCAAGGTAAGAAGATAGTCATTCAACCAGCAGACAAAGGTGGTGCCTTGGTGATTTTGAATTCAGAAGACTATGATGAAGAATGTTTGAGACAACTGAATGATTGTGACATATATCAGATACTACCAAGTAATTCAACAGTGGAAATCACAGCTAATTTACGAAATATATTAGCCATAGCAGAAGAGAATGAGTGGATTCATGATAAGACCTGCACATTCCTTTTGCAAGATCACCCAAAAGTTCCACACTTTTATCTTCTACCGAAGGTTCACAAATCAATGGATACACCTCCAGGTTGTCCCATTGTAGCAGCTACTCACAGTGTTCTTCAACCGCCAGGTATCTATATAGACACTCTCCTACAACTCATCATTCAGAAATACCCAACATACATCAAGGAAACCACAGTTTGTTTCAACAGATTGAACGACATTGAGATCAAAGAAGATGACTTCTTGGTCATATTGATGTGTGCAGCTTGTACACAACAATCCCGCATGATTTTGCACAACAGTCATCCGAATCGCTACTATTACATCAAGAAGAAGTAGGGGGGGGCGTGGCTAGGAAGCCATGTGAAAGGACGTGTCTGTACGGGGGCTCCCGCAGATCCGTACATTATCCGACTGAAAACCGTGCAAGGACCGATGTAATTTGGCTGAGACTGATATGGCTGCGTACATGAATCTCGGGTGCACGTGTGGACACATTTTGATGCGGTTTTTGAAAAAGCAGATGTTGCAGCCAATATCGGCTTGAGTTCCTATCTAGAGCGAAGCCTTTGTGCCTCTCTGGTTCCTTTCTCAGATGGCCAAGGGTCTGCACCAGGGGTGCCTGTATTGTGGCTGCAGCAATATATGTACTATTCCAAAAAGTAAAGTTGGTACCCTTTAGTGCGCTCCTTGGGAAGAATTACTCAATCACTTGGTTATGTTGATTCCAATTTGTTTATTCAGTATAGGTTCTGGATACTCAATGCACTTAAAGTTTCAATAAATAAACTTTGTCTACCAGATTGTCTCCCAACACGTGTTTCCCCATGACTTTAGCCACGGTTCCTCAGGGGAGATTCTAAAATGAAAAAAGAACCCAAATTCATACATTCTATGTAAATAAACAGAGACTTAAGTGCATTAAACCTCTAGTTTCATAACCACTTCTATCTGAGAAGAGGACATACACTCACCCTTGTCATGTTTTTCATAATTCTGATTAAGTATTGATTAGTATTCAATTTTCTCTCTCATCGGCTCTCTATTTGTCTTCCTTTTGTTCTTTATCCCTTTTTTCTTCTGTTTTTCTATAAGAAAAATGCACAAAGCTCACATGCTTTGGTTCACATTCTAATAATGGCTATTAATGTGTTATATTTATGAACAGCAAAGCAGTCTTTGCTGTCCTAGACAGTGTGCTGTATCCATCCTAGCCTATATATAATGGCATTTTAGCATTAGTCCATTATTACTAGTATGAATTCTGCATTTGCATTGGTATACAGTTTATGATTGAATATATGCACCCTCTATGAGGTAGCCCTTTACATTTCTAGAAAAAATTATTTTAAATTGCTATAGTGTTTACCTTGTGTGTAGATTCTTATGGATTCAAAGATGTTCCTTTCTCTCGGTACGATTGCCTCTGTGCATCCGTGGTTCCCGGATGCATCTTACCTCAAATCTGCTTCTGTTTATATATCGCGGAGCACGTCGCGTGATGACGTCATCGCGTAATGTGCCGCGATGACGTCATACGCGTCAAAAAACGTGCGGCGGCCATCTTGGATTTAAATTTTTCAGGTAGCATTTCTAATTTGCAAAAGAATGGATTTATTTTCAAAGAACCCCTAAACTAACACTAATGTCTTCTTTAATTTAGTTGTGTCTCTAAATGTTGTTATATCTATGCGTGTGTGATGGCATCAACACGTTGGATCCAACTTTCCATTTACTATATTTCAGTGTATGTGGTATAGTGTATATAGACTCTATGTATAAATGAACAACAAGTTGCTTATACATGCTTTCAGTGGTAGACAGAGAGGTACTTAGGATAATGCACATATGCAATCAATAGTGTTTTTATAACCAGTTTGCCATCTCTGGATCTGTATTTAGACCAGTTTGGCATGTATCCATTATACAAATCCATTTTGACTCCATTCTCCTTAATATACGTTCTCTGTCTCCTCCTCTTTCAGGTTGCTCGATTTTTTCCAGTCCAATGATTTTGATGTCCTTGATGTCTGATTGTTGGTGTTCTTTTGCAAAGTGTATGGCCATTGGATACCTTGCATCCCCGTTCTTGATTGCTCTAAGATGTTCCAATATCCGTATTCTAATTTCTCTTATCGTGCTTCCGATGTATTTCTTGTTGCAAATGCATTGTATAGCATAGATTACATATTGGCTTCTGCGGTTTATAAATTGTTTGATGTCAATCGTTTTTCCAGTGGGTAATTTAATTTGTTTGATTCCATTTATCATGTGTGAACAAATTAAACATTTGCTGCATTTGTAGGATCCTGTTGGTGCCGGCACTTTCAAAAAACTACTCAAGGAGACCTTTACTGGGTTCCTTGGATGACTCAGACTTAATTTCTTTTTCAAAGTTGGAGCTTTTCTAAATACCATTGATGGTTTTTCTTCAATAATGGTGCTGAGTGTATCATCTGTGAATAGAATGTTCCAATGTTTATTCAAAGTTTTCTTTATGTTGTATATTTCACTACTGAATGTTGTAATGAAATGGGTTTTCATTTCTTTATTCTTTACTTTCCGTTTTTCAATTAATAGGCTGGTTCTTGTTACTTTTTCTGCTTTCCGAATTGCATGGTTAAGAGAATCTTCTTTATATCCTCTCTGTATAAAGTTTTCTTTTAGATCTGTTAGATGTTTTTGGTACCTGGTATCCAAGCTGCAATTGCGTTTTATTCTAAGCATTTCTCCATATGGGATGTCCTTTATAGTGTGTTTTGGATGGTTGCTTTGTGCATGTAGCTTGTTGTTGACTGCTGTGGGTTTAATATACAAGTCTGTTAGTATCTTGTCACCATCTGTGTACAATAGTAGATCTAAAAATTCTATTTCTTCTGAGCTGATTTTTTCTGTGAATTTGATATTGTGATTATTATCATTAAGATAGGCAATATATTTCAGGAGGCTTGTTTTGTTTCCATGCCATATCACAAGGATATCGTCTATGTAACGACCCCAGTAGACAATTTTGTTTTCTATGAATGCCTCATGTTGCCAGGCATGGATTAATTCAAAATGGCCCATAAATAAATTCGCATATGATGGGGCAAATTTCACCCCCATGGCAGTTCCTTGTTCCTGCTTATATAGGACTTGATTAAACAAAAAAATGTTGTTTGACAGAACGAAGTTTAGCATCTCTAGAATCATATTATTCTGATTAAGAAATGAAATAGACCTTGTTTTCAAGAAGAATTCCGTTGTTTCCATTCCTTTTGTGTGTTGGATGCTGGTGTAAAGTGACACCACATCCAACGTCACAAATAAATATTCTGCTTCCCACGGTATACACTCCATTTGTTGTACCACGTGTTTCGTGTCTCGTAAATAAGAGGCTAGCCCTGTTGTTAGGGGCTGTAGATATAAGTCTATATATTCTGAGATTCTTTCTGTTGAAGAACCTATCCCATTAATGATGGGTCTACATGGTGGAAACGTCTTGTACTTTTTGTGTATTTTTGGAAGGAAATATATTATTGGCATGACAGGTTTGTCTATTACCAGATACTTTGTTTCTTCTTCCGTCAGTAGGCCCATTTCTTCCCAATGTTTTGCCATTTGATTCCATTGAGCTTGTAGGTCTCTAATTGGTTTTTTTTGTAGTGTTGAGTAACATTTAGTGTCCTTTAGTTGTCTGGTTCCTTCTGTTATGTAATCTTGTTTCTTCATAAGCACAATGTTCCCTCCTTTGTCCGCTGACTTCACAACTATTTCCTCATTTTTGGAGAGTGTATCTATTGCCTTTTTCTCAGCTTTCGTTAAATTGTATTTGATGTTAGTTTGCTTGTTTTCAAGGTATTTTTTTCGTAAATCATTGCTTACAGCTTTTTGAAAAAGATCTATGGCATTGTTTTCCATTAAATTGGGTATGAATTTCGATTTAGATCTTAAATGTGTTTCCTCAGTCTATGTTTTGTTCCGCCATGAAAGTATCCAATGTGAAATCTGTTTCTGTTAGATTCATTATGTTTACTGATCCTTCTGCTAGTACCACAGTGAGGGGTGAAATGTCTTGGATATTACGTTCTTTGAGTTTCATAGATGATTCTGCGAAGTATTTTCTAAGTTTTAGTTTCCGACAAAATTTAAAAAGGTCTACTTGTGTTTGGAAGTAATCCGCCCTATTAGCTGGACAGAAATTCAGTCCTCTATTAAGTGCTGTCTTAAGAGATTCATCAATATTTAGATTGGAGAGGTTTAGGACTAGATTTCCTGGTTTCCTCTGATTTCTCTGTTCCTGGATCTCGTTAGCATTCCTCTTTGTCCTATGCCTGTTTTTATTCGATCCTCCTCTCTTTCCCCTCTTGGTTTTGTGGAACCTATTGTAGTATTTCCGCCTACGTTTAGATTTAAAGATGGTTTCGGGAACATTGTTCGTTGGGTATATGGTCGATTTGTTGATTTGTGTCTCCAAAATTCTTCCAAAAAAGACAAGGGGCCTAACAAGTCTTTTGATGTGCTTAGTATAGAACTACTTGTTTTTTCTGATTCGCTGTTCGTTTCAGTTTCTGACGATTCTGTTGGTGTAGTAATATTGTCTGTACTTGTTTTTGTTTTGAATTTGGTGTTTCCTTTAGTGTCATATTTCCTCTGATAGGTGTAAATTCTGCCAATTTTGTAGTCTATTTCATCCCTTATGAAGGTTTTCTGTTTTTTGTTCTTGATCTCTTCAGTGAATTTGTTCAGATATTCATCTAGTATTTGGTAGTTTTTAAATGTCAGCTCTGGTAAATTCAATTTTTCTATTGTTTCTTTAAGTTCCTCTATTTCCTTTAATGTTTTTTCATGAATCAGGGCAGAATGATTGATAATCCTTATCATCAAACCTTTTGAGGTTTCTGTTAAATAGTCCTCCCAGTCCTTTAATGCTTCTGTGTCCTCTTCTTCAAATGATGGGAAGATGCAAACTCTTAATCCACGAGGTATCCTCCCTACCTCCATGTACATCTTCATTGTTTTAATCTCCCACCATTTGGACAGTTCTTTCTTTGATGCTGCTTCCAATCTTTCGAAAAGATTTCTTAATGAAGTTGATGTTTGGGATGCCATTACTAATCCTGTTTGTCTATGCCTTAAGAAAAGCTCTTCGGCTTCTGCATCCCTTTTATCGAATATGTCTGTCATTTTGAAGTTGTGCACAGGTTCTGCTCGAATGGAAGCCTTAGGATTTATATTTTTGAAAAAGCAGATGTTGCAGCCAATATCGGCTTGAGTTCCTATCTAGAGCGAAGCCTTTGTGCCTCTCTGGTTCCTTTCTCAGATGGCCAAGGGTCTGCACCAGGGGTGCCTGTATTGTGGCTGCAGCAATATATGTACTATTCCAAAAAGTAAAGTTGGTACCCTTTAGTGCGCTCCTTGGGAAGAATTACTCAATCACTTGGTTATGTTGATTCCAATTTGTTTATTCAGTATAGGTTCTGGATACTCAATGCACTTAAAGTTTCAATAAATAAACTTTGTCTCCCAGATTGTCTCCCAACACGTGTTTCCCCATGACTTTAGCCACGGTTCCTCAGGGGAGATTCTAAAATGAAAAAAGAACCCAAATTCATACATTCTATGTAAATAAACAGAGACTTAAGTGCATTAAACCTCTAGTTTCATAACCACTTCTATCTGAGAAGAGGACATACACTCACCCTTGTCATGTTTTTCATAATTCTGATTAAGTATTGATTAGTATTCAATTTTCTCTCTCATCGGCTCTCTATTTGTCTTCCTTTTGTTCTTTATCCCTTTTTTCTTCTGTTTTTCTATAAGAAAAATGCACAAAGCTCACATGCTTTGGTTCACATTCTAATAATGGCCATTAATGTGTTATATTTATGAACAGCAAAGCAGTCTTTGCTGTCCTAGACAGTGTGCTGTATCCATCCTAGCCTATATATAATGGCATTTTAGCATTCGTCCATTATTACTAGTATGAATTCTGCATTTGCATTGGTATACAGTTTATGATTGAATATATGCACCCTCTATGAGGTAGCCCTTTACATTTCTAGAAAAAAATATTTTAAATTGCTATAGTGTTTACCTTGTGTGTAGATTCTTATGGATTCAAAGATGTTCCTTTCTCTCGGTACGATTGCCTCTGTGCATCCGTGGTTCCGCTTGCAGGTGCCTTCTCGCCCGCTAGGTCTGACCTGACAGGCTTCCCGGCACCCGCGAGCACACCTCGACGGATGCTCCCCGGCACCATTCGTTAATGGTGCTTGTGCGTCTGGCCTCCCCATTCCCATTGAGCCCAATAGGGTTCAATGGTAATGGGGAGTCATTATTACCGTCACCCAGCAAAGGGGAATTACTGGGTCTGCCGGGGCGGGAATGCCCCGGTAGATCCCTATTGCTGGGTGCTGGTAATTTCATGACTCCAGTGGCAGCTGTGCCGGTAATTACCGGCACGGCTACCGCCGAAGTCATAATGAGGGTGAATGTCTTTCTCAGGTTGGAAAGCAAATATTAGCATATCACAATTATTCTTCCAATGGAATACCTTTGTCAGGATAGCAGAGCAACAACCTTTGGTGATGCAACAGTTTGTCAAAATGATAAAGTTACCAATGTCTTTCCACACCACCTTTTTACCACAACCTAATTTCTTCAAAGCAACTGCTTCTTTCCTGGTCTACTTGCCTGTCAGGAAGAAAGAAAACTCATACTTCGACAGTTGGTCTCTTCTGTTAGTGGCAATATGGGTTACATATTTCCCCAAATTGGTGTCTCAGGAAAGGAGGATTGTGACCTTGTTGCCATTTTATCTCTTTGTTATAATCTCTGCGCTGTTTACAATGTGGGTTACAGGTTTATGATATATGATATGATATGGCATTTATAACACGCCTGTACACAAGTGTTTCTAGGCGCGACAAGACAAGGAGGGGGAAACAGAGGGAGGACAAACCAACAATCTTACTAGGCCTTGTGTCATTAAGATCGCGCAAGTGCAGGGAAGAGGAAGGAGAGAAGTGCCGAGGGATGGTGGAGGGGAGAAGTGCAGCTAACTCAAGTGCAGCCAGCAGGTGGCTAAGTGCAGGTAACTCAATAAGTGCAGCCAGCGGGTGGCTTATAAGTGCAGAGCGAGGGGACTGTAGAGTTGCAGATACAGACCACAAGTGCTGGGAGAGTCAGAAGGCAGTGCGAAGGGCAACTGGACATATAGGAGCATGGGCCCAAGTTCAGTGGGTAGCCAGGTGACCAGTGCGTGGAGCAGTCAGGACATCAGCAGGGGAGAGGAAGAGAAAAAGCAGAAGCAAAAAGGAAGGTCTTGAGTTGCTTCTGGAACCGGGGGTGGTTCTGCTCAAGTTTGAGAGAGGCAGGGAGGCTCTTCCAGAGGGAGGCCCCAGCCGAAGGTAGAGATCTGCCCCCAAATCCCTGCTTGGAAAAGCGACCGACCCTCAGAGAGTTGGAGGTGGATGAGCTGAGTGCTCCGGAAGGAAGCTGTTTAGGAAGAGAGAGTTGGAGGTATTGCGGTCCCAGGCCCCAGAAAGCCTTGTGGACGATGCAAATGGTCTTGAACTTGATCCTTGCTGCCACAGGGAGCCAGTGAAGAGATTTCAGAGCTGGAGAGATACAATCCCTCGGCTTGAGGCCAAGGACAAGTCTCGCAGTACTGTTCTGGATAGGTTGTAGAGGTCAAAGAGTAGAGACAGGAAGATTTAGAAAGGGGCTGTTGCAGAAGTCCAGCCTAGAGAGGACCAGAGCTCTGGAGACAGTGAGCTTCTGGGAGAAAGTGAGGAAAGGAAGAATACCTCTGAGGAGGTGCAGCTGATAGTTTGACTTCTTAGAGACGTCAGAAATGTGTGGAGATAAGGAGAGGGTGGAGTCAAAAATGACCCCAAGGTTCTAATACTCATAGATAGGAGCAAAAAGAGGGCCCAGAGTGTGCAGCCAGAGAGAGAAAGAGAAAAGGTGGGAGCTGGTGTTTTCCGATGAGGAGGATCTCAGTGTTACTGGTATTAAGGCAGAGATCTTTGGTGGCGCACTATTCCTGAACTGCGGCCAGACAGTGTCATATGAGAAAAGGAGAAGAAGCGGCTGAGGGGAGCCTGAGAGAGAGCTGGGTGTCATCTGCATAACACTGAAAGTTGGAGCACAAAGTAGCAATGCGGTGGGCAAGAGGTGCCAGGTAGTGGTTGAAAAGCCACGGAGAAAGGTTAGACCCCTGAGAAACACCACAAGTAGAGAGAGAGATAGAAGAGAGGAAAGACCCCGGTTGGACCTGAGCGGGTCAGTCAGAGAGAAAGGAGGTCAGCCAGGCCAGTGCCTGATCAGTGATACCCAGTTCCCCCAAGTTGACATCTCACAAATGGAGAATTGCACCCTTTTTGCCTTCTCACTTCTTCTTTATAACCTCTCGACTGTTGGCAATGTGGGTTACATGTTTCCCCAAGTTGACATTTCATAAATGGAGAAGTGTGCCCTTTTTGCTGTCGTATTCTACTTGCTCTGTATTCAAAATAGTCTCATTTTAGCAAACGTTCCACTCTGAGCTCCCAGGGTAAGCGTCTCTTGCAGGCAAACTCACCGGCTTTGTTTGTCATCTCTCTGTTGCTCCCTGCTGTTGTGGTGGACCCTCGGCAGAACGGTAATCCGATTGATAGCTCCTGAATACTTGCCACCATCTACACGACCCTTCTCTTGAGCCCCGCTAGCCCCATTGGGTTTCCGCATTCTCCAGCACCTGCAGGGAATTTGCGTCATGTTGGGAGCTTGTCTCCCACACAGCTGGACATCTCTCCCAGCTGCTGACCACGGCTCTGCTTCCTGTGTCGGAGTCTGCTGGCGTTTGCACTCCTGCTGTAGCTCAAACCGCTTCAGTGTCAGTGTCTTTCCTGACTGTTACTGCCTCTGCTGCTCCTTTCCATCTCTACATCTGTGGTCCATTTTCAGGTTTAAATGTCCCACTCAGGTGCCTTGCCTTCCAACAACTATACTGCATATTCCCTTCATTGACACCTTTGATCCTCGTTGACCATTGGGCCTTCTTCCTTGCCCCAGTACAACAGGCATTAAGTCCATAATGGGTTTGAGTCTTTTATGCCTATTAATTTCTATTTGATTGTTGAACTGGATGTTATCAGAGTCAATAGATGTTATATGAATGATGTGTGATTTAACATCAAGGCTAAGGTTTCTACCCAAGGATCATGGTCATTAGAGGATGTCACATCTGATTCAGAAATTCCCAGGGTATACAACTTATTCTGTCTACGTAACTATCACAGAAGGTTCCTTGGTTTTCCTCACGTGAGGGACTTGTACAATGACAGCATGCCATCAGATATTTGGAAATTAGAGGCTCTCATCCTCACAAGAAGATGAAGATGACTACTGCGTCTCTCCCAAAGGAGTCACCACTTCTCCTGATAGCTATCTGCTCCTATGTGATCCTCCCTCATGATACCCCTCTCAGGGTTAGGATCAGGCAGTATGTGCCTTTCCCTGGCCACATGGGAGGAGATTTTAGCCTGGTGTTCAGTAATGACTCTGTAAGAATCATCAAAATTGCTCAAGGGACTATAGAACAAACATCAAGTCCAACCCTAGAGAAAGTGGATGATTTTTCACAAATGTCCCGGGCACCTCAGGTTTAGGGAAAGCCGATTAAAACATAACCTTGCCAATCCCTGGTTGAGGAGGCTGATGTCCCAACTCGACCAGATTTGGAATTCGCCCCACCTATGGCCAGAATCTGGCTGAGGACATCGAAATGACAACTTCTGAAAATCAAGGCTATGAATACAAGGGACCTCTTTTTTTTGAGAAAGGTGGACTGTTATGCCGAGGATGAACTGAACAGGATGGCAGTAGGAGACGTCATCTAGTAATTCCCAAAAGCCATAAATGGGTAGTTATGGAATTGGCTCACTCACATCTGATGGTCGGTCAGCAAGGATTGACCAAGACCCAAGATCAGGTCCTTTACAAATTCTATTGGCCGGATGTATACGCTGATGTGAAGGTCTATGTAGACAGTTGTGACCTATGCCAGAAAATATCTGTACCCCATACCCAGAGACCCCTTACTACCCCTTACTACCCTTTCTGGTTATGCAGATACCATTCTCATGATTCACCATAGATATTGTGGGACCCCTGGAGCCATCTAAGCTGGGAATTAAAGACTAGTGTGAGGGGTCAGAAATGAGAGGCGGACACAAAGTTCCAATAGTTTCAACAATAGATGTCTATTAAAGAAAAGGGAGTTTGATACATTCCTTTCTGTTCCTATACTAAACAGAGTAACTAAGAATCAGTCTGTGTCTTGCCATCCAAATTATGCAAACTGTCATTGTGTCCAAAACGAATCTTACACTCACACTAAAACTATGTGGGATGTTTTTACCCACTAGTCCAGGCCCTGCAACATTACTGTGCGCTGTTTGCATCAGAAACATCAGAATGGCCGCCAGAAAGCATGATGCGTGCTAAAAATCACACAGAAGTGCTGAAGAATAGGACTCCAATCCACTTTTGCCTATGTCAGTGGTAACACAGGAGACAACTGGCAAAGCCTATCATTTGGCTGCCCACAGAGGAAAATGAAACTACTGGAAAAAGTAATGCTGCATTGCAAAAGAAACACAGAGCTGTTTGAAAATCTGTTTTTCTTGGCTGTCAAATTTGCAAAAATCATGGTTCACAAACCACACAAAAGATCTAACCTCCTTGTTGGGTGTTAAACATCATTCTACTTCAATAATCCACATAAATACAATGTCAGCAGAAGTACATTTATCAGAAGAAAATCCACATTTAAAGGTGCTTGCTTGGAAAATATGTTGAAAAGGGGCGCAATACTGCTACTTGCCTGTGTTCACGAAGAAAAATGTCCCAATTTACTGTAAATTACCCTGATTCAGCTAAACTTCAAAGAGATTTTCCCCCACTGAGAACACACCACCCTTTTTCTTCCCACCACAAGGAGAGAATCTCTCATTTGGATGCTAATGAAAAGAGGAGGAGACTTGTTCTGCTGCTCTGGTAAAGAGACAATGGGTTTCTTGAACTGAAAGAAAATGCTAATTTAGGGTGTCAGCAGAAACCAGCCCAGGCAGGAACAAGCTCATGTTACTCTCTGGCTCAGCCAAGCCTTGGAGGCGGGCCAGACTGAAAATGTGGATTTGGAACTGAAGAAATTGTATGTTTGAGAAAAAGACTTATAGCAAATTGTGCTGAACTGCTAAAAATATGGAATTTAGAGGTTATTAAAATGAAAAGATCGTTCACAGTTCAAAACTAATTTGGAATCTGTGCGATATTCAGAGACTGAACCAGTCTGAGACTGAGGGTTGGGCATAGTATAATCAGCCTACCCAACCCCTTAGAAAATACATAAATAGGGACTGCTGAGGACAGAAAACACACACATTCACCCATCAATTGATCGACTGGAGAACCGCTCTGCTGGAAGAACCCATATCCAGAACTATCCAGACTCCAGAACTATCCAGACTCCAGAACCCTGAAGCAAAGACCCAATCCAAAAAGCTGAAACCTTCTCAGCTGGCCTTTGAAATCTTGCAACTTGATTTAACTGCAAACTTCCACAGGGCCTAACCAATTCAACAGCCTGGCTGTGCTGTTTTGGCTGCTTCTGGCTAGGAACCCTTGCTAGAACCCCCAGATCAAGATCAGTAGAGCATTGCTGTACCCAGAACCAACCCGTCAGATCCAGTCCAAGAGGTCGTGCAGACCAGAGTGCCTTGCTGAGAGCAGAACCAAGCACCTGAGACCTGTCCGATGGCGAGTGAATTCCAGACAAACCTTTGACCAGATCTTTGACGGGCCTATTCCATTCCAAACCATAGTTGTGAGTATTTAGCATAGAACTGTCGATAGCAAATCTCTTAGTATTAAGTAATCCAATCCAACCCATTCCAACAAATCCAGACTGCATTATAGAATCTCTTTTGTCTATCCTGAATCCTTCTCTAATCCATATAATTCTGTGATAATTGTAGTAATAATCATCTTTGCGCTAAATATATTTTCTGAAGAAAGACAAGTGTCTCGGCGGGCAAAAGTCGGAGCGGAGGTGCCCTGTTCTGGTGGCTGACCGGGTATCTTGCATCTTAATAGCTTCTTAGTGTAATCTTTGTTCTAAATCTTCAACAGCGCATCTTTCATTTTGAAATCTTAACTCTTTTTGAGAAAAATCGACCTTTGCTAAAAACCTCTGTAACATTTGAACCGTACATGCTAGGAACACATTTTTTTTGTTGAAGTTAACGTCATCTGCTTTCAAGCGAACTAAGAACCGTACTCCAATTTCTTATAGTTTGTCCGTAATCGCATTTCACGCGCGCTGAAAAGTTTGCCGTGATTTGCATTTGGCTCAATTTCACTCCATATAAAAATAGCTATTTCTTTCAACTTCTGAATTTCGTTTTCCATCTGCTAATCATTCAACAATCATTGCTAGTCTACCTGAACCAATCCAAAGCAACTCTCACTAGTTCTGAATCAATTTAGCGAATTAAAGCCATTTAGCATTTTTCCCATCACTTCATATTACATTCAAAAGCATTTGACCTGTTTAAAATCATTCCTGTTCTCTCTAAGCTTGCTAGGGGGAATTGGGATTGTGTCACGCTGCCCATCCCGGGCTCGTTGCAGTCCACTTACCTGATGCGGTGTGCCACATCCTGAAGGATGTACCCCCGCTTTCGCCTGGGAAGTACTGGGCGATCTTGGGCACCAGGTGCTCCCGGGACTTTGGGACGCGTAGACTCGTGCCTGCGCGGACGGCGGCTTTGGGTTCTGGGCGCTTACGGGTTCCCGGGGTGTGCCGTTCCACGCGTGCGCGGTCACCGCTTCCCGCTTTCCGCGCATGCGCTGTGTTCGATGCACTCGGCTCTGACAGGTCTGCTGTCCAAGCCTCACCTTGGGCCTCCCAACGCCTGGGGAACAACATGGCTTGTGTTCCAAGCCTCCCAGGTGTTGGGGGCCATATTTAAGGAGGCCGGCGGTTCGATCAAATCGTGTCTCAACGCGGTTTGATTCGGATCGTCGTTTTTCGCTTCTGTATCCGCTCATTCCTGTTCCTGTCTGCCCTGCCCGCTCCCGGTTCCCACCTTCTGTCCTTGGTCCTGTCCTTCCCAGCCTGGGTAGGGGGTCCTCCTGCTTCCTTGTTTTGGGCTCCCCTCCTCTCTGCCTGGGGTGGTTCCCCTCCATTTCTGGTTCTCTGGGTTCCTTGGTCCTTCCTGTTTCCCTGCCTCTGGCCTGCTCCTTTATTGCTGTCTGATATCATCCTGGAAGTTTATCACTGGAATTCGGCTCGCCTTCATCTTGATCCAGCTGTCATCGGAGAACTTTGAACCTAAACAACAAGGCTCCCCCTGTCAGTGCTTGCATTGTCCTGAAGCCACCCTAATCAGGGGAGAGCGCCCCCGTGGCGTTGGGTGCTGGTTCACCTCCAGTCCAGTTCCTATTTGGGCAGGAGTTGGGCTGGTTCCCCGTGTCACCCACCACACCTACTCAAGACTCCTGGCATTCTGGCATCGTCTACAAAGTTAACTACTGGACGAACAGGTACGCTGCGCCCAAGTGACGCTATCTATAACAGATTGAAACTGCAATTGTTGATTGTTATTCCTGAAACCTGTGTGCCCTCATTCCATCTCTTCATACTGCAAATAAGGGGGGATTGAGTAGTAACAGGGGGAAAGAGTGATTACACTGTCTTTGATTGAATTCATATTAAGTTTTATTTTTGTGCTGCATTAGTTGCATATCATTGCATTTCATTGAACTCACACAAAGTTATTCTCTGCTACATTATTATTCTCACCCATACTCCTAATTGATTAAATAGACTGTTGATTATTGTAATACTACCCATTGCTGATCATTGCATCAATATTAATAAGTGTGATATTTAGATATTATTCATATTAATAAAAGTGTGATATATATATATATAAATGTATATATATATATATATATATTGCAAAAAAAGGGGGAAAAAGAGTCCTTCTTTTCCCCAAGGGGGATGGCACTCCGAACAGTGAAATACTCGCCAGAGTAAAGCTTCATCCTTGATTAAAAGACAATGAGTTTTTCTTTTCGAAATCCAGTTTTATTGCGGCATCAGCCAAAATAGAAAAAAAGACACGGTACAACGCGTTTCACAGCCTGCTTGCTGCTTGTTCACGTACAAGTGAGTGCTCAAAGACATTGTGTATATATTCCCACTGATTCCCAACTCTATGGTTCAACAAACTGTGGTGGTCCCTTTTCAGTTTTTGATACTGCCCGTACTTAGTACCTTGCGGTTAGTAAACATGGTTGCCATTTTGTAACGGCTATTGCCAATACTTTTTTATATACTAAACTGCTAATATACCATAGCCATGACAGATGAAAACATGATGTGACTCCTAAATGCCTCTGCTAAATTAGCAGTAGTTTTATTGCAATCTGTCACATCCCGTTCTTGTTGGAAATTGCCATGGCGTTTATATGAGCGCTCTTCAACACACAGAACCCACTAAACTACAATTCCCATCTTCCTACTATGTTAGTCACGTGACACGCACGCACCACGTTGCCGTGTCTTCTGAAGACCGTATTTAATACTGTCTGTTCGAGTGCACAGCGCTCCTAAATTGTGTTAGTTTCGAGCGTTGTTTCCTGACTCATGTTTGATCTTGAATCCTGTGCTGAATCCAAGCCTTCGCCCCTGCCCTTTCCTTCCTGTTTCCGACGCCCGCCCTTCTTCGACTGATTTCCCCGGAATCCTTGAACTCGGCTTGCATCTCGACCTCCACTTGTTAAAGTCCTCTGGCTGTGACGCTTTTTTCACTCGAGCTCGATAATAAAGGAACTAGCGTTAAGTAACGCTTATTTCCTTTGCCCTTAATCTTGTTTACTTCAACAATCATTTTTTTTTTACACTGTTTAATTTGGACGCTTTGCTGAATTCTCTTTAAGTTATTTCTGGGTATTTTTTGGACGCTTTGCTGAATCTACTATTGGATTGCTTTGGACATATTGGGACGCTTTGCTGAAATCGATTTGGATCACTTTGGGATATTCTTTGGGACGCTTTGCTGAGTCTACTTTTGAACACTGTGGATATCTTCTTGGGACGCTTTGCAGCACTGAGGTCCTGAGGCACTGGCGCACTCCTCCTTCACCGTGGATATAAGAATTCCCCTCTTTGTCCATTACTAGTAGGTTACTGGTACATTTTTGCTACGGAACAGGTAAGAGTGGGTACTTGGGGGGTGTTGTTTGCTGTTAATTCGGCAATACCTGGCTGCATTCTGAACGTCTGCTCTGTTCTTCCCTCCTTTAGCTCTGCTGAGTCTGCTCCTGCCTTTTCACTCAAGCCCTCAGCCTGACAGGTGGAATAGATTCATTGTAGGCTGAGCTCTTGGGGGGGAATTCTTTGGCATATCACGTTAGAGACTTTCGTGTTCGAAGACAGAAGGATACTTTTCCATAACTGGGAGAGTAGTATCTGTGGCAACTGGGATACCATACCTAGGCTGTGACACAATCAAGTGGCATATCGTCCTTAGTGGACAAGACAATTATCTAAACTATTTGCAATAAAGTGCATAGTGCTGATAGATTGTAAATGGGTCACAAAGTGCATAAGGTTTATAGCAAGTCGATCAGTGCATAGTACTTTGTTACGCATGGCCATTTTCAAGAGCAGTTTTTTATATATATGAAAAAAGAGAAGAAATCTAGCTCAGAATAGATTCGTAAAGTGCTTAATGCAAATGTAATCTCACTAATAATAGATCAATAAAGTGCATAGTGCAGGTATTATCTATAATCAAAAATAACATCTGTATAAACATAAATCAGAGCTAAACTTTAAATGTCAGAATAAAGGTAGTAAAATTAGCTCCTGCTTAAAACCATTCTTATAAACTTTATACTGGGACCACCACAGAACCAAATTTTTGAATAAATAAAACCACATATGTGTAAAAACACCATTAATAGAACATTCAATATAACCACAGACAGGCACTATTCAAAAAATGTAAAAAAAATCTATTATAAGATATAAAAGATGAAGTAAAATAAAACCCTCATACAAGCAAACTTAATTCTCAGCTGTACTTATAGATACGCAGAATATCAGATAAAATTTTACTGAAGTCCATACATATTAATGGCCCAAATTATTTACACAGGACAATGGGTATGATGCAAGTGATAGTAATTCTAAATAGGCCAGGTTCTCAGGTTCCTAAGTATGTATGCATTTCTTCGTCAAGATTATGACCTTTAGGTTTTTTAGATTCAATATCTAAGATGAATCTAGTCTCCATTTGCGGTAGTGCTAGTTCTCTGTTTCCCCCACAGGGATTTGCTCGGACATGGTGCAAGCCAAAAAATCTTAAGCTGTCCAATTTACTTTCGTGTGTATCTTTAAAGTGGACTGCCATAGGATCGGAGGGGTCACAGTTTTTTATTGCTCTCATATGTTGCAAGATTCGAAGTTTTAATTTACCGATGGTACTGCCAATATACCAGCGGTTGCACGAGCATAGGAGAGCATAGACCACAAATTCAGTGTTGCATGTAATATGGCTGCCCAATTCCACAAGATCTTTGGTAATAGGATGTATGTAGTTTGTTTTATTTTGGGCAAATTTACATGCCTTGCATTTCGAGCATTTAAAAAAATCATTGATATTTTTATGCAGCCACGTGGGGGTTTTTTGACTTTCATTAGCAGGCCACAGAAAACTGCTCACCAGTGAGTCTTTGATGGATGTAGATTTTCTAAAGGTTATATTGACTTTTTCTTTTAGGATTGGTGCTATGGCTTCATCAGATTGTAAAACATGCCAATGTCGATGTAATATTTTTCTTATAACATCGGCATGTGTCCCAAATGTCAAAATAAGTCTTATTGCATCATCTTGTTCTTCATCTGGTGTTGATTTATTCGTTAAAAGTAGAGTTTTACGATTTAGGTTGCGGGCTTTGATATAGGCTCTCTCTAGGACTGCTTTGGGATATCTTTGTCTTAGGAAATTCGCTGCTGTTTTTTTACATTCTATATCAAAGCTTTCAACAGTGCTGCAATTTCGTCTTATTCTCACAAATTCACCATATGGAATACTCCACTTCAGAGATGTAGGATGGTTACTTGTGGCAAATAATGGCATATTCGAACTCGTGGGTTTACGATATAGTTCGGTTATAATTTCTTGTTGATTGGTCTTGACTAAGACATCCAAGAAAATTATTTCTTGCCGACTGTGGGTTTCAGTGAATTGTAAGTTTCAATTATTGACATTAAGTATGCTTACAAATTCAAGCCAGTCCTTTTCTTCACCTTTCCAAAGGATAAAAAGATCATCAATAAACCTGAGCCATAAAATCACTTTATCGGTAAAATGGTGGTTGCATTCTGTCCAAACATAAAACTTCTCCCACCATCCCATTGTCAGGTTGGCGTAAGATGGAGCGAAACATGTGCCCATAGCTGTCCCTCTCAGCTGGTTGTAGTATTTGTTGTCAAAAAGGAACACATTATTGGTGAGGCACATTCCAATCATTTCTATTATCATTTCTCCATGGGCACGGTAATTTAGAGACCTACTATCAAGAAAATACTTACACGCTTTTATACCGTCCTCGTGTCGGATGGACGTGTACAACGATACAACGTCCAATGTGGCAAACATATATTCCTCTTCCCACATTATACCTTCAATCTTACTGAGGAAATCTTTGGTATCCCGAAGGTATGACGGTACAAGCGGTAGTAGAATCTGGTCCACATATTTGGAGATATTCGCAAGGGAGGCTCCATTGAGAGTGACAATGGGTCGACCTGGGGGACGAGTTGGATGTTTATGGACTTTTGGAAGAAAGTATATCGTAGGTATGTTAGGGAACTTGTTATAAAGGAACTTGCAGTCATCTTCGTCAAGTATATCCACATCGGACCATTTCTTAAGAAGAACATCAACTTTTGCGTTTATTTCTTCTGTAGGGTTAATTTCCAATTGCTCATAGCAATGAACATCTTGCAGTTGTCTGTAGGCTTCTTTTAGATACTCTGTCCGATTTTGTATAACCACATTTGTGCCTTTGTCTGAGGCTTTAATGACAATGCTTTTTTCATTTTGTAGATCTTTAAGAATTTGTCTTTCTTTTAGTGAAAAATTTGATTTGATTTTAATTTTGTGTGATCTTGCTTTCTGGAGATCATGGATCACTAAATCTTGAAAGGCTTCAATTTTCCCCCCAGGTTGAAATTGGGGATTGAACCTTGATTTGGCTTTGAGTTTATTGGCCAATCTGTGCTTATATTAAGCATTTCCAAAGAGATCTCAGATGACACTTGCTCCACATTTGCTAAGGATTCCGATTCCGCCAAGTTAAGTAAGGTATCTAAATCCTCAATAGCAACAGAAATTTTACCTTGTGGAGTTGTTTTAATTTTTTCTTTAGGCGGATTCAAAAGAAATAATTTTTTTAATCTAATTTTGCGGATGAACTTACTGCAATTCACTGCAATAGAATAGTTTCCGCATAGTCATAAGAAAAAGTTGGGCAGAAATTGAATCCATACTGTAGGACTTTAATTTGGTCCTGACTGAGTACATAATCGGACAAATTGATAATGATGTTGTCCATACTGGTGGTGTTTATTTCATCAAATAAATCTTTTAACTTGCAAAACAAACTTACTTCTTGGTTCAGTGAGACCGGGGGGATTCAAAGAGAGGGGCGTTACATAAGGGTACATCATCAAGAAATAAAAGAACTTTGACATAAAAATACATAAATAAGGGTTCCAGCTGGGCATCTCACGGTAATCATTGACACAGGAGACTAGGTCCCCACATTCTGCCAGCCATTCCCAGGCTCGCAGAATCCGGGAGAACCTAGAAGACCAGACGGTACCTCTGGGAGCAGTGCCTCTGAGTCAGAGGAGGATTGGACCTGGGTTACCCGAACCAAGAAGGCCAATAAGGCAAAAAGGGCCTTGCTTAAGGACCCCTTAAAACAAATCAAGGCAATAAGGAACGTCATCACGCCCTATCATAAGAACTCTAAGTATTCTGTTTGGGAGCACTTAGAGCTCTTTGAGCAGATGATGGAAACTTTCCATTTGAAAGACAGCAGCAGCTGCATTCAGTATGTGAAATGGACCTTCTCACCAGAATACTTCAGTTTCTTTGCGGGGCTGAAGGACCAAAATCATTCTAGATGGTCCACATATAGGGCAGCCATCTTGAAGCATTTTTCTGTTCACAGAAATCCCCAAGATGCTTGCAAGGCAGCCTACAATTTACAACATGGGGAGATCAGGCCCCACAAGAATTTGTGCAGGAATTAAAGCGTGCCTTTACGCAGACTACCAGAAGGGTGCGCACGGACAGCAAAGAATTTGTCAATACTTTTTTCCATGCTCTACCAAAGTACATCATGACACACCTAGTGAGAGATTTTCATGAGAAAGGATCACGAGACTGGGTCATTGAACAGGCCACCCAAATCTATGAGGTGCAAAATCCCATAGAAAACAAGAATACTCAAACAAGCTCCAAACCAACCAACACCCCTGCTGCTGCTAAGGTGGCAGAGGTGAAGGTTGCCTCCATTTTTAGATTTGGAGATGGGGGTCTAAAAACCCGCCTGCACAGCAGAATAATCCCAAGCCCAGAAGGCCCTCGGGTCAGTCACAGACAGGGAGCCAAGGAGGTAGTCCCACAAATGGGATCCCTCACTCCCCTGACTATGAGTCCCTGCTACAAGGGGAACAGACCCATCCTGGGTTATGTGTGGACTCCTCCAGCCCAAGGGGGGATCCAACCAAACAGCACCTAACCCAGGGAACTTCCCTCCTCACTTCAGAAATTCCCCAAATCCTGGGCAGAACTTTTTCCCCAGGTACCCACAAAACTTCCGACCCCAGAACATTCCATCCTTCTTCCCCCACTTTCCTGAGCCCAGACAACCTAATCCGGGAGAGGGGAGGCCAAGGGTGGAGGGGTACCAACATCTTCCTAACCCGGGGTATTACCAGAGTAGGGATAGTTACCCTTCCCAGGATCAGCCCAGGGGAGAAATGAGAACCCTGTACCAGCCTGAGCGGGTTTCACAGCTAGAGCGCCAGGTCCAAAACATGGCACAGGATCTGGGTCACATGCTGAGGGATCAACAGAACCCTCAGATGAGCATGCCGGCACAGAATACCTCAAACTCTGGACCTGGTGCTCCAGAACAATGACGGGGGCAACAACCCGACAACCCACTGGTTCCCAGGGAGGAGGCACAAGGGGAAGGGGGGTGTAAAGCCTTGGAGGAAGCTTCCTTCCCCACTTGTAAAAAGCCCCTGGAAACCGAGGAACCAGAACCAAAATCTCCTGCCCCTGAAAGTCTGCCACCCATGCCACCCAAGGAGCAGAGGGGGGGTTGGAGAAACAAAGGACCCAAACCAACCAATTTTGAAGAGGAGGTACAAGTCTTCCAATTTGAAGGAGATGGATCTTCAGAGGATTCTGGGTAAGGATCTTCTCCTTCAGAGATGGGGGAACTCCTCCCAAAGAGCAATGGGTCCCGAAGGATTCAAATCCAGACTGGGTAGATGTGGGGCCTGAGCTAGCGCCGCCCATCATCCAATCCCAGAACCAACAGCATAAAAATACCCTGGTTCAAACCCATCCTGGTGATTGCCTCCAAAAAGGGGGGAGGGGCGGCCCAGCATCAGAACCAGGGGAACTCAAAAGGTCTCCCATCTCTAGTTGCCACCTTTTTCTTTCAGATTCCCTAGACTCCGAACAGAATTCTGCCTAAATCTCTTCTCTATCAGTGTCCAAAACTATAAAACTAACCCACCAGTTGTCCAATAATGTGCATTATCTGTGCCCCCTTGCGGAGAAGGAGGGAAGTTTCTATGCCCCGGTACAAATACAGGGGCAGGGTACAATTTTGGCACTGGTGGACACTGGATCCCAAGCTACCCTTCTGTCCAAAAAGGCCTTTGATAAACTGACGTCAGGAAGGGGGGAGAAATACCAAATTCCTCTCGCCTCTCTTCCTGGACAACTTCAGAACTTTAAGGGAAGGAAATTCCCATCGAGGGGACTGCGGATTTGGACATCAAAATTGGGCGACACAAGGTGAAGCACCTGGTCATAGTTGTGACTCCAGAGGGCACCTCTTGTTTACTAGGGAATGACCTTCTGCGAAGGTTGTCACCCCTAATAGATTGCGTAAACAAGGTCCTCTGGACCCAGACTAGCCGACCAATAAAATTAAAACAGAGTGTCAACCATGTTAGTTTAAACGGCACCTGCCACATGGTTGAACAAAAATCTGACTAAGTAGAATTTCACTTCCAGAACAACCAAATTCCAGACGTGACAGTAATAGCAGTAGGAGAACACACTGGTGATGGAGGGTCCTCTCTATTTCTAAAAATCAAACTTCCCTCCAGTTTAAGGTGGCATTCCACACTAGAAGGAAACACTCTGAAATTCTTTACCAATCCACAATCAGACATTCACACTCCTATAGTCCAGAAAGATGAGAAATCAGCTCAGAGCCTGGCTGATATTCAGCAAATTGGAGAGCAGTTGTTCATCCCTGTTCAGTTAAATGAAGGGAAGGACTCTGTTCTCGCCCGAGTGTGTGTGAACAACGGTAAGAGCTTCATCAGCGAAGCCATGTTCCGCCAACTCCCAAAAGATCCTGCCATTCCCACATTTAGACTCATAGACAAATGGGAAATGGAACTGGAAGCACCCAATTCCAAACATCTCCTGCCAAGCAGGTGTATGCTCAAAATCTCCATAGGCAACAAGAGCATAGTCCATAATTGTTGGGTCGTGCGAGACGTCACTGCCGCCTTTTACTTAGGCAGTGACATTCTCAATCGCTTTGCCATTAGTTTGGACCTAATCACCTTCAAAGCTTGGTCCCGATTAGCGGATAATCCCATGGGCTTTGATGATCCAGAGAAAGCATTTAGGTCAGCTCAAGTGCTGCCTTATGCAGTTGAAATTCAGATTGGAGAGGAAGTCACCATCCCAGAAAGGACCCGACAATTCTCCCTGGAAGTGAAAGTTATAAGAGGACAGAAATTGAAAAACCCTGATGCCTATATTCATCTCAATGCTTCTCTCCAACAGCAAGGGTTGGGGGTAAACCCAACACCACTAGTCAATGTAGAACATGACACCATTCCAATAGAGGTGGATAACAGGGACTTAAAGGGTATCACTCTAGCCGCAGGCACCATTATTGAAATGGTGTTTGATGACCGACATTTTGCCATAGATTTAGGAAAGAACTGTTATGGCCAATCCCCAAGGACTGTTTTGACAGTGATAGGGACCACAACACAACACCAGACAGGATCTTTACCCGGCGTGGGGGAGACTTCCTGGTGTACACTTCCTGTCCTTATGGTAAGGAGAATGTGACCTGTGACTTCAGGAGGGATGAGGTGATTTTCCAAGTCCATGAGGACTGCCTTCCCAACCTGAAGCCACCAGTCCAAATTAGCACTGTGACCAGGGAAGTCTCCACCCAGCTGGAGGAGGCCGCTGAGATAGCAAAACCAGAAGTCTTTCCAGGCTTCAGGCAGATGGTTGAAGAGAGAGTCAACCTAGCTGATGCCTGTGAGACTCTGGAGCAGAAGCAAAAATTGAAACAAGTTTTCTTGGATTTTCAAGTTCTCTTTGCGGTGGACTCATATGACTGTGGTCGCACCAACATCCACAAAACAACAATTGCCACAGACCCGGGCATGACTCCAGTGTTTGTAAAGCAATATTGCTTGCCTCTCGCATCAATGGAGTCCCTTACTGAAATAATTAAGAACCTTGAGTCCCGTGGGATAATCCGTCCAGTCCACAGCACCTTCAATAATCCGGTTCTGGGGATATTGAAGCCAAACGGCCAGTGGAGACTCTGTGCCGACCTTATGGAGCTCAACAAATGGGTCCATACTTCCTGATGGTCTCTTCCCTACATTGACCAAGGGCTAGCCCAGATCCAGGGGTCACAGGTATTCACTGCAATAGACTTGACCAATGGATACTGTACTGTACCTGTCAGTAGGGAGGACCAATACAAGCTGGCTTTTGCCTTTGGGGGGCAGCAGTACACATGGACCCGGACTCCCTTCGGATACATCAACTCCGGCAATGAATTCAACATTTTCCTACATAAGGCCATGCCCGACCTGGGTGAAAGGGGTAACCTGGTCTATGTGGATGATGTTCTCATCAAAAGCTCAACTGTGGAGGAACACATAGCCGACATCCGTTATGTTCTGACACAGTTCAGGGCGGCCGGAGCAAAACTTTCCTTTCAAAAGGCACAGTGGTGTAGAACCCGTGTTAATTTCTTGGGACATGAGATTACTCCTCAGGGTCTCTGTCCCCAGGAAAGGAAAGTGTAAGCACTCCAGAAATTGAAAGACCCCACAACTCTGCAGGAACTAAGGAGCCTCCTTGGACTGACTAATTACAGTAGAAAGTTCATTGAGGACTATGCAGAGATCACAAGACCCCTGATTCATCTTTTGAAGGGGGGGTCAAGTGGGAGTGGGGTCCAGAACAAGCTGAGGCAGTTAGACAACTCAAAAGAAGCCTCTCACAAGCGCCTTGCCTAGCTTACCCTGTCAAAAACAAGTTCTTCTTGGAGAGAGGGTTCTCTAATACATGCTTGACTGCAGTATTATACCAAACGCATGACAAGGTTAATAAAGTAATCTCCTATACGAGTAAAACTATATCCTCTGTGGAGGAAAAATTCAACGACTGTGAGAAGGCACTCCTGGCAACGGTGTGGGCATTGAAGAATTACCGCCCGTTTACATCACAGTGGAGACTCCACACCAGCCTCTGCAATATCTCCAGAATACGGGTCGGAAATGTGAGTAATTCCCGAATTACTTCCTGGATTCTGTCAATGCAAGGCTTTCCTGTGGAGGTCAGATATGGCCCAAACAAGAAGAGTCCCCTCACGCAAGGTCTGGCTGACTTGCATGATTGTGCCAGAGAAAACTGTCTCGAGGACGAAAGTCTAAAAATCAAGGACAACATGGAGGCATACCTCAGTTCCCCACACAAGCTCTTTGAAGAAGACAAGTGTGAGGGAATGCCCACTGTCTATGTGGATGGATGCTCCTACCATGTTGACAACAACAGGGAAAAAGAACTTGTGGCCGGTGTAGGGAATGCATGGGTGAATGAGATCCCAGAACCCTCTGCTGGGTACAAGATTGGTCCCCGAAGTAGTCAAGTGGCAGAGTTGATGGCTGTGCATCAAGCCATCCTCACTGCTGTCCAACATCAACTCCATGAACTGGTCATAATCACAGATTCGGATTATGTACGGAATGGATTCGTGGAGCACCTGGTTAACTGGAAAACCAGAGTTATGTTATGTGCTAATAACAATCCCTTGAAACATGGCAAGTTAATTCAAAATATTGATGATCTAGTGAACTCGAATGGGATGACCATCTACTGGAAAAAGATCAATGGTCATTCTAAAGTAGAGGGACCAGACAAAACTGGAAATGACTTAGCTGATCAGCTGGCCAAGACCGGGGCCATCCAAGGGGATCTACTAGAGATCGAGTCCCTGTTGGGGGAAATCCAGGTCACTGCTATCACTAGGTCCCAGACAAATGCTCACAAGGAACTCTCAACTGCACAATGGAGTAAGGATACCACAGATGCTGATTTGATTATGGTTCAAAAAGGGGATCCAATAATTGGTACGTTTTATCAACACATTGAGGACCCTGAGAACTTTCCCCTGACGGAAACCGATTACATTGGGAAAGAGGACCTCAGAGTGTTGATGAAATGTCAAAAAATGTTCTGAATCCAAGACGGTTTGTTGGTAAGGAGATCCCTAGCTTGCCATGATCAGTGGGTGGTCTCTACCTCATTCCAAAGCCTGATGTTATGTCACACCCATGATGCAGCCACATCTGGTCATAGGGGTTTTCATACAACACTTGAAATCTTAAGAGAGGTTGCATACTGGCCACACATGGGGCAGGACCTCGACCAACACTTGAAGGGGTGTCTTGTATGTGCACAATTTCAGCCAACATCCCTCACACACTGTGCACCTCTCCAAAAGAGGGGGATGACACTGCCATGGTCAGATTTGCAAGTCGATTTCATCGGGCCCGTGATTCACTCCTCTAGGGGAAACAAGTACATGTTGAAATGCTTGTTTACTAAATGGGTTTACTTCCAGCCCCAAACTGCAAGGCAGAAACAGCAGCTGCCCTGATGATCAACCACATCTTTTCGCGTTTTGGACTACCCCAAAGGATCGAGTCAGGCCGAGGTAGCCATTTCACCAGCGAAGTAATGACAAAGATGTGGGAGATACTTGGGGTGAAAAGGAAGCTACACATTGCTTACCGGCTAGCCTCTAGTGGTGCAGTGGAGAAATATAATAAAACAATTGTGAGCATATTAAAAAGGTTTGTGGCAGATTCTGGGCCAAGTTGGGATATCCGATTACCTCTTGTCCTAATGGCCAACAGATCTACCCTTTCATCTGCAACTAAAATGTCACTGTTTGAGCTGATGACTGGACGCGGGATGGTGCTTCCCCAGCATCTGCTCTACAGAGCCCAAGAGCAGACATTCATCAATGCCTCCACCACTCATGAGTAGGTTGAAAATCTAAGAAATCACCTTCAACATGCTTTTGCCTATGCTCAGCGAAATATAGAAAGATCAGCCGACAGCATGAAGACCCACTATGACTTAAAGACTACCAGAAAAGAATACAATGTAGGAGACCGGGTCTACTTATACAATTTCCAAAGGAACCAGGCCAAACAGCGCAAATTTTTGCCTACCTGGAGGGGTCCTTTTGAAATTGTAGACAAAATCTCACCAATCGCCTACAAAATCCGCATCCCCATTGGCAGTTTGGCTGAGGGGGAAGATAAGTGGGTCCATATTAACCAACTAAAGTGCTGCCATCCTAGGCACACTCTGCAGCAACTGGAGGAGTCTTCTGGAACCCCAGAGAATGTCACTCCAGCTCCATAAAACTCTAACTATAAAATACTCCACATATAGTCCATGATCTACAATATAAAAATGTGTCCTGATTTATCAAAATGGATGTGTCTGCCCCACTACATTAATAGTGGTGGGGAAATGTCTACAAATAAGTTTTTGCTTTGTCATCCTAGATTGGAAACCATGGAGACTGACCAAGGAGGACTACCCGAGGACCGGGAGGAAAGATCTGAGGGGCCCGGAGTATCGCTCAATACTCACAGCAGGACTGGCGAGGAGAACTGATCGATCCACTCCTGATGGAGGAAAACATGATGAACTTTGCCATTTGTGGAATCAGAAGAGATGAGACTGACATCCCACTCTTGCGAATTCCCATTGATGGACGTCAACGCCAAATCGCAAGAGTGGGGGGCTTGTGGGATGTTTTTACCTGGTAGTCCAGGCCCTGCAACATTACTGTGCGCTGTTTGCATCAGAAACATCAGAATGGCCGCCAGAAAGCATGATGCGTGCTAAAAATCACCCAGAAGTGCTGAAGAATAGGCCTCCAATCCACTTTTGCCTATGTCAGTGGTAACACAGGAGACCACTGCCAAAGCCTATCATTTGGCTGCCCACAGAGGAAAATGAAACTACTGGAAAAAGTAGTGCTGCATTGCAAAAGAAACACAGAGCTGTTTGAAAATCTGTTTTTCTTGGCTGTCAAATTTGCAAAAATGATGGTTCACAAACCACACAAAAGATCCAACTTCCTTGTTGGGTGTTAAACATCATTCTACTTCAAGAATCCACATAAATACAATGTCAGCAGAAGTACATTTATCAGAAGAAAATCCACATTTAAAGATGCTTGCTTGGAAGATATGTTGAAAATGGGCGCGATACCTCTACTCGCCTGTTTCAGAAGCTGGCGATCTCTAAACCTGTCATGTTAAACTTGTCCAATCAAAGGCAATATAGGCCACTACTTAATGTTCATGTTGGAAAAGACTGGAATTGAAGATATGTTTGCTTATTTTTAAAAATGTAACTTTACATTTCACGAAGAACAATGTCCCAATTTACTGTAAGGTACCCTGATTCAGCTAAACTTCAAAGAGGTTTTCCGCAACTGAGAACACACCACCCTTTTTCTTCCCACCACAAGGAGAGGATCTCTCATTTGGATGCTAATGAGAAGAGGAGGAGACTTGCTCTGCTGCTCTGGTAAAGAGACAATGGGTTTCTTGAACTGAGAGAAAATGATAATTTAGGGCGTCAGCAGAAACCAGCCCATGCAGGAACAAGCTCATGTTACTCTCTGGCTCAGCCAAGCCTTGGAGGCGGGCCAGACTGAAAATGTGGATTTGGAACTGTAGAAATTGTATGTTTGAGAAATAGACGTATAGCAAATTGTGCTGAACTGGTAAAAATATGGATTTTAGAGATTATTAAATGTATCGCTCACAGTTTAAAACTAATCTGGAATCTGTGTGATATTCAGAGACTGAACCACGAAAATGTTCATATTCTAGCTATTGTGATTATGCTAGGAATACGAAAATTTACAGGGATATGCCCAGATGTTATGTGCATATATGTAAAAAATAATTGGACAAATCCGACAATGGGTAACCAACCAAAAGCGCGAAAAACTGTCATTTGTGAACCAAAACTCGTAGGAAGATAAGACTTTGACAGAAACGTGCCTTAGTTAATCTGTAATGTAAATATGTATTCTTAACTGTCATGATTCTTGCCCCTCATGTCCCCAGCCCTCCAAGATGTCAGGCTGGAGCCAGGCCACGATCACCTACATGGCCCTCAAGGGCTTCTCCATCCCTCCAAAGACCCACTTGGAGTCAGACTTGGCGCTTGTGGCACCAGACTCACTCACCCCCATAGGATAACATTGGGGATTGGACTTGTAGTGCTTTGATGGGGACAAGATGGATGCCCCCACATATTTAGGTCCCAGAACTGCATGTGCAGTCTAGTCTTTTGGGTGTGGTTCAGCCCAGAGACACCTGGGATATCCGTAGACTATTTAAGCCACGCCCAGGCTGAGAAACATGCTTTGTGTTTTCTGCACCTGCAGCGTGACACTCACTGTGTTCGGATCGGTCTCCAGTAGGCCTAAATCTTTCTTCTGCGCTCAGCTCCTGCAAGAACAAGAACACTGTTAGGAACAGCCTTACCTTGCGGCGCTTCTGCCCATCATTCATCACTTCTTCTGTTCTGCCGGCATCTTCGGCGGTGTAATTCCCATCCCGGCACGCCCCTTCCTAAGGAAAAGGGAAAAGACCAGAAAAAAGGCATTAGTAAGCATTCAGCAAATCTTCGCTTATTTTTAAACACTGTACGAGATTCAAACGCTTACCTGAATCCCAGCCGCTCTGGGGGAACTCTGTCTCCGGAACTTCTTATCCATCTGCAAGAGGGAAAAGACACTCCAGGTTAGCGTGGAAACATCTAGAGGGGCCGCATACCGCGCTTACTCACCGCATTTCTTCTTCATAACCGGCATCCACGCTGAAAATATTGCGGCACCTAAAAGACACAGAAAAAGAACTCAGTTCAATACAAATACGAAAGGGTTGCATCGCGCATCGCGCTCTCACTCACCTTCAGTGCTACTTATCTTAGCAGCACGTCGCCATCCCCGGATGCCGGCCATCATCTAAGGAAGGAAAGGAAAGAAGTTAGAGAACTTTTCAAAAGACTCATTATACTTACCTGTCGGACTCTTGCCAGTGAAGTAACTAGGCAGCAACAAGCCTGCATCAATCAACGCACCCCTGCGCTGAAAGCAGGATGGAGAGCACACTTTCCAAGAAAACAAGGCCCAGTCTCCAGTCGAGACTCTTTTTGAAAAAAATCAACCTTTACTAAAACCTCTGTAACTTTTGAACCGTACATGCTAGGAACAAAATTTAAATGTCATTTTGAAGCTAACATCCTCATCCAATTCCTTATAGTTTTGCCGCGATTTGCATATGGTTCAATTCCACTCCATATAAAAATAGCTATTTCTTGCTTTCAACTTCTGAATTTCGTTTTCAATCTGCTAATCAACAATCATTGCTAGTGTCTACCTGAACCAATCCAAAGCAACTCTCACTAGTTCTGAATCAATTTAGCGAATTAAAGTCATTTAGCATTCTTCCCATCACTTCATATTAGATTCAAAAGCATGTGACCTGTTTACAATCATTCCTGTTCTCTCTAAGCTTGCTGGGGGGAATTGGGATTGAAACTGCAATTGTTGATTGTTATCCCTGAAACCTGTGTGCCATCATTCCATCTCTTCATACTGCATATAAGGGGGGATTGAGTAGTGACAGGGGGAAAGAGTGATTACACTGTCTTTGATTGAATTCATATCAAGTTTTATTTCTGTACTGCATTAGTTGCATATCATTGCATTTCATTGAACTCACACAAAGTTATTCTCTACTACATTATTATTCTCACCCATACTCCTAATTGATTAATGAGACTGTTGATTATTGTAATACTACCTATTGCTGATCATTGCATCAATATTAATAAGTGTGATATTTAGATATTATTCATATTCATAAAAGTGTGATATATATTTATTGTCTAATTAATCAAATACATCTTTTAACTTGCAAAACAAACCTACTTCTTGGTTCAGTGAGACCGGGGGGATTCAAAGAGAGGGGCGTTGTATAAGGGTACATCATCCAGAAATAAAAGAACTTTGACATAAAAATACATCAATAATTGTTCCAATTGGGCATCTCACGCTAAACATTGACTAAATTGGAGTGCTGGGTTGAAACCACTTACAACTAACAATCAAAGGTGTAAGGTAAATGTCTCTGTTTTGATCTAGCAAAAAGTGTGTAAAAGTCAGAAATGTGAAAATTCAACAAACAATCCTTTGATCCAGGGGGAGATTCCTTTCCCCTGGATTGTTCCAGGTAGAATAGTAAAGTGTTTTATCAACCAATGATTCCTTAAGAGTAGCAGACATGTCTCTTTCACACAACACTTTCTTCAGGATGGCAAACATTTCATTTTGAAGAATACATGTCTCTTTCATAAAACACTTTCTTAGAACTGGCAAAAAGTGTCTTTTGAAGAATAACATAAAACGGTCTATTTACACAACAACCTGTCAAGGATTGCAAAAATGGTGAAAGTGTCTTTTCCAACAATGACTGCCCAAAATTAGCAGAAATATCTCTTTCACCCAATACTTTCTTTATGATGGTTTCATGTTATTCTCTCCTGCCAGGAATCCTTCTAGGTTTTGCAGATCCCCTTGTATACTCCTCTCCCAGGTATCTTTCTTCCAAAGACACACTGCCTGGTGTGCTTCTTTCATCATGACTTCTTACAAAGTTCTTTTCAACCTATTTAGAATGTATTACCTGGTATACTCCCCTGCCAGGAACCCCCCTCTGAGTGTTGTAGTTCCCTAGGTATACTCCCCTGTCAGGTATCTTTCTCCCAATGTCTCACTGCCTGATGTCTGTCTTTCACCACGTTTTTCTACAATGTTCTCTTTCGGTATAACACAGTTGTACTCCTTCCCTGCGTATACTGTTTTGACTTTACTTGTTCCAACTTACCCCATATTGACATCTCATATATGGATACTTGTACAAGTTCTGTCTGTTAGCTTCTTCACTGATATGTATTTGCTTTTGGCAATGCGTGTTCCAATTTTCCCAATTGACATCTCATATATGGAGACTTGTACATATTTTGCCTTTCGACTTCTTCATAAATGTTAATTTGCTGGTGATAACATTTACTTTCCCAATATTCACTTCTCTTATATGAGGACTTGTGTAAATGCTGGCTTTTTAAATGACTTGCTCAGTATTCAAAATATGTGTTCAATGGCCCATATGCCTTTTGGCACGCCCCGGCGTCCCCAGTACCGATGGGCAGACTCAGTGGTGTTTCATGGCGTTTCTGAATTGCAGCATGTAAATCCAGTGAAGTTTTTACTTTTAGAAAGCTTCCCCTTCGTTGCAGACCTGCATTCACTTCTCTCATCATGTCAGTACTACTCCGCCGGTAGAACCATTGCTGCTCACAAAGACTGTGGGCCTCATTACGACTATGGCAGTAGCCGTGCCGGTAATTACCGGCATGGCTGCCGCCACAGTTGTTTTTCTACCGGCACCCAGCAATGGGCAATTACCGGGGCATTCCGGCCCCGCCGTACCCGGCAATTGCCCATTGGCGGGTGACGGTATTTATTACTCCCCATTCCCATTTGAGCCCTGTAGGGCTCAATGTGAATGGGGAGGCCGGTAATGCCAGCACTGTTTATAATGGTGCCGGCGCTACCGGGTTGGTCTGCTCGCGGGTGCCGGTACGGCCGCCAGGACAGACCTGGCGGCAGTAATGGCACCCGCGAGCAGAACTCGCAGATTGCCGGTCTGGGAACTACAGTACCAGCAAGCTTACTGATACCGTAGTTCCCGGCCCGGCAAACTTGTAATGACCCCCTGTGTTTCCAACAGCCCTGCTGTTGCTGCCGGTCTTCCAGCAGTCCTTCCAAGGCATACGCTGTGCCTCTCCCACTCTCACGCCTCTCTGGCAAATTATGCTTCCAAGCGGGTGCTGGGAAACAGTGCGTTCCATTTCCCAGCATCTGCTTCTGCCTCCAGTTCTGCTTCCCACTTTGCCCACTCTGCATCTCTCTCCTTGACCTTCACTCTTCCATTGTAGGTGCTCATGGCGTTTAAATGTCCTGTGCAGCTGATTTCCATTAAACAGCTAGTACACATGTTTGGCTTGGAGTTTCCTTCAATCCACATTTACTCCTTCTTCCTCTTCCTCGTCTCTGTCCTTGGGGCTTTAGGGGAGTTGGAGACCATAGGAATTTTAGATCTTTTAAAGTTATATTGTTTTTGGTCTTTGTTTAAATCAAAGACATCAGAGACAGGAAATGTTAAGTGAGCATTATGTGTACAGGAAGTATAAATGATATTCTGTTTGGATTGTTTTGCAAAAAGGGGTTTTGGGAGTTTACAATGAGAGGGATTTTTAAAGTGACAATAGACCATCAGGAATTTAGGAACTATAGGTTCTTCTTCATTTGGAAGGGAAGAATACTGCGTTCCTCCTGATGGGGTCACGTCTCCCCGATAGCCACATCCTCATGTGTGATCCCCCCTCATAATACCACTCCCAGTTGTAGGATTAGGTAGTGACTGCCTTCCCCTGGCTACACAGGAAGAGCTCTTAGGCAGGGGGTCAGTGAAACCTCCACAGGATTCATCATATTAGTCATCTTGGACTATCCAACCCGGTATCCAGAGGCCATTCCCCTTTGGAATAACACAAGCTAGCAGATCCCATTTTCCGGAAGGATTCATGAAGGAAATCAGTATGGATCAGACTACCACATTCATGTCATGATTATTGTAGGATCTAAAGCAGGTTTTGAACATCAAGCCGCTAAGAACCTCAGTGTATCACCCATAGACAGATGGGCTTGTAGAATGTTTTAATCAGTCCCTGAAACATATCTTGCATAAACTGGTAGAGGCCGACAGAAAAACTGGGATCTCATGATTCCATGGTCCCTCTTTAGGTCACTCCCCTTTCAAACTCCTGTATGGGAGAGAACTTAGAGGTATACTTGAAATTATATGCAGAGAGAGGCATGGGAGTAGAGGGAGGAAGCAGCCTTGCCTAAATCACAAGCTGAAGGCACACATGAAGGCTGTGAGAGATATTGTTAGCCGACACCTTACGAGGGCACAAAAAAACAAAAAGGCCTTCTACGATCAACAGAGAGTATCTAAATCATTCTTGGTGGAGACTAAGTATTGGTCCTACTACCTTCCCCCTATAATAAAATGATATCTAAGTGGTAGGGGCCTTATAAAGTCCTTGAATGCAAGGGACTCCTAAATTACCTAATTTATCAACCCGAAAGGGGGCAGAAAATACACATATATCATGTGAATCTCCTAAAGATCTGGGGAGCCAAACCAGTCGAACAGGTCACTGTCACAATGGCAGCCCTCTTAGTCGAGTTTGAATCTGGGTTCAACCTAATCCCTGAAAATATAACTAACCAACAAAAAATGGATCTACAAGATTTATTAAGTCAATTCCCTGAAGGGTTTTTTGAGAAGGCAGGGAGGGTTAAGATCTTTTTCCACTTCATCTGATCTCCTCATGGGCAGACTACTAACCTCAAGCCCTACCGTATCCCTGAGGTATGCCGGAAAATCATAGATTACTACCATGTTGAAGTTAGGAGTAATAGAACATTTAGAGAGCTCTGGTCCTCCCCAATTGTACTTGTCAGAAAGCCCTATGCATTTTGGCATTTTTGTATTGAATTCCGAATACATAATGCCATCTCAGTCTTTGACAACTATCCAATGCCAAGAACTGACTAGCTTATTGAGAGGTTATGAGAAGCCAACTATATCAGCACCATCAATCTCACCAAGGGTAGTAGACAGCCTTTTCTACACCCCAATGACTCTTTCCGTTTACCCTCCTCCCCTTTGCACCTCACAGTGCCCCTGAGATGTTCCAAACATTAATGGACAAGGTCTTGAGACAATATTCTACCTTCACAGGGACCTACATCGATGATAGTGTTATCAATAGTAATAGCTGGGAGGACAGTTTATACCACCTATTTGAAGTCACCAGATCTTTGA